>NC_092726.1:35405606-35766734 GCF_047496885.1 Scyliorhinus torazame
TGAGGTCCTACTTTTTAGTTTATCTCCTAATTCCATAAATTCAGCTTGTATCACCTCATCCCGTTTTATATTTTCTGTATAGTTGGTGCCGAGATGCACCACGACGTCTGTTTTTTCACCCTTCCACTCCAGAATGTCCTGTAGCCGCTCTGAGACATCCTTAAACCTAGCACCAGGGAGGCAATATACCTTCCTGGAGTCTCGATTGCGTTTCTCACAAACCGCTGTCTGTTTCCTTTACCACTGAGTGCCCTATCACTATGGCTGTACCATGGATTTCCTGCCCTCCTGTGCAGCAGAGCCAGCCACGGTGCCATGAAGCTGGCTGCTGCCAACTTCCCCAGGTGAGCCATCTCCCTCAACAGATCCGAAACTGTCAATCTGCTTTGAAGGGAGATGGCCAGAAGAGGTTGCTGCTCTGCCTTCCTCCTCTTCCTCTGTCTTCGATCATCCATTTACTATCTCCATCAGTAATTTCTAACTGCTGTGGGACCAAACTGAACCTGCTATCCACGACTTCCTCAGCCTCGTGGATGCTCCAAAGTGCTTCTGCAACTCCAGAGCCGCCAGACAGTCTAACAGGAGCTGCACTTGGACACACGTCTTGTACATAAAGGAGCCAGGGACTCCTCAAGGCTCCCTGAATTCCAAAATCGCACGCGGAGCATGATACGGGTCTGGGATATCCTTCCGTGATATAAACCTTGAGTAAACTTACAATAACAAATACAATGCCAAGAGAAAAATAGAACAAAGTTAAAGAAGAACGACTTACCAGTCACCAGCCAATCACTTACCTGCTGTCTCTGACGTCACGGTGCGATTTCTTTCTGCCTCTCACGAGTCTACCCTCCGAGCTCCGCCTCTCCACTCCTCCCGACGATGAGCACCTCTTACCCCTCAGCACAGAATTCCCTCTCTTCTCCAAATTCTCGACCTCGTCACTCTGGCTGAAATCTCACTCCAGCTGACTGGTCGTGTGCAAGCTCTCTTGCCGTGCGCTTGCTTAACCTACTGCCTCATAGACAGCTGAGGTGAGCTGGTCGACTCTCACGCCATTTTAAAATTCCTAAGTAATCACCCTATTAAGGCCCTAATCAGGCTTCATTTGATTCACAGTTGACTGAGGGCAGCACGGTAGCACAATTGGATAGCACTGTGGCTTCACAGCGCCAGGGTCCCAGCTTCGATTCCCTGCTGGGTCACTGTCTGTGAGGAGTCTGCGCGTTCTCCCCGTATCTGCGTGGGTTTCCTCCGGGTGCTCTGGTTTCCTCCCACAGTCCAAAAACGTGCAGTTTAGGTGGATTGACCATGATAAATTCCCCTTAGTGACCCAAAAAAGGTTAGGAGGGGTTACTGGGTTACGGAGATAAGGTGGAAGTCAGGGATTTAGTTTGTCAGTGCAAACTCGATGGGCCGAATGGCCTCCTTCTGCACTGTATGTTCTATGTTCTCCAAGAATTCGGCTGCCGCGACTGGATGTACTTCCTCCTGTTTGTCATTGGAAGGGTTCTTCGGCTACCAAAACGACAGTCGAGGTGAATGAGTTGACTTCTCCCAGAATCCTCTCTGCCGCCTCGACTTAATTCAGTCTCGGTGCAGACTCGATGGACCGAATGACTTCCTTCCGCACTGTTGGGATTCTATGCGGCACCCACACACCCACACATTCCCACACATCCATACACACACACACGCTCACCTCCATACACTCACATCAACAGACACCCACACACCCAAACATTCCCACACATCCATACACACCCACAGACTCACCTCCATACACTGACATCAACAGACATCCACACACCCACACATTCCCACTCATCCACACACCCGTACGCAGAGAAAAATACCAGCCGTGCACTTAGCCACTCACACCCACACACTCAAGAACAAATGCACGCAAACACACACACAGACCCGTACCCACAACCACATTCTTCCACACACACAGTCATACTCAACCACTCTCACACTGGCAAAAACGCCCATATAGAGACACCGACCGAGCCACATACACGCACCAACACACAAACTTCTGCCTGCATATACACACTCGCACCAAAACACAAACTTGACAAAAAATCCCATACACACAGACCCACTGGCAGCCACAAACTAATTCTAACACATACACAGTTCGACACACACCCATCTACACTCATCCACACCGACACACAAACATAATACACGCACCCACACACAGAAACACGCCTATAAAGACACACCCTCACTCACACCCTCGCGTACACACACCCACACATACAAGGGCATGCTCACACATCCTCACACGCACCACCAATACCCACGACATGCAGACACCCTCACTCAAATAACCACAAACACACACACCCACAAACGCATGCACTCACACACTGATACAAACAGACACAAACACCCTCCTCACTCATACACAAACAATTATACACACTCACATACACACTTACACCCACACACACTCACCTACAAGCGCAGACATACCCACACACTCACACTGACACTCACAGCCTCATACAGACATTCACTCAAAGACACACGTACAAACTCCCAGGTGTGTCTCCTCTAGGAAGCCTACATCCATCATCTTCAGACAACTGAGATGGGTGAGGACACTGGATCTCTTCACTGTCCGGCTTTGTGTCAGCACGTTCCATGAAGCTTTCCGGATGGGGGGTGGGGGGGGGGGGGGGGGGGGAAAAGAGGGGATTGTCCCTCCCATTCTCCGGTGAGGTTGAACATATTCACATTGTGGTTCCGGCCCTGTATGATTCTGACACCACTCGCTATCGGGCCGTTCAAAATGGTCACCGACTGGTTCCTATTTTTTATCATCTCCACGTTTTATATGATCAACAAGCCCCTCCCTGTTCTCGCAATTAGCCTTCTAGCCCATGTGAGCTTTCACTGCCTGCCCTAATTATTCTCATGGTTGAATATCTAGTCCTCCACCGGGGCGTCGGAATATACCCTTTCCCTTGGTTTGTGCCTCATAACGTGACAGGGTGAAGCATTCCGACCCACACCTCGCTTTTGTATAGGGCAGATTTGGGGCTGTTATTTTCAGTCCGGCGCTTGGCAAGATCTGCCCCAATGTCTTGGTACAATTGGATGTAATGTACCACCCCCGCCCCCCCCCCCCCGGTTCTCCCCCCCCCCCCCCCACACACACACACACACTTACACCCTATCGCGCCTTTCACCCACCTCAGTGTCCACTCTATGTCATAAAACTTGCGGAGCTTTACTATTAGCTGCTGTGGAGGTTGACCGGCTCTGAGCCGCTGCCGCAAAGACCTGTTGGCGGGGTACAACTCCGGGGGTTTGGCGAAGTCCTCGTCACCGAACAATTTCCCGAGCATTGCAAATATGTTCTCCACAGGATTCCTCCCCTCCATGACTTCCGGCAGCACACCTATTCTTGGGTTTTGGCGTCGAGACATGTTGTTCTGGTGGTCGAGTTTTTCTGGGTCGAGGTTAGGCTCGCCTCCTCGGCTTCAGGTGATGCAAAACGCTTCCGTTGGTCCGTGGCGGCCTTCTCGAGGTCCCTCGTCGTCGAATATTGGGTCACAAGCTAATTCTCTACTTTGGTCAGACCCTCACTCATGGGGGGCTGTTTCCGCCACCAATGCCGTCTGGTTAGTTGCCAGGAGGTCTTTCTTCAGCTCATCACTTTCCTTTGGAGCTCGGAGATGCTGACTGCCTATCATCGCTTGGGTCTGCGCTCAGAACTCTGTGTCCTACCAGGTTTTGTGTCGCCGTGAGCGACGCTCGGAGGCTGCAGTTTCCTTCCCCTAGTTCTTGCATCCTTTTGTTCTGGGCAGTTGGCTCTTTCTCCTTCTTTTGTATTTACATTTTTTCTCTTGGTCATTGATGCGGTTTGCAGGGGTTAGACTGTGCCGAGGAGATGGGGCTGCCATTGTGGATATTTTTGATGCTCATTTCGTGGCGTAATTGGTCGTTTTCGAGGATTTCATGCCAAAATCAGCTTGCGGGCGACCGCTCAGTTCATGAAAACTACCGGAAGGCCAGCACATTCTTCAACTGTTGCCTGAACTGAGTCTGTGTCACGACGTAAATCGCTGTGTTTGTGCAGCAACTCAGGAGCTGCAGCATGAAGGATAATTCCAGAAAATAAATGTCTAAATACACGGAGTAATACCCCAGATTACGCATCCGAAACCATGTAGAATAAATCATTAACGTTGACCATAACAGGATGAAATTGGCCGAGATAACGAACAGTAAAATAATGGATTTCCTCCGATTATCCAACTTTGGGTCTACGGGACTCTCTCCACTTTTGTGAGCCCGGAGTCTCCTGCGAGCCCTGCTGCTCACGACAATGTGCCTGACGGTGAAAACATTGAGCAGCAGAATCAGGACAAATGCAACACCCGGGGTTAGAATGTTGTGGAGGAACTCAATTGTTACCCAGACTGGAGAGTCCATAACATCCTCTGTAACATCACAAAACCAGGGGAGGTTCATCAGCCAATACCGTCCCGTTAACATAAAATACCAGAATATGTTCTTCATACAGCTCAGCACAGTCACTGTTCCCAGGACCACAGCTGCCGTTTTCTCGCTGCAATATTTACTTTTCAGCTTCGGGCAACAAATGGCCACAAATCTATCAAAGGTGAAAGTGACAGTGAACCATACAGAACAGTCAGTGGCTGCATAAAGCAGGACGGCGTGGATATTACACACAGGGATGTACCACAGGAAATAAAAGTGTTCCTTAAATGCAATGGGAATGTGTCTCAATATCAGGTCAAGAATAATGACCAGGAGATCCCCCACTGCCATGGCGATCAGATAACAAGTGACACATTTGGACAGTCCACAGTTTTTGCACTTCAGGGTCACAATTGTAACGAGGTTCACTGGAAGGAAGCGAAATAGACAATGGAATTATAAATCAGGCTGCGAAGATGTTATCGTGTGGTGTTGACAATGTCAAACAAATAAACACAAAAATAATACACTCACAGAGACACAAATACACACATTCACAGATACACAGCCATAAATACACACATTCAAAGACACAGAGACAAATACACACTTACAGACACAGAGACAAATACACACTTACAGACAGAGAAACAGAGACGCAAATACAAACACCTGCAACCATAGAAACGCATTCACAGATACACAGAGACACAAATACACGTACTCCGACACAGTGACACAAATACACAGACAGACACAAAGAGGCACAACGACACATACTCCCATTCGCAGATACACAAAGACACAAAACCAGAGTCACAGACGCACAAATTCACAACAGATACACAACAAGAGAGACATGAAAGAAGAGTGAAGAGCAAAAGTGGAAGCAGTGGAAACTTGATCTAGCAGCATATCGGGGAAAAGTACATTAACATGTGTAAAAAGTAAAAGTGACAAATCTAAAGGCGCGTAACCTGAATACATGGATAATTCCGGGTAAGGTAGATGAATAAACAATGTACATTCTTCTGTTCGGGCACGATATGATTGTGGTTATGGAGACATAGCTGCAGAATGACCAAGGAATGGAACTGATTGCCAAGGATAAGTGATATTTATGGAGGAGGCAAAAATAAGGATAATGAAATGGGATGGCGCAGATAGCTGAGGACAACATCGGTACAATATTGTAACATTAGAAATGTTGACTCAGAAATTCGAGAAGTTGAATCGGTCTTGGTGGAACTGACCAGTAACTAAGAGTGGAAAACATGTGTTGGATTTGACTGTATGCCTCCAACCAGCAGAGGTAACGTAGGGGATTGGATTAAACACAAAATTATAAATGTAGGTAATAAGGGTGCTACAGTCATGATGGGTGAATTTAATTTACATATAGTTCGGGCGAACTAAACTAGCAACAATATTGTGGCAGCTGTATTCTGAAGTGTGTACATGATTGCTTTGAGACCAATACGTCGAGGAACCAACGATGCAACATGATGTGGTTGATTTCGTTTTATGCAATGAGAAGGGGCTAATTAATAATCTTGGTGTTCGGAGTCCTTCAAGGAACAATAATCAGAACATGGTTGTAATTCTTCATTAGGATGGCAAGTGATTGATTCGATGTTAAACAAGGGCCGATATTCCCATTTTACATGCATCTCTAATTTCGTGTTTAATGCCATTCCCAACCTCACCATTGCAGTTTGGAGGTCTATATATGGCACCCATTAATGTTTTTTGCCCTTTGGTATTTCTCAACTCTACCCATACAGATTCCACATTGTCAGAGCTAATATCCTTCACCATTACTGTGATGATTTCCTCTTTAACCAGCAATGTCACGTCACCGCACTTTCTTTTATGCTGTTCCTTTCTCCATACTGAAAACCCTGGGACACTCAGTTCCCATCACTGGTCACCCTGCAGTCATGTCTCCGTAATCTCAATTAAATAATACCCATTTATACCTATCTGCGCGATTAAGTCATCCACTTTATTGAAAATGCTCCGTGCATTAAGATACAGAACCTTTCAGTGTGTCTTTTTCACATTGTTTGTCTTGCTCCCAATATTTTTCTCGATTGCCCTGTTTGAATTTTGTCCTCGGTTTCTCGACCTGTCACTTTTCTTATTCACTTTTCTACCTTTGCTTCTGTCCATGCTCCCTGTTTCGCTGACTCTTTGCATAGGATCCCATCGCCCTGGCATATTAGTATAAACCCTCCCCAAATGCTCTCGCAAATAGCCCCCCATCAGTTCCAGTCCTGCCCAGGTGTAACCCGTCCAGTTTGTACAGGTTCCAGAACCGGTCGCCATGCCCCAGGATTTTGAAACCCTTCCCCTGACACCATCCCGTCAACCACGTATTCATCCTATATATCCTGTTATTTCAACTCTGACTAGCACGTGGCACCGGTAGTAATCCAGAGATCACTACCTTTGAGGTCCGATTTCCTTGCTTCCTTCCCAGCTCCCTGACTTCTGCTTTTAGGAACTCATACCATTTTTTACCTATGTCGTTTGTACCACGGTGTACCATGACCACTGGCTGTTCAATCTCCCCCTCCCGAATGGCCTATACCCGCTCCGAGATATATTCCACCCTAGCACCAGGGAGGCACCATACCATCCTGGAGTCCCGTTTGCGGCCACAGAATCGCCTGTCGATTCCCATTACAATTGAATCCCCTATCACTATTGCACTGATCCATTTGTTGGTCATGTTACAGACCCAGATACACTGTAACTACATTCCCCATACGTGCTCGAGTGCTAGGTCACCCAATCATCTCTCTGGCTCCCTAAATGTATGCAGCAGGTCACAACACAACCTTCAGTAACCCAGCAACAGCACTTCCTCCAACTTAACAATATCAGAACTGGGCAAGTAATGAAAATTACGTAGGTTCACCATCATTGGAAATGATCATGGGAATGGTATCAATTTATGGCTGAGACTGTGGAGAATTTCAAGCACTCATTCAGAATAATGATATTGAGATGCAGCCAGACTGGGAGACAAAAGAGTTCAGTGAACACAGGGATGATCGGTGACTGGGATTGGGTGAGTTAGGATATCGACAGCAAAGTTGTGGATGAGCTGTGCTTCAATAAGATTTGTAATAGGAATAATGGTACTCGAATATCAATGGAATGGTCGCATCTGGAGTTAACATAGTCAACGATAATGGTTTATTCTGCAGCTGAGGTGAGGCAGAGGTGACGATGGCAAGTGTGAGGTTTGAAATGTAGAAAACATCTGGATATCACTCATTTTAGTGTCAAACCGAGTGTGGAGATTGCGAACAGCCTTCAACATAAACTAATGTGGAGTGAAGCGGGGTGGAACCACTGGATAGAACATAAAACATAGAACAATACAGCACAGAACATACCCTTCGGCCCTCGATGTTGTGCCGAGCTGTGTGCGAAACCAAGATCAAGCTATCCCACATGATGTGCTCCATGTGCCGATCCAGTAACCGCTTGAAAGTTCCTAAAGTGTCCGACTCCACTATCACAGCAGGCAGTCCATTCCACACCCTAACCACTCTCTGAGTAAAGAACCTACCTCGGACATCACTCCTATATCTCCCATCCCGAACCTTTTAGTTACGCCCCCTTGTAACAGATACATCCAACCGAGGAAATCGTCTCTGAAAGTCCATTCTGTCTATCCCCCTCATCATCTTATAAATCTCTATTAAGTCGCCTCTCATCCCCCTTCGCTCCAATTAGAAAAGCCCTAGCTCCCTCAATCTTTCCTCAGAAGACCGATCCTCCAATCCAGGCAGCATCATGGTAAATCTCCTTTGCACCCGTTCTTATGCTTCCACATCCTTCCTATAATGAGGTGACCAGAACTGCACACAATTCTCCAAATGTGATCTCACCAGGGTCTGTACAGTTGCAGAATTAGCCCACGGCTCTCAAACGCAAGCCCCCTGTTAATAAATGCTACCACACTAGGCCTTCTTCATGGCTCAACCTACTTGAGTTGCAACCTTCAGAGTCCTGTGGACATGAACGTCAATATCCCTCTATTCCTGCACATTCCTCAGAACCCTGCCATTGACCCTGTAATCCGCATTCAAGTTTGTCCTACCAAAATTAATCACATCGCACTTATCAGGGTTAAACTCCATGTGCCATTTTTCGGCCGAGCTCCGCATCCTATCAATGTCTCTTTGCAGCCGACAACAGCCCTCCACCTCATCCACTACACCAATGTTGGTGTCATCAGCAAATTTACTGACCCACCCTTCAGCTCCCTCCTCCAAGTCATTCATAAAAATCACAAATAGCAGAAGACCCAGCACTGATCCCTGTGGTACACCGCTGGTAACTGGTCTCCAGTCTGAAAATGTACCATGCATCACCACCCTCTGACTTCTATGTGATAGCCAGTTACTTATCCAATTGGCCAAATTTCCCTCTATCCCACACCTCCTCACTTTCTTCATGAGCCGACCATGGGGAACCTAATCAAAAGCCTCACTGAAATCCTTGTATACGACATCAACTGCTCTACTATCATCTACACACTTAGTTACCTCCTCAAAGAATTCAGTCAAATTTGTGAGGCAAGACTTGCCCGTCACGAATCCGTGTTGACTATCCCGGATTATGCTGCATCTTTCCAAATGGTCATTAATCCTATCCATCGGGACCTTTTCCATTACCTTAACGACCACCGAAGTAAGACTAACGGGCCTCTAATTACCAGGGTTATTCCTAATCATTTTCTTGAACAGAGGAACAACATTCGCCACTCTACAGTCCTCTGGCACTATCCCCGTGGACAGTGAGCACCCAAAGATCAAAGCCAAAGGTTCTGCAATCTCATCCCTTGCCTCCCAAAGCATCCTAGGATAAATCCCATCTGGCCCAGGGGACTTGTCGACCCTCAGGTTTTTCAAAATTGCTGATACATCTTCCCTCAGAATATTTACCTCCTCCAGCCTACCCGCCTGTATCACACTCTCATCCTCAAGTACATAGCGCCTCTCCTTGGTGAACACTGAAGAAAAGTATTCATTCAACGCCTCTCATACCTCTTCTGACTCCATGCACAAGTTCCCACTACTGTCCTTGGCCAGCCCTAACCTCACCCTGGTTATTTTTAAATTTAGAACATAGAACATAGAACAATACAGCGCAGTACAGGCCCTTCGGCCCACGATGTTGCACCGAAACAAAAGCCATCTAACCTACACTATGCCATTATCATCCATATGTTTATCCAATAAACTTTTAAATGCCCTGAATGTTGGCGAGTTCACTAATGTCGCAGGTAGGGCATTCGACGGCCTCACTACTCTTTGCGTAAAGAACCTACCTCTGACCTCTGTCCTATATCTATGACCCCTCAGTTTAAAGTTATGTCCCCTCGTACCAGCCATTTCCATCCGCGGGAGAAGGCTCTCACTGTCCACCCTATCCAACCCCCTGATCATTTTGTATGCCTCTATTAAGTCTCCTCTTAACCTTCTTCTCTCCAACGAAAACAACCTCAAGTCCATCAGCCTTTCCTCATACGATTTTCCCTCCATACCAGGCAACATCCTGCTAAATCTCCTCTGCACCCGCTCCAAAGCCTCCATGTCCTTCCTATAATGCGGTGAGCAGAACTCTACGCAATACTCCAAATGCGGCCGTACCAGAGTTCCGTACAGCTGCAACATGACCTCATGACTCCGGAACTCAATCCCTCTACCAATAAAGGCCAACACTCCATAGGCCTTCTTCACAACCCTATCAACCTGGGTGGCAACTTTCAGGGATCTATGTACATGGACACCTAGATCCCATTGCTCATCCACACTTTCAAGAACTTTACCATTAGCCAAATATTCCGCATTCCTGTTATTCCTTCCAAAGTGAATCACCTCACACTTCTCTACATTAAACTCCATTTGCCACCTCTCAGCCCAGCTCTGCAGCTTATCTATATCCCTCTGTAACCTGCTACATCCTTCCACACTATCGACAACACCACCGACTTTAGTATCGTCTGCAAATGTTCTCACCCACCCTTCTGCGCCTTCCTCTAGGTCATTGATTAAAATGACAAACAGCAACGGTCCCAGAACAGATCCTTGTGGTACTCCACTTGTGACTGTACTCCATTCTGAACATTTCCCATCAACCACCACCCTCTGTCTTCTTTCAGCTAGCCAATTTCTGATCCACATCTCTAAATCACCCTCAATCCCCAGCCTCCGTATTTTCTGCAATAGCCTACCGTGGGGAACCTTATCAAACGCTTTGCTGAAATCATATACACCACATCAACTGCTCTACCCTCATCTACCTGTTCAGTCACCTTCTCAAAGAACTCAATAAGGGTTGTGAGGCATGACCTACCCTTCACAAAGCCATGCTGACTATCCCTGATCATATTATTCCTATCTAGATGATTATAAATCTTGTCTCTTATAATCCCCTCCAATACATTACCCACTACAGACGTGAGGCTCACCGGTCTATAGTTGCCGGGGTTGTCTCTGCTCCCCTTTTTGAACAAAGGGACCACATTTGCTGTCCTCCAGTCATCTGGCACTATTCCTGTAGCCAATGATGACATAAAAATCAAAGCCAAAGGTCCAGCAATCTCTTCCCTGGCCTCCCAGAGAATCCTAGGATAAATCCCATCAGGTCCCGGGGACTTATCTATTTTCAGCCTGTCCAGAATTGTCAACACCTCTTCCCTACGTACCTCAATGCCATCTATTCTATTAGCCTGGGGCTCAGCATTCTCCTCCACAACATTATCTTTTTCCTGAGTGAATACTGACGAAAAATATGCATTTAGTATCTCGCCTATCTCTTCAGACTCCACACACAATTTCCCATCCCTGCCCTTGACTGGTCCTACTCTTTCCCTAGTCATTCGCTTATTCCTGACTTACCTAAAGAAAGCTTTTGGGTTTTCCTGCCAAATACTTCTCATGTCCCCTCCTTGCTCGTCTTAGCTCTCTCTTTAGATCCTTCCTCGCTACCTTGTAACTATCCATCGCCCCAACTGAAACTTCACACCTCATCTTCACAGAGGCCTCCTTCTTCCTCTTAACAAGAGATTCCACTTCCTTGGTAAACCATGGTTCCCTCGCTCGACGCCTTCCTCCCTGCCTGACCGGTACATAATTATCAAGAACACGCAGTAGCTGATCCTTGAACAAGCCCCACTTATCCAGTGTGCCCAACACTTGCAGCCTACTTCTCCACCTTATCCCCCCAAGTCACGTCTAATGGCATCATAATTGCCCTTCCCCCAGCTATGACTCTTGCCCTGCGGTGTATACTTATCCCTTTCCATCATTAACGAAAACGTCACCGAATTGTGGTCACTGTCCCCAAAGTGCTCTCCTACCTCCAAATCCAACACCTGGCCTGGTTAAGTACACAAAACCAAATCCAACGTGGCCTCGCCTCTTGTTGGCCTGTCAACATATTGTTTCAGGAAACCCTCCTGCACACACTACAAAAAACGACCCATCTATTGTACTCGAACTATATCTTTTCCAGTCAATATTTGGAAAGTTAAAGTCTCCCATAATAACTACCCTGTTACTTTCGCTCTTATCCAGAATCATCTTCGCCATCCTTTCCTCTACATCCTAGAACTATTAGGAGGCCTATAAAAAACTCCCAACAGGGTGACCTCTCCTTTCCTGTTTCTAACTTCAGCCCATACTACCTCGGATGAATAGTCCCCATTTCTCACATAAGAGTAAAACACGTTGGGGTTCTCCTTGACCCGACCCGCCAAGGACCTCTGATGATCCCTCCTAGCTCTCCGAAGCCAATTGTTTTAACCTCATTCCTTGCTACCTTGTAATCCTCCAGTGACCCAACTAAATCTTGTTTTCTCATCCTTACATACGCTTCATTTTTCTTCTTGACAAGACATTCAACCTCTTTTGTTAACCATCGTTCCCTCATACGGCCATTTCCTCCCTGCCTGACAGGGACATACCTATCACGATACACAGTATTCTTTCCTTGAACAAGCTCCACTTTTCATTTGTGGCTTTCCCTGACAGTTTCTGTTCCCATCTTATACTCCCTAATTCTTGCCTAATCGCATCATAATTGCCCCTCTCCCAATTATAAACCTTGCCCTGCCGTATTGCCCTATCCCTCTTCATTGCAATAGTGAAAGGCACCGAATTGTGCTCACAAACTCCAAAGTGCTCTACCACAAGCAAATCTAACACTTGGCCCCTTTCATTACCCAGAACCAAATCCAATGTGGCCCCACCTCTTGTCGGCCTATCCACAAATTGTGTCAGGAAACCCTCACGCACACAGTGTACAAAAAACTGCCCCATCCGAACTGTTCGATCTATAGAGGTTCCAATCAATATTTGGAAAGTTAAAGTCACCCATGACAACTACCCAGAGACCGCCACAGATATCCATAATCTGTTTTGTAATTTCTTCCTCCACATCTCTATTACTATTCGGGGGCCTATAGAAAACTCTTAACGACGTGACTGCTCTATTCCTATTTCTAACTTCAGCCCATATTACCTCAATAGGCAGATCCCCCTCGAACTGAATTTCTGCAGCCGTTAAACCATCCTTGATTAACATTGCTACTCCTCCACCTCTTTTGCCACCTCTCCTACTCTTCCTGAAACATCTAAACCCCGGCACCTCCAACAACCATTCCTGTCCCTGTTCCAACCATGTCTCGGTGAAGGTCACAACATCGTAGTTCCAAGTACCAATCCACGCTCCAAGTTCACCTCCCTGATTCCGGATGCTCCTTGCATTAAAGTAGGCACACTTCAACCCACCTTCCTGTCTGCCGGTACACTCCTGCGACGTTGATGCCGTCCTCAGTACCTCACTACTTTCAACCCTGGCTTCTGGACTACGGCTCGTTTTCCCAGCCCCCTGACAAATTAGTTTAGCCCTCCCCCTCCCTCCCCCGAAGAGCCGTAGCTAATTTTCCTCCCAGGATATTGGTGTCGCTCTGGTTCAGGTGTAAACCGTCCTCTTTGTCTTGGTCCCACCTTCCCCAGAATGTGCTCCAATTATCCACGTAACTGAAACCCTCCCCCCTACATCATCCCTGCAGCCACGTGTTTATCTGCACTCTCCCTGTTCCTCAACTCGCTAGCAGGTGGCACCAGCAACAAAGCCCAGATGACAACATGGTTTGTCCTGGCTCTCAGCTTCCACCCTAGCTCCCTAAATTCCTGTTTTAAATCCCCGCCCCTACTCTTACCTATGTCGTTGGTACCGATGTGTACCACGACTTGCGACTGTTCCCCCTCCCCTTTAAGGATTCTGAAAACACGGTCCGAGACGTCACGGACCCTCGCACCCGGGAGGCAACATATCATCCGTGAGTCTCTTTCATTGCCACAGAACCATCAATCTGTCCATCTAACTATCGAGTCCTCAATAACAATTGCTCTCGTGATCTCCTCTCTTCCCTTCTGAGCCACAGTGACGGACTTAGTGCTGGAGATCCGGTCACCGTGGCTTACGCCTGGTGACCCTCAACAATATCCAAAGTGGTTCATTTGTGACTCGGGGTACGACCACAAGGGATCCCTGTACTGACTGCTCCCGACCAGCCCCTCTCACCGTCAGCCATCTCTCTTCATTCTTCGTAGTAACTACATCCTTGAAGCTACTATCTATGACCACCTCTGCCTCCCGAATGATCCAAAGTTAATCAAGGTCGAACTCCAGTTCCCTAACGCGTTTTCTGAGGAGCTGGAGATGGGTGCACTTCCCACAGGTGAAATCAGCAGGGACACTGACGGCGTCCCTCACGTCAAACATTCTGCAGGAGGAACATTGCACTGCCTTCCCTGCCATTCCCCCTAGATAACATGCGTAGATGGCATGGATAGAGACTTATATTGGTGACTGGAACTGAAGAAAATTGATTCAATCGTTTCTAGTTTAAAATGAGGAGCATAATAAAAACATAAAGTGATTTCTACAATAAATAACTGGACAGGGGGACTTACCAGGGACACCAACAACAGCCAAGATGGGATAATAACCCGCTTGAATAATCATAAGTGCTGCTTCGATCCTCCATGATAAATAACGGGAAGAAATATAATAAAGACCGCTGGATAAGCTCTTGTCCATTACTGTAAAGTTCCGATCGATGATTCTCAGATTCTAATCGCTCCTCTCGGTCTCTCTGGAGCCGCTGATCTCTGTCAGTGTTGGAGTTGGTGTTCCCGCTGACAGTTTGGAATTACACATTGAAAATAATCCTTATTAATAGAAGAGAGAAACCCTCCAGTGACACAATTAGGATCCATGGAGACTGACATTAATTATAGTCACTGAACAAACAGCATCAGTTAACCCCTCACAATCCAACACTTTTTAGATCACAATAAAGTAGAAAATAAAGCCGGTCTAAATTGGCCGTGTGAGAGTGACTGAGGGATGGAATGTTGTAAATAGTTGAAACACGGACAGTAATATTCAATCCTCCTTTAATATATGAGTGATTCCAGTGAACTGGAGGATTATCAAAGTCCCACCCTTTTTATAAATGGAGATAGAGCTAAACCATGAAGCGACAGAGAAGTCAGTCTAATGTTAGTCAAGAAGACAGTTTCAGGGATCAAATGGAGGACAGGAATATGTTTTCTCAGCGAGAAAATGGCGTTATCACTGGCCAGAAGAAGAGTTATCCGTAGAAAATCACATCTCATGTCCTCAATTTAGTTTTTTGGGAAAATAACGAGAGGATTGATGAGGGAACTGATCTTCATTTATGTATTTGTAATATCTTGATCGACGGGTGACCACAAGATGGATTAATAAATGAACGATTTATTAAAAACAAACTACAGATAGTGAATGAGTTCAAAACTACCAGGATACAAGACTGCAAACTGGCAGCTGAGGGGAACTCGCGCTCCGCACTCAGGGATCCCGCGCTCCGGCCCTATGGGCCGATCGAGTCAAAGTGAGGGGACTTACACCTTAAAGGAATAGGCTACCGTGTCCCTCCCGACTAAGTTCTTTATTATGATTGTCAAATTAAAAAGGAACAATTTACAAAAATGTAATCACGGGTCTCTCAAAACAGCGACTTTTGGGGCAGCAGGTCAGGGAAATGGTTATCCCTTTGAATGAGACGCAATTCATGACAGGTGATTCAGCAGTAGAGGTGACTGATGTCTAACCCTCAACGGGCTGTCTTTCGATAGGAGAAATGTATCCACTCCGGTCGTTACCGAGTCCATCCCGCCCACATTCCCACCTCCCAATACTGTGTTGATATAGTGCGGTAGGTGAGTAAGGGCCGTGTCATGCTGAGTTCCAAAGGGGCTGATGACTGATTTTTAATGATGGTCTTGAACGTCCGGACGTCTCTATCAACAGTTCAATTTCAAGCAGGGTGGTACAGAAGTGGTCAAGCATGTTGGATGCCGCTGATATTTAGACATGATTGGAATTGTTCAATGTAAATGCAGTCCCGTTCTCTGACATATAACCTCAGGTAACATCTGGCTGGAGAATATCTCGCCTTTCCTCGACCGTTGCTGATGAGGTTGTAGACATCATTTTGGGTGTTGCCAACCACTTGGGCTGAGCATCTCCGATGAGCAACAAATTGGAGGACGTAAAAGGGCCACTGAGAGAATGTGTCCTCTATCCAAAGGCCGACCTGGCCACTCCCAAGTGTTCAGAAGGTGCGCAGGCGACAAGTCTTGCTGCATTTGACGCTGGGCGCATTGTTTGACCAGATGTCCATGTCGATGTGCATTCCAGGCCATTACATGTAACTGCGTGCGGGCATCGTTATTTTTGCCGTCGCAGGATGGGCGCAGAGTCGTTCCTGTAACTGAAGCTTCCTAGTAGGAGTGGGAATGACCCACCCGTGCTCCCTACAAAGACACGCTGTGTTCGCAACTCAATTCGTCGATTCATGACTGAAAGGTTCCCAGCAATTCAGACCAATTATCACACTGCCAGCCATGAAGGACCATGTGCTTCACTCGAGACAACAAAGAGCCTTTTTGTGTCCAAAGTTTGACCAGCCTCCCGGACACTGACAAAATGCCAAGGAAGTGCAAAGTCATAAAGATCTCCTGTGGCACTGGTGGAGGCGGTATACTCTGAGGAAGAGGAAAACGGTTCAAATTATCCGCATTCAAAAGGTGGGTGCCCGGCATTTGTTCAAACATATACTCGTAGGTTGCTGACAGTAGAGCCTAGCGCCGGATTTTGCCTGAAGCTATTGACAGAATGGCCTTGTCCTCCCTCAATATCTCCAAAGGAGTTTGTGATCAGTAACAACTAGGAAATGACATCTGGAGACGTACTGGTGTGTCTTGGCTACTGCGGCCAATTTAACAGTTAGCAGTGACCTCACTGACTTGTGCGTTTTTTGACTTTGCTGGTTTTAAAATTCCATCTAACCTTCCTACACTCTGCATTATTATGAATCAAATATAAGGATTGCATCGAGAGGCAATGACCTCCGTGCTGTTAGCAAGCCGAATACGGCAATAAACTGCAACGTAATTCGCAACATAGTGGCGAATAAGCCATACTTATACCGTCATAGAAAAGATGAACGTATCTATTCGTAAACTTTATGCGCTGTATTTTGGCTATCAACGGAGCTGAGCAGTTTCAAGTTTGTCCTTTAGTCCCAGTTTTGTCTGCATTATATCGAACTCGAAAATAATTGGTAAGACGATAAATAAACTGACTCATTGACACAGTCAATTTAGTTATTAACTAATTTTAGTTTTCGCTACATCGGTATATTCAATTGTATAATTAGCTTCCACTATATTAAAAATGTACATTAATTGTTATTCATTAATTGTGTGGCAAATAAATTAGCTTGTCTCATTTTAAACTATCATTTGAAATTGAAAGAAAACCGTGATTTCATTGCCAGCAGCATTTTTACAGTAAGCGGATTATTGCTTGGTTCACGCACAATTTAGTTTCCATCATTGTTTGTTTAAGTCTGTTTATTTTTCCAGGCCCAACTGCAAATAACAACAACTCGCCTTCCCTGTGCATTCATTATCACACCAAATTGAACAATGATATTTGCTTCCTGGACCAGTTGTAATGCTGACGGTAAAAATACTGATCTATTTTATTACCCTTTGTAGGGGATATCAAGCCCAGTGTAATTAGCTGCAAAATTCTAACTCGTTTTATGTTATTAATTGCATTGCAATACTACATTAGAAGATCATCGCAGTGGATTGGTTAACATTCAAATATGAGGAGCAGGGATGAAATGTAGAGTGGGCAGGCAGGCATTCTTTCCCAGGGTGGAGAGGCAGTCAGCAGGGGGCTTAGTTTTAAGATCCGTGGGGCAAATTTTAGGGGAGATGTGCGAGGCAGGTTTTTTACACAGAGGGTGGTGAGTGCCTGGAATGCATTGCCAGGGGTTTTGTGGGAGCAGATAGAATAACCGCGTTCAAAAGGCATGTTGACAAAAACATGATAGGAGGGTATAGAGGGAGAGTTACTTGTGTTGAGGCTTTTGGCAAAGATTGGTATCATGACCGGTACAGGCCTGGTGGGCCGAAGTGCCTGTTCCCGTGCTTTATTGCTCTTTGTTCTTTGCTCTTATGAACAGTGTTTTCGAATACTGACGTCTTTTGAATAAGATTACAATGCAGGCGAGCATCCAACGAAATACATCCGTAAGTGAATCTGATATTGTGCAATCGAAGGACTCTGTGTCACGAATGGGAGTGGAAAGCCCGACATAACTGTATTACTAACATAATCTGTTTCTATAGAATTGTAGAATTCTATTTAGTGCGGGTTGCTAAGCGGGGTAGAATACCTGACACAACTGACCGTTTATTATTGAGAATATCTGTCACAGTTATTACGATCCTAGACCAGATCCCAACAGTGGCTCGGATACTGGACCGAAACCTCTATATTTGATTTGATTTGTAAACCTGTGCAGAAAGAATGATTCGCTCTAGAAGCGATTGCATAAAGAAATAGGACCCGGGTATTTTAAAAACAAACCTTTATTATAAGTACAATATCAAACTTTATAACAGCGCAGCCGAAAAGAATATCTAACGTTTACCCCAATAAGCACGAACGCTCAGTTTCCAAATTAACACGAAGAAAATAAACATAGAGCTCTCAATCTATCTTTGAACATCAGCATTTCATGGCGCAACACTTGCGTCACAGAACAGATTTAGGCACCTCTTAAAACCCCTTTCGACTCTAGCTAAATATCTTCCAAAATATGAAACTCCTGGAGTGCTCCAGCTTCCTCCCTGTCCACAGACAGACTGCTCTGGTTTCCCTATCACTCATTTATAACTACCTTACTGTTGGAGAATTGTGGATTGAGCATCAGGCAGATCACAACTCATCTCCTCTGTCCAACGATTTCACCCAAAATGTCCTCCAGTAAGCGTTTCAAAATGTTTCTCTAAAGCTTTTAAAAATGTCACTCTGCATCCCTTGGCTCCACCCAGCAAGGCTTCACCTCCCTCAGGTGAAAAGCGAATGATCTCTGCAGGCTGTAAATCACATTCATTCCCCAGAGACTGCCCCAGTCAAACAACAGTCCAGTTGTCCAGACTGACAAACGCGCGTTCCTTGGCAAATTTCCCTGTCTGGCTGCTAAAAGCACACATACTCTGCAAAACATACAGTTTTTGAAATGCCGATTGCAGTCAAACAACCTTTCAACCAGGCTTTTAAACCTTACATTGGTCAATTATTAGAGTGCATTATTCCTAAAGTCTCCCCGTCGTCACGGTGTAGAATTGTAGACAGCTAAGTAGTGGAGGTCACAACGCGGGATGGAAAACCTGACACATCTGGACTTGTAACACTGAGAATATCTGTTCCTGCAGAATTGGAGAATTCTACTCAGTGCGGATCCCAAGTGGAGAAAAACGCCTAACACATCAGGCCGTGTACTACTGACAGTATCTGGTACTATAGATTTGTCGCGTTTCTACCTTGTGCGGATTACCAAGCGGAGTAGAAACCATCAGCTCAATTTTAAAATCAGTTATTTATCAATCCACTGAATGGAGCAGATTATCTGTTTTATTCATCTCATCGGCTACAACTCTATGTTGTGTTCTCTCGTGGTCAATAATATTTTTAAGTGTCATTTCAAGCAAAATGCACCAATATTGGTTTGAATGTTAGTGATCTCCAACAACAGTTGTTGTTCACTGATTCCTGAAGGGTCAGCAGCTGGTCATCACTGTAGCAACATTCAGCACCTGTGGAGCAAGAATCAGTTTAACTTTAATAGAGTTACTTTAACCATTACTACTGCTGCTCACTCGGTGTTCCGGGCACGTTACTGATAAGCTGGGGGTGATGAGTGCTGATTTCCAGAATCTTATTGGCACACAGTGGGCGGGACCCTCCCAATCTTATTGGCACACAGTGGGCGGGTCGGGACCCTCCCCCTCCCTTTCTGCGGTACCGGACCCTACCCCTCCCTTGCTGCGGTACCCTCCCCCTCCCTTTCTCCGGTTGCGATCTCACGCCCGAGGATTTCCCCATGTCGTGAGGGTGCCCACAGTGGGAAACACCATTGGTCGGCTGGCGGGACGGAGAATCCCGCTGCCGACTGGGGCCTCGCACCAGACAATGGGTGCGGCGGGATGGAGAATCCCGCCCATTGCGTTGTAATTATTAACTGCCCCACTCTCTAACTTCTGAACGTTTTGAAGAACAAGATCAAGTGAATGAATCCAAGTGTCTTCACATAGAATTTGCCGTTCATAGAATCATAGAATCATAGAAGTTTACAGCATGGAAACAGGACCTTCGGACCAACCAGTCCATGCCGCCCAGTTTTTACCATTAAGCTAGTCCCAGTTGCCCGCACTTGGCCCGTAACCCTCTATACCCATCTTACCCATGTAACTATCTAAATGCTTTTTAAAAGACACAATTGTACCCGCCTCTACTACTACCTCAGGCAGCCCATTCCAGACACTCACTACCCTCTGAGTGAAGAAATTGCCCCTCTGGGCCCTTCTGAATCTCTACCCTCTCACCTTAAACCTATGCCCTCTAGTTTTAGACTCCCCTACCTTTGGGAAAAGATGTTGACTATCTACCTTATCTATGCCCCTCATTATTTTATAGACCTCTATAAGATCACCCCTAAGCCTCCTACGCTCCAGGGAAAAAAGTCCCAGTCTATCCAGCCTCTCCTTATAACTCAAACCATCAAGTCCCGGCAGCATCCTGGTAAATCTTTTCTGCACTCTTTCCAGTTTAATAATATCCTTTCTATGATAGGGTGACCAGAACTGCACACAGTATTCCAAGTGTGGCCGTACCAATGTCTTGTACAACTTCAACAAGACGTCCCAACTCCTGTATTCAATGTTCTGACCAATAAAACCAAGCATGCCGAATGCCTTCTTCACCACCCTGTCCACCTGCGACTCCACCTTCAAGGAGCTATGAACCTGTACTCCTAGATCTCTTTGTTCTATAACTCTCCCCAACGCCATACCATTAACTGAGTAGGTCCTGGCCTGATTCGATCTGCCAAAATGCATCACCTCACATTTACCTAAATTAAACTCTATCTGGCATTCATCGGCCCACTGGCCTAATTGATCAAGATCCCGTTGCAATCCTAGATAACCTTCTTCACTATCCACTGTGCCACCAATCTTGGTGTCATCTGCAAACTTACTAACCATGCCTCCTAAATTCTCATCCAAATCATTAACATAAATCACAAATAACAGTGGACCCAGCACCGATCCCTGAGGCACACCACTGGTCACAGGCCTCCAGTTTGAAAAACAACCCTCTACAACCACCCTCTGCCTTCTGTCGTCTAGCCAATTTTGAATCCAATTAACAACCTCACCCTGTATCCCGTGAGCTTTAACCTTCTGCAACAACCTACCATGCGGTACCTTGTCAAAGGCTTTGCTAAAGTCCATATAGACAACGTCTACTGCATTGCCCTCATCTACCTTCTTGGTCACCCCCTCAAAAAACTCAATCAAATTATCTGTGTGAGCTCAGGCTCTGTCGCGAAGAGAAATATCCTCTCAGCATCAGACATGTCAACTCCCAATGTCGAAATTTCAGTAAAATTACTTCTATTCCTCCAAAATCCAATGCGTTTAGACCTGTGAAATTCCATCGCTGGAATCAGCGTTTTCAATCTCATCTAAATCTTCACTCTCCATCTATTGAAATTACAACATTGTTCCCTGTGATCTTATGTTATCTCCAATTTAACAATTGAGTTACAAAGAATTCCCGCAGTGGAGGCCATTCGACAATTGGAGTCAGCACCGGCCCTCTGCAACAGCACCCTAACCAAGCTCCAATCCTATCCCTGAAACCGTGTGTGGGAGGAAACCGGAGACCCAAAGGCAGCCCATGCAGACACGGGAGAAGTTTCAAACCCCTCCCAGAGGTTGAGCCTAGACCGGAATTCAACACGGGCCCCTGCGCTGCGAGACAGCAGTGTTAACCACTGTGCCGCTGTCGCGCCCCATTCGATGATTTGTTGTTTTTAAACCCAATTACAACAATCAATGTGGGTTGATTATCTGCGCATTGGTTAGAATGTCGAACAGAACAAGGACATTTAGCTTTATTCTCCGGTGCATTGCATATCATGCCGTAATTTACAGCGACAGCTGGCCATATTCCTCTGTGTATTGTTATCAGATCAATATGCCCATTAAGTGATAGCCTGTCGACTAAAAGGAAAATAACAATTTGGAAAGGAGACCATGAATTGTTTCTGGGTATACAGGACAACATTTCAACATTTGCTGTCTGCGTTAAACATCGAAGTATTGATAAGTGTGAGAAGGAGAGTACAAAACTGGAAAAAGGACAAAGACGGTTGACAGAAATAATTGGCAAGGCATTTCCTGTGGAAAACTAGGATGGGGTTCACTGTGGTGGTAAGAAAGCAGAGAGAAACTGTAAAATACAAGTTACAGTCGGAAGGAAGGTGCAGGAGAAGAAGGAACTTGCCATTTACGGGGAAAATGAACCCGGGGTTTTGTCAGTGAAAACCTTCTCAGGGCGGTCGCAGAAGCTTAGAGGTCACACGGCATCCTGGATTTTTTAAAGAGGGACAGAGAACATCTCAGCGAAGAAACTGAATTAAAATGCTCTATCATACTAGTTAAGACTGGTTTGTGTTCAACTCGAATATTGAACCCAGTTTATTGTACCACATTTCTGGAAGGTTTGATTGCATTAGGGAGGATGGAAAATAACAAATATTCACGAGGATGGTTCCCGTCATGGGAAATTCTATTGTGGAAAAAATGCCAAGTGGAACTGTTCCTTTGCGGGTAATTAAATAAATACGTACTTATCTAGTAGGATGTGCAAAAATCAGAACTATCTGTAAAGAGTTTAGAGATAGACATAGAATTTACAGTGCAAAAGGAGGCCATTCGGCCCATCGAGTCAGCACAGGCTCTTGGAAAGAGCACCCTACCCAAGGTCAACACGTCCACCCGATCCCCATAACCCAGTAAGCCCACCCAACACTAAGGGCAATTTTGGAAACTAAGGGCAATTTAGCATGGCCAACCCACCTAACCTGCACATCTTTGGACTGTGGGAGGAAACCGGAGCACCCGGAGGAAACCCACGCAAACAGGGGGAGGATGTGCAGACTCCGCACAGACAGTGACCCAAGCCGGAATCGAACCTGGGACCCTCGAGCTGTGAAGCAATTGTGCTATCCACAATGCTACCGTGCTGCCCTTGTTGAGAGGGAAGTTGAGAGGGAAGAAGTATAATTGGTAACATTGAGGAGTTTCTTCAGCCAGAGTGTGGTGAATATGTGAAACTCTTTGGTGGTCGGGAAGCTGGTGACTTTTTAGCTGGTGCCGTTTCCATATCTTTAAATCAGGATGGGTAGTGAATTAAAGGGATGTTCCAGATGGTGAGGTTCCCAGGCATCTGATGCCTTTTTCATTCTAGATGACAGAGGTTGTGTGTTTTCAAAGTGTTGCCAAAGGGGCTTTGCTGATTCCCTGTAATTCATCTTCGAGGTGATTATTTCGCCTGTCGTGTTCACCAGTGTTGGAGGGAGTGAATGTTACTGATTGGGTGCCAAGCACGCGGGTTGTTTCACATCGGATGACATCGAGCTTCTTGAGTGTGGCCGAGAAAGTGGAGAAAGTGGAGTAAATGGAGAAAATGGAGTGTTTCATCACTTTCCTGACTTGTGCCTTGTAATATTTTGCTCACTAAACCGCCTGGGGAAGTCAGGGGGCTCCTGATTCGCAGCAGGTGTCCGAGCCTCCGGCCTGCTCTTGTATGCACTGCATTTTATGTTTCACACAGTTTAGTTTCTGGTGTATCGTAACCCCCCCCCCCGTTATCTATATCGGGCGTGGCAGTATTGGTAATCCCACTAAATGTCAAGTGGTGTTTGTGGCTGTCTCTCTTACTAGAGATGTTCATCGCCTGTCATTTATTTAGTGCAAATGTTCCTTGTTGTTGCCATTCGAAACCTGGATGGTGTGCAGACACTGTTGCATTTTGACATGGACTGCTCCTGTATCTGTACAGTCGCGAATTGTGCTGAACATTTTGCAATAATTAGCAAACATCCCCACTCACTTCTGTCATTATCATGGAAGGAAGGTCATTGATGTGGCAACTCAACATGGCTAGGCCATGGTCATTAGCCAGATAAACTCACACAGTGGTGTCCTGAAACTAAAATGATTCATCTCCAACCTCCACATCCATCTTCCTATGTGCCTTCTGTGATTCCCCCCTTCTCCTTCCCCCCTGCCCAAGATTCGCTTTCACTCCAAATTCTCTGTGGTTTCATGAAGCCAAACATGGTCGAATGCTGCGTTGATCTCAAGGTCAGTCACTCTCCCCCTGCCTGGAACTCAGCCTTTTTCTCCATGTGTGAAAGAAGGCCGTAATGAGGGATCTGTAATATACCAACGCCCTTACACAAACGCACAACAAAAATCCTGATATTGCGGCTTCCCACTAACCAGTGACTGTCCGGTGACAATACACTATACACAAATACCCCTCGCCAGTACCTGTTTACCGCATGAACGCCCGTCACCATCCACGGAAAGCCCTTTCTGACTATCATGATTATCTCCAATCCGGTATCATGCAGCTACCGCCTTGCAGCCTGACTATCCCAGATACAACTCTCCACTCTCATAGTCCCAGATTCCCAAATCGCCATTAACCGATTGCATATCCCGAGAACCTTCCTTCCATCAGTGAGTGGACGTGAGCTTTCGTAATACACACAGAACACGACAAAGAACAGAAAACCGTTGAATAACCAATCCGACTACTCAACAACCTACCGACTGCTCCACAATCCAACGTTCTCCTCATCCACCTTCTATTGTCAATTTACGCCCCTCGGTTCCTGTCTAATTGCAGGATAATTTTCCCTACCCCAATTAAATACCTTCCCATACTGTCTGTTCCTATCCCTCCCATGACCATGGTAAACAAAGAACAACAAAGAACAAAGAAATGTACAGCACAGCAACAGGCCCTTCGGCCCTCCAAGTCCGTGCCGACCATGCTGACCAACTAAACTACAATCTTCTACACTTCCTGGGTCCGTATCCCTCTATTCCAATCCTATTCATGTATTTGTCAAGATGCCCCTTAAACGTCACTATCGTCCCTGCTTCCACCACCTCCTCCGGTACAGAGTTCCTGGCACCCACTAACCTCTACGTAAAAAACTTGCCTCGTAAATCTACTCTAAGCCTTGCCCCTCTCACCGTAAACCTATGCCCCCTACTAATTGACCCCTCTACCCCGGGGAAAAGCCTCTGACTATCCACTCTGTCTATGCCCCTCATAATTTTGTAGACCTCTATCAGGTCGCCCCTCAACCTCCTTCGTTCCAGTGAGAACAAACCGAGTTTATTCAAACGCTCCTCATAGCTAATGCCCTCCATACCAGGCAACATTCTGGTAAATCTCTTCTGCACACTTTCTAAAGCCTCCACATTCTTCTGGTAGTGTGACGACCAGAACTGAACACTATACTCCAAGTGTGGCCGAACTAAGGTTCTATACAGCTGCAACATGACTTGCCAATTCTTATACTCAATGCCCCGGCCAATGAAGGCAAGCATGCCGTATCCCTTCTTGACTACCTTCTCCACCTGTGTTGCCCCTTTCAGTGACCCGTGGACCTGTACTCCTAGATATCTTTGACTTTCAATACTCTTGATGGTTCTACCATTCACTGTATATTCCCTACCTGCATTAGACCTTCCAAAATGCATTACCTCACATTTGTCCGGATTAAACTCCATCTGCCATCTCTCCGCCCAAGTCTCCAAACAATCAAAATCCTGCTGTATCATCTGACAGTGCTCATCGCTATCCGCAATTCCACCAACCTTTGTGGCATCTGCAAACTTACTAATCAGACCAGTTACATTTTCCTCCAAATCATTTATATATACTACAAACAGCAAAGGTCCCAGCACTGATCCCAGTGGAACACCACTGGTCACATCCCTCCAATTAGAAAAGCATCCTTCCATTGCTACTCTCTGCCTTCTATGACCTAGCCAGTTCTGTATCCAACTTGCCAACTCACCCCTGATCCCGTGTGACTTCACCTTTTGTACTAGTCTACTATGAGGGACCTTGTCAAAGGCCTTACTGAAGTCCATATAGACAACATCCACTGCCCTACCTGCATCAATTATCTTAGTGACCTCCTCGAAAAACTCTATTAATTTAGTGAGACACGACCTCCCTTTCACAAAACCATGCTGCCTCTCACTAATACGTCAATTTGCTTCCAAATGGGAGTAGATGCCGTCTCAACAAAGAACAAAGAACAAAGAAATGTACAGCACAGGAACAGGCCCTTCGGCCCTCCAAGCCCGTGCCGACCATGCTGCCCGACTAAACTACAATCGTCTACACTTCCTGGGTCCGTATTCTTCTATTCCCATCCTATTCATATATTTGTCAAGATGCCCCTTAAATGTCCCTATCGTCCCTGCTTCCACTACCTCCTCCGGTAGCGAGTTCCAGGCACCCACTACCCACTGCGTAAATAACTTGCCTCGTACATCTACTCTAAACCTTGCCCCTCTCACCTTAAACCTATGCCCCCTAGTAATTGACCCCTCTACCCTGGGGAAAAGCCTCTGACTATCCACTCTGTCTATGCCCCTCATAATTTTGTATACCTCTATCAGGTCTCCCCTCAACCTCCTTCGTTCCAGTGAGAACAAACCGAGTTTATTCAACCGCTCCTCATAGCTAATGCCCTCCATACCAGGCAACATTCTGGTAAATCTCTTCTGCACCCTCTCTAAAGCCTCCACATCCTTCTGGTAGTGTGGCGACCAGAATTAAACACTATACTCCAAGTGTGGCCTAACTAATGTTTTCTACAGCTGCAACATGACTTGCCAATTCTTATACTCAATGCCCCGGCCAATGAAGGCAAGCATGCCGTATGCCTTCTTGACTACCTTCTCCACCTGTGTTGCCCCTTTCAATGACCTGTGGACCTGTACTCCTAGATCTCTTTGACTTTCAATACTCTTGAGGGTTCTACCATTCACTGTATATTCCCTACCAGCTCTAGACCTCCCAAAATGCATTACCTCACATTTGTCCGGATGAAACTCCATCTGCCATCTCTCCGTTCAAATCTCCAAACAATCTAAATCCTGCTGTATCCTCCGACAGTCCTCATCGCTATCCGCAATTCCACCAACCTTTGTGTCGTCTGCAAACTTACTAATCAGACCAGTTACATTTTCCTCCAAATCATTTATATATACTACAAAGAGCAAAGGTCCCAGCACTGATCCCTGTGGAACACCACTGGTCACAGCCCTCCAATTAGAAAAGCATCCCTCCATTGCTACTCTCTGCCTTCTATGGCCTAGCCAGTTCTGTATTCACCTTGCCAGCTCACCCCTGATCCCGTGTGACTTCACCTTTTGTACTAGTCTACCATGAGGGACCTTGTCAAAGGCCTTACTGAAGTCCATATTGACAACATCTACTTTCCTACCTGCATCAATCATCTTAGTGACCTCGTCGAAAAACTCTATCAAGTTAGTGAGACACGACCTTCCCTTCACAAAACCGTGCTGCCTCTCACTAATACGTCCATTTGCTTCCAAATGGGAGTAGATCCTGTCTCGAAGAATTCTCTCCAGTAATTTTCCAACCACTGAAGTAAGGCTCACCGGCCTGTAGTTCACGGGATTATCCTTGCTACCCTTCTTAAACAAAGGAACATCATTGGCTATTCTCCAGACCTCCGGGACATCCCCTGAAGACAGCGAGGATCTACCACCTGGCCGGGCTCATTCCCCAATACCAAGTCCAGTACCGCCCTTTCCCTAGTTGGACTGTATACATATTGTTTTAAGAAGCCCTCGTGGATGCTCCTTATAAACTCCGCCCCGTCTAAGCCCCTGGCACTAAGTGAGTCCCAGTCAATATTGGGGAAGTTGAAGTCTCCCATCACCACAACCCGTTTTTTTTTACTCTTTTCCAAAATCTGTCTACCTATCTGCTCCTTGATCTCCCGCTGGCTGTTGGGAGGCCTGTAGTATACCCCCAACATTGTGACTGCACCCTTCTTATTCCTGATCTCTACCCATATAGCCTCACTGCCCTCTGAGGTGTCCTCTCGCAGTACAGCTGTGATATTCTCCCGAACAAGTAGCGCAACTCCACCTCCCCTTTTTCATCCCCATCTATCCCGCCTGAAACATCTAAGTCCTGGAACGTTTAGCAGCCAATCCTGCCGTTCCCTCAACCAGGTCTCTGTAATTGCAACAACATTACAGTTCCAAGTACTAATCCAAGCTCTAAGTTCATCTGCCTTACCCGTAATGCTCCTTGCATTAAAACATATGCACTTCAGGCCACCAGACCCGCTGTGTTCAGCAACTTCTCCCTGTCTGCTCTGCCTCAGAGCCACACTGTCCCTATTCCCTAGTTCTACCTCAATGCTCTCACCTTCTGACCTATTGCTCCCGTGCCCACCCCCCTGCCATACTAGTTTAAAACCCTCCCGTGTGACACTAGCAAACCTCGCGGACAGGATATTTATGCCTCTCCGGTTTAGATGCAACCCGTCCTTCTTATACAGGTCACAACTGCCCCGGAAGAGCTCCCAGTGCTTCCAAATAGGAGTAGATCCTGTCTAGAAGAATTCTCTCCAGTAATCTCCCTCCCACTGAAGTAAGGCTCACCGGCCTGTAGTTCCCTGGAATATCCTTGCTACCCTTCTTAAACAGAGGAACAGCATTGGCTATTCTCCAGTCCTCCGGGACATCTCCTGAAGACAGTGAGGATCCAAAGATTTCTGTAAAGGCCTCAGCAATTTCCTCCCCAGCCTCCTTCAGTATTCTGGGGTAGATCCCGTCAGGCCCTGGGGACTTATCTACCTTAATATTTTTTAAGACACCCAACACCTCGTCTTTTTGGATCTCAATGTGACCCAGGCTATCTACACACCCTTCTCCAGACTCAACATCTACCAATTTCTTATCTTTGGTGAATACTGATGCAAAGTATTCATTTAGTACCTCGCCCATTTCTTCTGGCTCCAGACATAGATTCTCTTGCCTATCCTTCAGTGGGCCAACTCTTTCCCTGGCTACCCTCTTGCTTTTTATGTACGTGTAAAAAGCCTTGGGATTTTCCTTAAACCGATTTACCAATGACTTTTCGTGACCCCTTCCAGCCCTCCTGACTCCTTGCTTAAGTTCCTTCCTACTTTCCTTATATTCCACGCAGGCTTCGTCTGTTCCCAGCCTTTTAGCCCTGACAAATGACGCCTTTTTCTTTTTGACGAGGCCTACAATATCTCTCGTTATCCAAGGTTCCCGAAAATTGCCGTATTTATCCTTCTTCCTCGCAGGAACATGCCGGTCCTGAATTCCTTTCAACTGCTGCTTGAAAGCCTCCCACAAGTCAGATGTTGATTTGCCCTCAAACATCCGCCACCAATCTATGTTCTTCAGTTCCCGCCTAATATTGTGATAATTAGCCTTCCCCCAATTGAGCAAATTCATCCTACGACCACTCTTATCCTTGTCCACCAGTACTTTAAAACGTACTGAATTGTGGTCACTGTTACCGAAATGCTCCCCTACTGAAACATCTACCACCTGGCCGGGCTCATTCCCCAATACCAGGTCCAGTACCGCCCCTTCCCTAGTTGGACTGTCTACATATTGTTTTAAGAAGCCCTCCTGGATGCTCCTTACAAACTCCGCCCCGTCTACGCCCCTGGCACTAAGTGAGTCCCAGTCAATATTGGGGAAGTTTAAGTCTCCCATCACCACAACCCTGTTGTTTTTACTCTTTTCCAAATTCTGTCTACCTATCTGCTCCTCTATCTCCCGCTGCCTGTTGGGAGGCCTGTAGTAAACCCCCAACATTGTGACTGCACCCTTCTTATTCCTGATCTCTACCCATGTAGCCTCACTTGCCCTCTGAGGTGTCCTCCCGCAGTACAGCTGTGATATTCTCCCGAACGAGTAGCGCAACTCCGCCTCCCCTTTTACATCCCCCTCTATCCCGCCTGAAACATCTAAATCGTGGAACGTTTAGCTGCCAATCCTACCCTTCCCTCAACCAGGTCTCTGTAATGGCAACAACATCATAGTTCCAAGTACTAATCCAAGCTCTAAGTTCATCTGCCTTACCCGTAATACTTCTTGCATTAAAACATATGCACTTCAGGCCACCAGACCCGCTGTGTTCAGCAACTTCTCCCTGTCTGCTCTGCCTCAGATCCACACTGTCCCTATTCCCTAGTTCTCCCTCAAGGCTATCACCTTCTGACCTATTGCTCCCGTGCCCACCCCCCTGCCATACTAGTTTAAACCCTCCCTTGTGACACTAGCAAACCTCGCGGCCAGGATATTTATGCCTCTCCGGTTTAGATGCAACCCGTCCTTCTTATACAGGTCACACCTGCCACGGAAGAGCTCCCAGTGGTACAGATAACGGAAACCCTCCCTCCTACACCAGCTGTTTAGCCACGTGTTTAGCTGCTCTATCTTCCTATTTCTAGCCTCACTGGCACGTGGCACAGGGAGTAATCCCGAGATTACAAACCTCGAGGTCCTGTCTTTTAACTTTCTGCCTAGCTCCCTGAACTCCTGTGCAGGACCTCATGCCCCTTCCTGCCTATGTCGTTAGTACCAATATGTACAACGACCTCTGCCTGTTTGCCCTCCCCCTTCAGGATGCCCTCTACCCGTTCGGAGACATCCTGGACCCTGGCACCAGGGAGGCAACATACCATCCTGGAGTCTCTTTCGCGTCCACAGAAGCGCCTATCTGTGCCCCTGACTATTGAGTCCCCAATTACTATTACTCTTCTGCGCTTTGACCCTCCCTTCTGAACATCAGAGCCAGCCGTGGTGCCACTGCTCTGGCTGCTGCTGTTTTCCCCTGATAGGCTGTCCCCCCGACAATATCCAAAGGGGTATGCCTGTTCGAGAGGGGGACAACCACAGGGGATTCCTGCACTGACTTCCTGCCCTTTCTGGTGGTCACCCATTTCTCTGCCTGCATCTTGGGTGTGACCACATTTACATAACTGCGATCTATGACGCTTTCCGCCACCTGCATGCTCCTAAGTACATCCAATTGCTGCTCCAACCGAACCATGCGGTCTGTGAGGAGCTCCAGTTGGGTGCACTTTCTGAAGATGATGCCATCCGGGACGCTGGAAGCCTACCGGACCTGCCACATCTCACAGTCAGAGCACTGCACCCCTCTAACTGACATTGCGTCAATTAATTAAAATTAAAATGTTTATTTTTTTTAATATATATTTTTTTAAATTTCAAAGTTACTGTTAACTATCTGTTTCCTCGCACTAGATTTGTAATAGAAATGCGAAGGCTAAATATAGTACTCTCCGATCTCTGGCTTAGATATCCCCCTAAATTATAATTAAGTAATTATATTTAATTAGTTACCAAGGCTTAATTTTTTTAATTTAGTGTAGATTCCCAACCAGCCACTCAGGTCACAGCTTTTCTGTGATGTCACTTCAGTTTCCTTCCGACACACACAATTTGAAAAAGGTACAAAAGTAAAAATGAGTAAAAATCACTTACTTACCTTCTTACCCTCTGAGTGGCTTAGATGTTCTCAGGTTCTCTCCCTGACAGAGACTGCTCATCCTCCTCCGAACGGCTCCCGAAACTCGAAGAATTCTCTCCAGTAATTTCCCTACCACTGAAGTAAGGCTCACCGGCCTGTAGTTCCCTGGATTATCCTTGCTACCCTCCTTAAACAGAGGAACAACATTGGCTATTCTCCAGTGCTCCGGGACATCACCTGTAAAGTTCAAGGAGTTGTGGGCTGTCACGGAAATGCTCTCCCACCGAGACATCTGACACCTGGCCTGGTCCGTTGCCAAGCACCAAGTCCAATATGGCCTCCATCCTAGTTGGGCAATCTACATATTGAGACAGGAGTCTTTTCTGGACACACATGAGAACATTTGGTCCATCCAAACGATTTGCACTAGATTCCAGTGAATTTTGGGGAAGTTGACAACATGACAACAATTCAGTTACTACTGCACCGTTCCAAGATCTGTTGTCCAATCTATTCCTTCATCTTTCCGCTGCCATACAAAACTCCCAATTAAGTGACTGTTGTTTTGTTGTTCCTCATTTCCATCCAAACTGATTCCGTAGACAAACCCTCCTCGACTACCTCCTTTTCTGCAGCTGTGATGCACTCTCTATTGACAGTGCCATTCCCCCTCCTCATTTACCTCGTCCCTATTCTTCTGAATACATCTAAACCCCGGAACATCTAGCAACCATTTTTGCCCCTGTGACATCCATATCTCTGTAATGGCCACAACATCGTCGTTGCAAGTTTTGAGCCAGGCTCTAAGTTCATCTCCCTTATTCCTGACACTCATTGCTTTGAAACAAACACACTTTAACACATCCCACTGAGTGCAACCTTGCCCTATCAACTGTCTATCCTTCCTCTCAGACTCGCTGCATACTATTGCTGCCTGTTCAACAGCTACCCTATCCTCTGACCATAGCTCTGGTTCCCATCCCCCTGCCATACTAGTTTAAACCCTCCCAAGGAGCTCTAGGAAACCTCCCACCCAGGTTATTGGTGACCCCCAGTTTAGGTTCAATCCGTCCTTCATGTACAGGTCCGACCTTCCCAGAAGGTATCCCAATGATCTGCATATCTGAAGCCTTCCCTCCTGCACCTGTCCTGCAGTCAAGTGTTCAGCTGCACTCGCTCTCTGCCCCTTGCCTCACTTGCACGTGGCACCGGTAGCAACCCTGAGACCACTACTCTGCACGTCCTGCTCTTTAGCTTCCACCATAACTCCCTAAAATCATTTTTTACATCCTCATCCCTTTTCTTAGATATGGAATAGGTGCCTATGTGCACCACGACTTCTGGGTTCTCCCCTTCCCCCTTAGGAATCCTGTTGACTGGATCCCATACATCCCTGATGCTGGCACCCGGGAGCTAACATACCTTCCGGGAATCTCGTTCGCGACCATGTAATCTCCTATCCGTTTCCATAACCATTAAGTCCCCCATCATTATGGCTTTTCTATTCTTCCCTTTTCTCTTCTAAACCACAGAGACAGGTTGTGCCAGAGGCATGGCCGCTATGGCCTTCCCCTGTTTGCCCCCCTCCCCCTCCCTCCCCACAACAGCATCCAAAACGGTATACTTGTTTTGAAGGGGAACGGCCACAGGGGACTCCTGCACTGTCTGCTTGTTTCCTTTCATTCCCCTGTCTGTAACCCCGCTACCGGTCGGCACAACTTCGTGGTCCGAAGGGCCTGTACTGTGCTGTACTGTTCTACTTTCTATGTTGCACTCTTTTCCTGAGCCTTGGGTGTGGCTAGCTCCCTGCAACTTCTCTCTATCACCCCCTCTGCCCTGGATGATCCTAAGTTCATCCAGCTCCAGTTCCCGAATGCGGTCTCTGAGGAGCTGGAGTTGGGTGCACTTCCCGCAGGTATGGTCATTGGGGACAGTATTGGTGTCCCTTTCCTCCCATATCCTCCAGGAGGAGTATGTAACCGCCTTAACTTCCATCCCCTCTGATCTGAATTCCCAAAGAGATTGAATCGGAAAAAAAAATACGAGGCATGTCCACACACGTATGTGCATACATCACGTGACCACCATTTAAAAAATATCCCTGCACATTCCATTTTCCTCTAGCTCGGACATCGTTTATTTTTATCCCTCTGTATCTGCATTAGGCTTAATCTTTCTCCCTGATCCAATCATGTATGTTCCTTTCAGGGTCCTCTGTCCTTTTTGGTTCCAACCTTTACCTTTGCAGGAAACCGATGGTTCCGTACCCTCAAATTTGCTTTGGAAATAACTCTCACTGCTTGCTCAGAGGTGAATTTTCTGAGAAGTAGATACCCCTCACCCAACCCCCGTGAAATTTGGCCATGTCATGTCTTATCTTCATCAATCGTCATTTCTACAGTCGAGGAGCGTTATTTGTGTAACATCTTTGTCTTGTAAGCGTTTGACGTCATTCATGACCCTGACATCGGTGAGGCCGAATACACTCCTAGACTTAGATATGCGAATGCAGAAACGCTCGTCTGCATTCCTCACAGCATTGATTATCGGCACTCCCCAGATTAACCGTCATTCCTAGCGTTTTCAACAGAGAAATAAACTGACCGTCAATTAGATGGATTCTGGTGCTTTCGTCATCTCCTGCTCCCCTTATCCTGATTGGTGACCACACATTCGCTCTCTGACTGCAAACAGAATATTCCACGTTTTTCTACATTCACTTTTCCATCCCTCTCCACACCTAAGATTACCCTCACTACTTTCACTTCTTAACAATTATTTTCTGATCCCCTCATCGCTCCCATCCTTTTCCAACTTCACTCTTCATCCCGTTTTTTTCTTACTCTCGCTTTCCTCTCCGTACTTTCCCTCCCAGCCACTCTTCAATTTCCAACCATCCACTCGGTAAGCTTCCCAACATATTCCTTTCTTTTAATCTCCTCCAATATCCATCAAATGCTCTCATTTACGTTCCATTCCTGCCATCCCCTTTCTTCCGTTCATCTCTCTGCCCTGACGAATCCTCATTTCTCTACACTCATCTCTTCTTCTACATCTCTCAGTTCAACTACAATTTCCAAATATAAAATGTAAACCCGTGGATGTGGAAGTAACATGGTCCACGTGGGCGGGGTAGCTGGAGGGAGGTGAGATAAAATTCAATGTGTGTTAGCATAACGTGATCAATTTTCTTCTACTGCCTCACAACTGGCATAATAATGCGAAAGCTGCGAATTTAACCTGGTGTTTCAGACCAAAACGTGATATGTATTTGGGAATGTCATAACTAATATTGCGAGAGGTATTGATACATAGCGCGTTATTCGTCCCTTTCAGTATTATTTCCAAGTATAAACACCACAATTTCACCACTGAGTGCTGAATTTGGTGCATTTGAGTGCAATGGTGAGAGTTTGGTGACTGAGGGAGTGCTGAATTTGGTGCATTTGAGTGCTAGGTGAGGAGGGAGTAAGGTGCTCCTTTCATTGTGTTTCCTACATTTCCGCAAAGAGTGGGAAGAGAGCCAGGAGTTTACAGAGAATGCAGCTGACTGGGAGCAGAGTCGGAGGGCGGAGATCCAGTTGGTCCACAGGGCAGCTATATTCTGTAAGGTAAGAGGGGATGGAGGCTAGGCCAGTTGCATGCTCGTCCTGTAGGGTGTGGGTGGTGAGGGATACCTGACTCTCCCTGCGGGAAGTGCCGAATGGCCTCCTTCTGCACTGTAAATTCAATGATAATCTATGATTAATCTGGGACAAAGGTTCGGCACAACATCGTGGGCCGAAGGGCCTGTTCTGTGCTGTATTTCTCTATGTTATATGTTCTACAATTTACGATCAATGTAAAGATATTTCAGTTAATAACAGTTAATTCAGTTTTATTCTGAAAGTGACACATCCCAAATTTCTTTACCCGTCAGTCTGGCCTCAATAAAAGTCGAGATGGATTTGCAGGTACAGCATTAGTTATTTTATTTAGCTTGCAAGCTTGATTCATTTCACAGAAGCATAGGACACATCCACTCTCCTACATCCCGGAAAGAGAATGAACAAAGAGACAAAGGGATCTCTGCAAATCAATTCAAATGGTATCAAGTTTCACATACACGATTCCCATAGGTCAGCCTATGCCCCTCCTGACCTAATCAGACATTCTGATTGGCTCACTTCCAATCCCTTCCTCTGGCCCCTAATACACAGCCTCCTTTTCTCCTCCTATGGTGGACACACCTCCTCCTTGCTTTGCCATGCGGTCTGAAATCCTTTGTCTGTGAACTCACCAGAATGAGACTGGCCTATCTCTACATTACAGTAACTAATATCTCTAAAGTAACTATTTTATATCACATTCGTCAAAAGTACATTGCCTGAAACACCTCAGAGACTTTGAATGCTTTCTGTTAAACGTAGAAGATGGAACAAGATGTAAGGAAGATAATTAATATCATATTGTTTATCATACAAAGCTATGCAGAGACACATATAGCATTGAGGATACGGGGGGCTTCTCGCGGACCAGGACAGGCTAGGATGCGGGCAAAGAAGTGGCAGATAGAATACAATGTGGAAAAGTGTGAGGTTTTGCACTTTGACAGGAAGAATAGAAGCATTGTCTCTTTTCTAAATGTGAAAGGGCTTCGCAATCAGAAGCACAAAGGGACTCAGGAGACATAGTTCAAGATTCTGTACAGGGGAACTTGCACGTTCTTCGGCAGTTGGGAAGGCAAATGCCATGATAGCATTCATGTCGAGTGGGATATAATACAAGAGCAGTGATGTACTTCTGAGGCTGTGTAAGAGCAAAGGAGAACAAAGAGAAACTATAGCACAGGAACAGGCCCTTCGGCCCACCAACCCTGCGCCGATCCAGATGATCTATCTAAAACTGTCGCCTATTTTCTAAGGATCTGTATCCATGCGCCCCCTACCCATTCATGTCTCTGTCTAGATACATCTTAAATGGCGCTATCGTGGCCGCCTCTACCACCTCCGCCGGCAATGCATTCCAGGCACCCACCACTCTCTGCGTAAAGAACTTTCCACGCATATCTCTCTTAAACTTTCGTGACCCCTAGTAATTGAGTCACCCACCCTGGGAAAACGCTTTTTGCTATCCACCCTGTCGATACCTCTCATGATTTTGTAGACCTCAATGAGGTCCCCCCCCTCAACATCCGTCTTTAAAATTAAAATAATCCTAATCTACTCAACCTCTGAGGCAACGTCCTGGTGAACCTCCTCTGCACCTTCTCCAAAGCATCCACATCCTTTTGGTAATGTGGCGACCAGAAATGTACGCAGTAGTCAAAATGTGGCCGAACCAAAGTCTTATACAACTGTAACATGACCTGCCAACTCTTGTACTCAATACCCCTTCCGATGATGGAAAGCATGCCGTATGCCTTCTTGACCACTTTATCGACTTGCGCAGCCACCTTCAGGGTGCAAAGGACCTGAACACCCAGATCTCTCTCCACATCAATTTTCCCCAGGGCCTTTTCATTTACCGTATAGTTCGCTCTTGAATTGGATCTTCAAAAATACATCACCTCGCATTTGCCTGCATTGAACTCCATCTGCCATTTTTCCGCCCAACTCTCCAATCTATCTATATTCTACTTTATTCTCTGACAGTCCCCTTCACTGTCTGCTACTCCACCAATCTTAGTGTCATCTGCAAACTTGATAATCAGACCACCTATAGCTTCCTCCAGATCATTTATGTATATCACAAACAACAGTGGTCCCAGCACAGATCCGTGTGGAACATCACTGGTCACAGTTCTCCATTTTGAGAAAGTCCCTTCCACTACTACTCTCTGTGTCCTGTTGCACAGCCAGTTTTTTATCCATCAAGTTAGTACACCCTGGACCCCATGAGACATCACTTTCTCCATCAGCCTACCATGGGGAACCTTATCAAATGCCTTATTGAAGTCCACGTATATGACATCTACAGCCCTTCCCTCATCAATCAACTTTGTCACTTCCTCAAAGAATTCTATTAAGTTGGTAAGACATGGCCTTCCCTGCACAAAACCATGTTGCCTATCACTGATTAGCCCATTTACTTTCAAATGGGAATAGATTCTATCCCTCGGTATCTTCTCCAGCAGCTTCCCTACGACTGACGTCAGGCTCACCGATCTATAATTACGTGGATTATCCCTGCAACATTAGCAATTCTCCAGTCCTCCGGTACCTCACCCGTGTTCAAGGATGCTGCAAAGGTGTCTGTTAAGGCCCCAGCTATTTCCTCTCTCACTTCCCTCATTCACCTGGGATAGATCCCATCAGGACCTAGGGACTTGTCCGCCTTAATGATTTTTAGAATGCCCAACACATCCTCCCTCCGTATGCCGTCTTGACCTAGAGTAATCAAACATCTATACCTCATCTCAACATCCGCCATGTCGCTCTCCTCGGTGAATACCGATGCAAAGTACTTGTTAAGAATCTCACCCATTTTCTTTGACTCCAGGCATAATTTTCCTCCTTTGTCCTTGAGTGGGCCAACCCATTCTCTAGTTACCCTGTTGCTGCTTATATATGAATAAAAGGCTTTGGGATTTTCCTTAACCCTGTTTTCTAAAGATATTTAATGACCCCTTTTAGCCCTCTTGATTCCTCGTTTCAGATTGGTCCTACATTCCCGATATTCTTCCAAAGCTTCGTCTGTCTTCAGTCGCCTAGACCTTATGTATTCTTCTTTTTCCTCTTAGCTAGTCTCATAATTTCACCTGTCATCCATGGTTCCCTAATCTTGCCATTTCTATCCCTCATTTCCACAGGGACATGTCTGCCCTGCACTCTAATCAACCTCTCTTTAAAAGGCTCCCACATATCAAATGTGGTTTTACCTTCAAACAGCTGCGCCCAATCCACATTCCCCAGCTCCTGCCGAATTTTGGTATAGTTGGCCTTCCCCCAATTTAGCACTCTTCCTTTAGGACAACTCTAGTATACAATGACTATTCTAAAACTTGCGGAATTGTGATCACTATTCGCAAAGTAATCCCCGACTGAAACTTCAACCACCTGGCCGGGCTCATTCCCCAACACATGGTCCAGTATGGCCCCTTCCCGAGTTGGACTATATACATACTGCTCTTGGATGCTCCTTACAAATTGTGCTCCATCTAGACATCTGACACTAAGTGTTTCCCAGTCAATGTTGGGAAAATTAAAATCTCCTACATTTTTCCATACTCTGTTTACATATTTGTACGTCTATCTCACACTCGCTGTTGGAGGTCTGTCGTACAGCTCCAACATTGTTACCGCACCATTCCTATTTCTGAGCTCTGCCCATATCGCCTCACTCATCGAGTCCTCCATCGTGCCCTCCTTCAGCACAGCTGTTATATCCTCTCTGACCAGTAATGCAACTCCTACACCCCTTTTATCTCCCTCTCTATCCCGCCTGAAGCATCGATATCCTGGGATATTTTGTTGCCAATCATGCCCTTCCCTCAACCAAGTCTCAGTAATAGCAATAACATTATACTCCCAGGTACTAACCCAAGCCCTAAGCTCGTCTGCCTTACCCACTACACTTCTTGCATTAAAATACATGCATCTCAGACCACAAGACCCTTTGCGTTCATCATCTGCTCCCTGCCTACTCTTCCCCTTAGTCACGCTGACTTCATGATCTAGTTCCTTACAGGATTTAGTTACTACCTCCTTACTGTCCACTAACCTCATTTGGTTCCCAGCCCCCTGCCACATTAGTTTAAACCCTCCACAACAGTGTAAGGTTCTTTTCAGACCCCGTTTTGAGTATTGCGAGCAGTTTTGGACCCCGTATCCAAGGAAGGATGTGCTGGCCTTAGAAAAGATCCAGAGGAGGTTCAGAACACATACCGCTGGAATGAAGATCTTGTCATGAGGAGCGGTTGAGGACTCTGGCTCTTTCCTCATTGGAGTTTTGAATGATGAGGGGGGATACTATTCAAACGTCCAGGACAGTGTGAGGCCTGGATAAAGTGGACACTGACAGGATGTTTCTACTAGTCCGAAAAACTAGAACCCGAGCCCACAGCCACAGATTCAATGAGAAAAATTTCTTTGTGGAACTATTTGCCTTCAGAAGCCTGTTGCGGCCAATTCTCTGAGTGTCTTTAAGACAGAGATTGATATGTTCTTGACTAATAAGTTTATCAGTGGTTATGGGGTGAAGGCAAGCGAATGGGCATAAGAAATATATCAGAGACGATTGAATGGCGGGGCAGACTCAATGGATCGAATGACCTAAGTAGTCTCCTAATACGGATAGATTTATGGTTTTAGAAGGAGGTGTATGTGCGGGTGAGGAAGGCCTTCCGGAGATATGTGGAGATAATGGAGATTTGGCGCGGGGTCGAGGGAGGGTAATCTAACTGACTCCATTGGACGTTTCGTATAGATGCAAACTGACTAAATACAATTCTATGCATCACAGAAGCACACTGTGTCTGCGATTGCATGGAAATATTTGTGTATCGGAATCGACTGCAACACATCACCTGAGCTCAAATTCCATATTTGATTATTCTGGAAAAAAATAATTTGTTTGTACTCGAAATTCATTCAGAAATCACATGTGCCGATCAATTCCGACTTTCCTATCTGAATATTTCTCGACCTCCTGGCAAACCCAATGCTCCTTTGGCCTTGTTCCGTCCTCCCACTCTGGTGAACTTTAACTGAGAAAAAATATGTTCCCACCTATACCACTTGAAACAAAGCATTGTGTGGTCCGTATTTCCCTGACCTATATTGATGCTCCCTGGGCACAATAGAAAAACAGACACACTGACACTTTCCAACATGTTTTTTTAAGTTTCTTTATGACCATTCTCTACCTGGCATCACTTCCTCCAGCGCCATCAGCCTGAAACTAACACGAGTGTGCTCTTACCAGTGCCTTCTGTAGCTTTGTCAAGGTTTTCCTACGTGTCTACTCACCATCATGTGAAATAACGGCCAACATTCCATTTCCATTACCTATGTTAACTTTCAATGGTTTATTCACCCACAAACTCCTCTGTGCTGCAGATTTCTGATGTCTTTCTGCATTTGAATATTATTCCGGACCTTTATCCTTCCCACCATTGTATAGCATCACATTTCCCTACGTGATATTCCATCTGCCAAGCTTTTCCTCATTCACTCAACCTATGTATGTTTATCTGTAACTCTGTTCCATCCTCACCACTTGTCTTCCAAGTTATTGTGGAGTGAACAGCGCAGAGCGTATTACAGATGTGGAAACAGAGCCACAGAAAAATAACATCGAACCAACGAGTGGAGGTAAATTGAAGACGTGGGAAAGTGAAATTGATTTTCTATGAGAGGGAGACTGGATAGAGAGAAAATTAATTTGGAAGCAAGAATAGGGTAGGACCAGATAAATATAATCTGGAAAATAGGTACAGATAAAGGCGAGGAAACATTAATCATAATAAGAACTTTGAAAGCGACATTGTGAGCAAGGGGATGATGGGAGAGAGTGGATAATAAGTGCCTAGTATTCAAAATGCAAAAGCACTGTTGATCACCGCGGAATTAAAATGGACAATATTGTAGAGTTAACTTGAGTCGGCAACTCCGAGCTTCTAGCTAGCTCCCAACAGGTTGATGTAATTCCTAATGTGACTTACAGTGAGTGTGATGCTCCTGTATTCAACTTGTCTGTTCAGCAACCTGTAAATAATAGCGTTAGCGGTTAATTAACCTCGCATCACTAAGCATCCACTTCAATGTAAATAAACCATTCATTTCACTTTAATCTCTCAAACTCCAGGGGGCAGATCTTCGCCAACACCGGCATGAATCCTTGACACACAGAAAATGCGTTGGAAAAAATCTTTAGGGTCAGCAGCTGTGTAGTATCCTGTACTCGCAACGGTCGGTGTATCTTGTAAGTGAGTTTTATATCTTAAAATTGTGAAATTGTTTCTATTTAATTTTCACATCCAGCTAATTGTATTGCGTTTGCCTTCAATTATGAGGCAAATATGGTGAGTTTGTTTAACCTTCTTCAGTTGAACATTTGAATACCTATCTAATCTAGAAAATTTGTAGATTATGTCTTAATGCATCCTTTGTCCGACTGCGTCATAGTGCTGATGATTTGTTATTCACAGACTCTTGCATTTTGATATGTGTTCTTCTGATTATTGGTATTTATCAGATCTTCTGCAACATCCTTTCCTCCCGGTTTTCCACTTTCTTTTCACCGACAAGCATCATGTTTAATGTTGAAAGCACTTAAAATGTCGGACAGTATTCTCTTTCTGCTCCTTTCTGCTCGGCTTCTTATCATCTTTCCACAGCCGTTTATCAGACTGCTCATTTTTATCATTGTTTTGTTCTCTGGAGTTCTGTTCATCATTCTTGTTTTCTGTCCGCTCAACCCATTCATCGTGGACTTTATCCGCTTTCCTGCCCGGCTTTATTCCATGTTTTAATGTATCCATTGAAACAGCCAATGACACGCCATCTAACGTATCAAACATAGCATTACAGCCGAGAGGCGAGAATTCACAATGTCTGCCGATACCAAGCACTGGATAGTCAGGAGATTATTGCTGAACCCAGGGGATGTGGATCTCAGTATTTGTAACTTCAAATGAACCTGATTCCAGCAGATATTCTACATTTTGTGTTGAGCAGTTATTGTTATGCTCTTTCAGCATTGTCAACGTCCCGGCGAATAACCTGCCAGTAGCACAATGGTTAGCACCGTTCCTTCACAGCGCCAGGATCCCAGGTTCGATTCCTGGCTTGGTTCACTATCTATGCGGAGTCTGCACGTTCTCATCGTGTCTGCGTGGGTTTCCTGCGGGTGTTCCGGTTACCTCCCACTAATCCCGAAATATGTGCTTGTTAGGTGAATTGGACATTCTGAATTCTCACTCTGTGTACCCGAACTCGAGCCGGAATGTGGCGACTAGGGTTTTTTTTACAATAACTTCATTGCAGTGTTAATGTAAGCTTACTTGTGACACTAATAATGATTATTATTATATCTGTTGTATATTCTAATTCTCTCAGTGAACATCGTGACAATCGTAATCCTGTCTTTCAAAAAATGTGGCCTCTCCATATGCATCTCCCGTTATCTGGTGGCCATGGTGGCAGCGGATCGCATGGTTATTGTCTGGAATGTAATCTTGCATCGCATTGCTACGACATATTGGCGCAACACTTTCCTGCTCTATACTCCCGTGTGCAGATTTATTCTGTTCATGTCTCCCGCTGCAATTGACATTTCTGTTTGGTTGACGGTCTCTTTTATCTTTGATCGTCTGGTGGCTATTTGCTGTCATAAACTGAAAATCAAATGCTGCACCGAGAAAACTGCTGTTATTGTTATTATCATTGTGAGCTCGCTGTCCAGTTTGAAGAACATTCCCTGGTCCTTTCTGTATTCTTCTTATTACAACAAGATACCGTGGGGATGCCGTCTGTCAACGCATTTATATATGTTACCCACATGGATAGTATTTTCTTGGATTGAGCAGCTGTTAACCCCAGTGATTCCATTCTTTCTGATTTTATACTTTAATATTGTCACCGTCAAACGCATTTTAACAGCCAATCGCGGCCGAATGAGCCTTCGGCAGCACAGCAGTGACAGGGATGGAAAGGATCTTGAGCTGAGGAACCGGAGAAGATCCATTGTGTTACTATTTGCAATATCCAGTAGTTTTATCCTGCTTTGGATGACAGCGGTTATATATTTCATATGCTTTAGAATTACGTCGGCCTTCAGGAGCAGATTATTATTACCACATTACCCACTTTTCAAGAGGCTGGGATTATGTTGCAGCTTCTGAGCTCCTGCACCAACACAGCTATTTACACAATAACCCAGAAAAAGTTCAGACACCTGCTGCTCAATGCGATTAAATATCCCTTTACACTGATTGGGAAATTAGTGAATTGTGGAGGGAAACGTCTGTGAAGTCGGAACTCCCACTCTCATTGTCTCAATTCAAGTAGATCAAAATTATGAACTGATATTATTTAATCCACACAGCAGAAGATCTAAATATTTTAACATTTTTTTTTTTAAATCAAAATGTTGTGAAACGTTAACCAATATTAAACTTACCAACATCTACACTCTAACGACTAAAAAAATGCAACCAATACTAGTAGCAGAAGAGAATAATGTAATCTGATCGTTTTTCAATTCATTCATAACACTGACAGAAATGTAATAATCCATATGGATCCAATTGGATATTATTTCTACCGAACCATTATAATAATCACAAATTGTGCCGCATTTGTCCATAATCCTCTTTAGTTACTTCTGAAAGGACTTGACACATACCCGTAAATAAGTACCTGCTATAATTTAACAATTGCTGGAGAATTTCAAACCAAAAATACATGTTATTAATCACAATGAGAACATCCTTACACTTCCAACAGATTTTTCGATTGGTGTGCAAAAATATTCATTAAATTTGAAATGAAGGCATTATTCTAATGACAGAGGTACACACTGATGAAGAATTTCAGAAGAGCAGTTCAAACTGCCATGCTGCAGTCTATGTGGACTTATTTAAAATATGGTTTGAGTAGCCAGAAGGCGGACGAGTTGAAAAGATGGGATTCAAAAATTGCCGCAGAGGAGAGAATCATCAGCTGAAACGTGTTCGGAGATGAAAGCGTGAGGGGGAAGGAAATGGGGGGAGGGGGTGCTGAACTCCCACGTGGTTAACGCTGGAGACCCTCATCTGTAATAGTTTCAGGGGGAGCGTAACAAACTGGTGAAGTGGAACTGCGCTGTGTTCAATACAGAATAGTGATTGCTGAAGAGCTACGTCATTAATGGCAAATCTGCGGGTTGCTTGAAGAGCTTGCAAAATGGCATAGTGAACGGAAAAAACGGAGATCGATGGTGGAAGATGAGTGGAGGAATGGCAGTGGAAGTACAGAGGTGTCTATGGAGTTGGCAGCAGAGGAGGAACAATGGATAATGAAGGCAATGAATAGACATAGACATAATTGCGCATATAGAAGTTTTGGGGATTCAGTACGTGTAAGGGAGCGGATTAAGATATTGTTGTATTGAGAATGTGCAGGAATGGGTGTGGACAGGCGAGTGCTAATAGAAGCGGTGAAGTGGACAGCTTTGCTTCATTGATTTGTGCACTGGATGGGTGAGTATTTGGAAGGTTAATAGACCACTTGAGGTTATGAGACAGTGGGAGTGGGAAGGTATGCAGGATGAAGGTATGCAGTATGAAGGTATGACGGTGTTCGAAGTGCAGTGTGAGATATGTAGGAGGGAAGCGATGTGACAACAGAGGCCTGGATGGAAAGGGTATTCGTACAGGGTCATACTAGGAATGATTGGATAGATTGTACTGGTGAATGTCTGGATGACAATGGACGTATGGAGGAGGGAATCAGCGCAACAAAGCAATTGAGGTGTTGGACGTGTGCGTATAGAGGTGGTAGACGAGTGAGTGAAAGTTATTTGGGGAAGTAGGGTGCAGGTACAGACGGGATGTGTGTACGTATAGACGTGGCATAGGAGTGAGTGAAAGTTGTTTGGAGAAGCAGGGTGCTTGTACAGAGGGAGGTGTACGTATAGTGGTGTTGTAGGACTAAGTGAAAGTTGTTGGGAGAGGAAGGATACAGATACAGACATGGGTTGCGGTGGTGAACTAAGAAGCAGGGACCTACAGATATTGAAATCATAGACTCTTGTCACTTTTTCGTCTTTACATTCAATAAAAAATATTTACAGCGTGAAATGTGTTGCAAATTATTAGGTGCGCGCAAAAATATACCAGTTCTTAAGATGTTATCCGAGTGTTTGGTAAAAACATTCATTTCGCTAAATATGATAGGTGAAATAATTTTGTTCTTTCACTGAGCCAAAGGAAAGGTTAAATAAACCCCTGCACAAACGAGAAACGTCTTAATATTTAGATTGCTGCCACTTTTTTGTGTCATTTTGATAGATCAATCATCCCTGCCTATTCTTTTCGTCTGTCTATGTCTCTTATCCACTGCCTACAGTTTAATCTTACAACACGGAGCAGTTAGCACGATGTTGCGGAGGACCTCTAATGTTATTTGCCTATCGGTAAACATTCTCGTGAAGTCTCCATGACTGAATTTCATTCCTGCCGCTGAGTTCTCACAGGAAGCCCTCTGCAGCGCTTCTATATTATATTCCTATCGGTACTGTTACGGATCGGAAGGAGACAATCTCAGTTCATTATTCTATCGTCATTTTCACGTGAGCAACAGTGTGCTGGATTCTTCCAGAATGGGGCTAAGTGTTGACGCCGTGGACTTTCACAACGGCGTCATCGGGCCACCAGGTGGAGCTATTCATCAGCCCACAAGGGAATCGCAAGGGCGCACCATGCAGTGCGCGACAGGCCGGTCGCCGATTCGCCGGTTCCATCATTGACGCAATGCCGCGGCTGCATTTAACTATTCTCCCCCCCCCCCCCGCCCTCCCACAAACACACACACACACAAAGCGTCGCAGGCAAGATGGTTTCACCGAGAGCAGCACCACGCTTTACGGACGGCAAACGGGAGACTTTCCTGGACGCCATGGAGGACAGGAGGTTGGTGTTCTACTCCGGGTCGGGACGGAGGACAGCAGGCGCCATCGTTGGGCTGCGTGCAGGGAGGTGGCTGATACAGGTAGCGCTATTGGGGAGCTGCCCCGGACAGCTGACCAGCGCAGGAAAAAGCTGCATGACCTCCGCAGTGCAGCCAGGGTGAGTACCCAGCACAGTGCCCCCGCCACCAATCCCTCTACCTCCCACACAGATGTGACCCGCTCCCTCCAGCAGGGGGCTGGCCCCGCCCCCACCCAAACAACATGCCTGCACCCACGCATGCCAGGTGCAATGGCCGGTTGCCGTGTGCACTAATCAGAGACCAACGCCCACGGCTGCATGCGTGCGAACGTCTAACACTGTTGCTCCCTGTATTTGACTTCCCAGGACAAAACCACTCATAACCGCCGAGAACGGGAGAATACCGTGGGGAATAAGGTAGGGGAACTGGCATCATGGGTTGGTACCTGGGACTTCGATGTTGTGGCCATTTCGGAGACATGGATAGAGCAGGGACAGGAATGGATGTTGCAGGTTCCGGGGTTTAGGTGTTTTAGTCAGCTCAGAGAAGGAGGCAAAAGAGGGGGAGGTGTGGCGCTGCTAGTCAAGAGCAGTATTACGGTGTCGGAGAGGATGCTAGATGGAGACTCATCTTCCGAGGTAGTATGGGCTGAGGTTAGAAACATGAAAGGAGAGGTTACACTGTTGGGAGTCTTCTATAGGCCTCCAAATAGTTCTAGGGATGTAGAGGAAAGGATGGCGAGGATGATCCTGGATAAGAGCGAAAGTAACAGGGTAGTTATTATGGGAGACTTTAACTTTCCAAATATTGACTGGAAAAGATATAGTTCGAGTACATTAGATGGGTCGTTTTTTGTACAGTGTGTGCAGGAGGGTTTCCTGACACAGTTTGTTGACAGGCCAACAAGAGGCGAGGCCACATTGGATTTGGTTATGGGTAATGAACCAGGCCAGGTGTTGGATTTGGAGGTAGGTGAGCACTTTGGGGACAGTGAACACAATTCGGTGACGTTTACGTTAAGGATGGAAAGGGATAAGTATACACCGCAGGGCAAGAGTTATAGCTGGGGGAAGGGAAATTATGATGCCATTAGACGTGACTTGGGGGGGATAAGGTGGAGAGGTAGGCTGCAAGTATTGGACACACTGGATAAGTGGAGCTTGTTCAAGGATCAGCTACTGCGTGTTCTTGATAAGTATGTACCGGTCAGGCAGGGAGGAAGGCATAGAGCGAGGGAACCGTGGTTTACCAAAGAAGTGGAATCTCTTGTTAAGAGGAAGAAGGAGGCCTATGTGAAGATAGGGTGTGAAGTTTCAGTTGGGGCGATGGATAGTTACAAGGTAGCGAGGAAGGATCTAAAGAGAGAGCTAAGACGAGCAAGGAGGGGACATGAGAAGTATTTGGCAGGAAGGATCAAGGAAAACCCAAAAGCTTTCTATAGGTATGTCAGGAATAAGCGAATGACTCGGGAAAGAGTAGGACCAGTCAAGGACAGGGATGAGAAGTTGTGTGTAGAGTCTGAAGAGATAGGCGAGATACTAAATGAATATTTTTCGTCAGTATTCACTCAGGAAAAAGATAATGTTGTGGAGCAGAATGCTGAGCTCCAGGTAAATAGATTAGATGGCATTGAGGTACGTAGGGAAGAGGTGTTGGCAATTCTGGACAGGCTGAAAATAGATACGTCCCCGGGACCTGATGGGATTTATCCTAGGATTCTCTGGGAGGCCAGGGAAGAGATTGCTGGACCATTGGCTTTGATTTTGATGTCATCATTGGCTACAGGAATAGTACCAGAGGACTGGAGGATAGCAAATGTGGTCCCTTTGTTCAAAAAGGGGAGCAGAGACAACCCCGGCAACTATAGACCGGTGAGCCTCACGTCTGTAGTGGGTAAAGTATTGGAGGGGATTATAAGAGACAAGATTTATAATCATCTAGATAGGAATAATATGATCAGAGATAGTCAGCATGGCTTTGTGAAGGGTAGGTCATGCCTCACAAACCTTATCGAGTTCTTTGAGAAGGTGACTGAACAGGTAGACGAGGGTAGAGCAGTTGATGTGGTGTATATGGATTTCAGCAAGGCGTATGATAAGGTTCCCCATGGTAGGCTATTGCAGAAAATACGGAGACTGGGGATTGAGGGTGATTTAGAGATGTGGATCAGAAATTGGCTAGCTGAAAGAAGACAGAGGGTGGTGGTTGATGGGAAATGTTCAGAATGGAGTTCAGTCACAAGTGGAGTACCACAAGGATCTGTTCTGGGGCCGTTGCTGTTTGTCATTTTTATCAATGACCTAGAGGAAGGCGCAGAAGGGTGGGTGAGTAAATTTGCAGACGATACTAAAGTTGGTGGTGTTTTCGATAGTGTGGAAGGAAGTAGCAGGTTACAGAGGGATATAGATAAGCTGCAGAGCTGGGCTGAGAGGTGGCAAATGGAGTTTAATATAGAGAAGTGTGAGGTGATTCACTTTGGAAAGAATAACAGGAATGTGGAATATTTGGCTGATGGAAAAGTTCTTGGAAGTGTGGATGAGCAGTGCGATCTAGGTGTTCATGTACATAGATCCCTGAAAGTTGCCACCCAGGTTGATAGGGTGGTGAAGAAGGCCTATGGAGTGTTGGCCTTTATTGGTAGAGGGATTGAGTTCCGGAGTCAGGAGGTCATGTTGCAGCTGTACAGAACCCTGGTACGGCCGCATTTGGAGTATTGCGTACAGTTCTGGTCACCGCATTATAGGAAGGACGTGGAGGCTTTGGAGCGGGTGCAGAGGAGATTTACCAGGATGTTGCCTGGTATGGAGGGAAAATCGTATGAGGAAAGGCTGATGGACTTGAGTTTGTTTTCGTTGGAGAGAAGAAAGTTTAGAGGAGACTTAATAGAGGCATACAAAATGATTAGGGGGTTGGATAGGGTGGACAGTGAGATCCTTCTCCCGCGCATGGAAATGGCTGGCACGAGGGGTCATAACTTTAAACTGAGGGGTAATAGATATAGGACTGAGGTCAGAGGTAGGTTCTTTACGCAAAGAGTAGTGAGGCCGTGGAATGCCCTACCTGCTACAGTAGTGAACTCGCCAACATTAAGGGCATTTAAAAGTTTATTGGATAAACATATGGATGATAATGGTATAGTGTAGGTTAGATGGCTTTTGTTTCGGTGCAACATCGTGGGCCGAAGGGCCTGTACTGCGCTGTATTGTTCTATGTTCTTTGTTCTATGTTCTATGAGACCGGAAAACCTGAGTTCCTCCACCGTGCCCGAGCAGAGGACACTCAACACCGCCGGCGGGCCGGAGGAGAGGAAGGTCTCCGAGGCAGAAGTAGGCGTCGTGCCACCAAGTTAGAACCCCTGTTCTCGGGGGTAGGGGGGGGTGGGGTGGGGTCAACTGAAGTGACATCACAGAAAAGCTGTGGCCTGAGTGGCTGGTCGGGAATCTACACTAAATTAAAAAAATTAAGCATTGGTAACTAATTAAACATAATTACTTAATTATAATTTAGAGGGGTATCTAAGCCAGAGATCGGAGAGTACTATATTTAGCTTTCGCATTTCTATTAGAAATCTAGTGCGAGGAAACAGATAGTTAACAATAACTTTGAAATTTAAAAAAATATATATATATATATATTTTTTAATTAATTTTAATTTTAATTAATTGACGCAATGTCAGTTAGAGGGGTGCAGTGCTCTGACTGTGAGATGTGGCAGGTCCGGGAGGCTTCCAGCGTCCCGGATGGCTTCATCTGCAGAATGTGTACCCAACTGGAGCTCCTCACAGACCGCATGGTTCGATTGGAGCAGCAATTGGATGCACTTAGGAGCATGTAGGTGGCGGAAAGCATCATAGATCGCAGTTATGTAAATGTGGTCACACCCAAGGTGCAGGCAGAGAAATGGGTGACCACCAGAAAGGTCAGGCAGTCAGTGCAGGAATCCCCTGTGGTTGTCCCCCTCTCGAACAGATATACCCCTTTGGATACTGTCGGGGGGGATAGCCTATCAGGGGAAAACAGCAGCAGCCAGAGCAGTGGTACCACGGCTGGCTCTGATGTTCAGAAGGGAGGGTCAAAGCGCAGAAGAGTAATAGTAATAGGGGACTCTAGAGTCAGGAGCACATATCGGCGCTTCAGTGGACGTGAAAGAGACTCCAGGATGGTATGTTGCCTCCCTGGTGCTAGGGTCCAGGATGTCTCCGAACGGCTCGAGCGCATCCTGAAGGGGGAGGGCAAACAGGCAGAGGTCGTTGTACATATTGGTACTAACGACATAGGCAGGAAGGGGCATGAGGTCCTGCAGCAGGAGTTCAGGGAGCTAGGCAGAAATTTAAAAGGCAGGACCTCGAGGGTTGTAATCTCGGGTTTACTCCCTGTGCCACGTGCCAGTGAGGCTAGAAATAAGAAGATAGAGTAGCTAAACACGTGACTAAACAGCTGGTGTAGGAGGGAGGGTTTCCGTTATCTGGACCACTGGGAGCTCTTCCAGGGCAGGTGTGACCTGTATAAGAAGGACGGGTCTCATCTAAACCGGAGAGGCATAAATATCCTGGCCGCGAGGTTTGCTAGTGTCACACAGGAGGGTTTAAACTAGTATGTCAGGGGGGTGGGCACGGGAGCAATAGGTCAGAAGGTGAGATCATTGAGGGAGAACTAGGGAATAGGGACAGTGGGGCTCTGAGGCAGAGCAGACAGGGAGAAGTTGCTGAACACAGCGGGTCTGGTGGCCTGAAGTGCATATGTTTTAATGCAAGAAGTATTACGGGTAAGGCAGATGAACTTAGAGTTTGGATTAGTACTTGGATCTATGATGATGTTGCCATTACAGAGAGCTGGTTGAGGGAAGGGCAGGATTGGCAGCTAAACGTTCCATGATTTAGATGTTTCAGGCGGGATAGAGGGGGATGTAAAAGGGGTGGCGGAGTTGCGCTACTCGTTCGGGAGAATATCGCAGCTGTACTGCGGGAGGACACCTCAGAGGGCAGTGAGGTTTTATGGGTAGAGATCAGGAATAAGAAGGGTGCAGTCACAATGTTGGGGGTTTACTACAGGTCTCCCAACAGCCAGCGGGAGATAGAGGAGCAGGTAGGTAGACAGATTTTGGAAAAGAGTAAAAACAACAGGGTTGTGGTGATGGGAGACTTCAACTTCCCCAATATTGACTGGGACTCACTTAGTGCCAGGGGCTAAGACGGGGCGGAGTTTGCAAGGAGCATCCAGGAGGGCTTCTTAAAACAATATGTAGACAGTCCAACTAGGGAAGGGGCGGTACTGGACCTGGTATTGGGGAATGAGCCCGGCCAGGTGGTAGATGTTTCATTAGGGGAGCATTTCGGTAACAGTGACCACAATTCAGTAAGTTTTAAAGTACTGGTGGACAAGGATAAGTGTGGTCCTAGGATGCATGTGCTAAATTGGGGGAAGGCTAATTATAACAATATTAGGCAGGAACTGAAGAACATAGATTGGGGGCGGATGTTTGAGGGCAAATCAACATCTGACATGTGGGAGGCTTTCAAGTGGCAGTTGAAAGGAATTCAGGACCGGCATGTTCCTGTGACGAAGGAGGATAAATATGGCAATTTTCGGGAATCTTGGATAACGAGAGATATTGTAGGCCTCGTCAAAAAGAAAAAGGAGGCATTTGTCAGGGCTAAAAGGCTGGGAACAGACGATGCCTGCGTGGAATATAAGGAAAGTAGGAAGGAACTTAATCAAGGAGTCAGGAGGGCTAGTAGGGGTCACGAAAAGCCATTGGCAAATAGGGTTAAGGAAAATCCCAAGGCTTTTTACACGTACATAAAAAGCAAGAGGGTAGTCAGGAAAAGGGTTGGCCCACTGAAGGATAGGCAAGGGAATCTATGTGTGGAGCCAGAGGAAATGGGGGAGGTACTAAATGAATACTTTGCATCAGTATTCACCAAAGAGAAGAAATTGGTAGATGTTGAGGCTGGAGAAGGGTGTGTAGATAGCCTTGGTCACATTGAGATCCAAAAAGACGAGGTGTTGGACTTTTAAAAAAATATTAAGGTAGATAAGTCCCCAGGGCCTGATGGGATCTACCCCAGAATACTGAAGGAGGCGGGAGAGGAAATTGCTGAGGCCTTGACAGAAATCTTTGGATCCTCACTGTCTTCAGGGGATGTCCCGGAGGACTGGAGAATAGCCAATGTTGTTCCTCTGTTTAAGAAGGGTAGCAAGGATAATCCCGGGAACTAAAGGCCGGTGAGCCTTACTTCAGTGGTAGGGAAATTACTGGAGAGAATTCTTCGAGACAAGATCTACTCCCATTTGGAAGCAAATGGACGTATTAGTGAGAGGCAGCACGGTTTTGTGAAGGGAAGTTCGTGTCTCACTAACTTGATAGAGTTTTTCGAGGAGGTCACTAAGATGATTGATGCAGGTAGGGCAGTGGATGTTGTCTATATGGACTTCAGTAAGGCCTTTGACAAGGTCCCTCATGGTAGACTAGTACAAAAGGTGAAGTAACACGGGATCAGGGGTGAGCTGGCAAGGTGGATACAGAACTGACTAGGTCATAGAAGGCAGAGAGTAGCAATGGAAGGATGCTTTTCTAATTGGAGGGCTGTGACCAGTGGTTTTCCACAGGGATCAGTGCTGGGACCTTTGCTGTTTGTAGTATATATAAATGATTTGGAGGAAAATGTAACTGGTCTGATTAGTATGTTTGCAGATGACACAAAGATTGGTGGAATTGCGGATAGCGATGAGGACTGTCAGAGGATACAGCAGGATTTAGATTGTTTGGAGACTTGGGCGGAGAGATGGCAGATGGAGTTTAATCCGGACAAAGGTGAGATAATGCATTTTGGAAGGTCGAATGCAGGTAGGGAATATGCAGTGAATGGTAGAACCCTCAAGAGTATTGAAAGTCAAAGAGATCTAGGAGTACAGGTCCACAGGTCATTGAAAGGGGCAACACAGGTGGTGAAGGTAGTCAAGAAGGCATATGGCATGCTTGCCTTCATTGGCCGGGGCATTGAGTATAAGAATTGGCAAGTCATGTTGCAGCTGTATAGAACCTTAGTTAGGCCACACTTGGAGTATAGTGTTCAATTCTGGTCGCCACACTACCAGAAGGATGTGGAGGCTTTAGAGAGGGTGCAGAAGAGATTTACCAGAATGTTGCCTGGTATGGAGGGCATTAGCTATGAGGAGCGGTTGAATAAACTCGATTTGTTCTCACTGGAACGAAGGAGGTTGAGTGGAGACCTGATAGAGGTCTACAAAATTATGAGGGACATAGACAGAGTGGATAGTCAGAGGCTTTTCCCCAGGGTAGAGGGGTCTATTACTAGGGGGCATAGGTTTAAGGTGAGAGGGGCAAGGTTTAGAGTAGATGTACGAGGCAGGTTTTTTATGCAGAGGGTAGTGGGTGCCTGGAACTCGCTACCGGAGGAGGTGGTGGAAGCAGGGGCGATAGTGACATTTAAGGGGCATCTTGACAAATACATGAATAGGATGGGAATAATGGGATACGGACCCAGGAAGTGTAGAAGATTGTAGTTTATTCGGGCAGCATGGTCGGCACGGGCTTGGAGGGCCGAAGGTCCTGTTCCTGTGCTGTACATTTCTTTGTTCTTTGTTCTTTGTTGAGACACGATCTACTCCCATTTGGAAGCAAATGGACGTATTAGTGAGAGGCAGCATGGTTTTGTGAAAGGGAGGTCGTGTCTCACAGTAGTGACTTTAAACTGATGTGCTTCTGGTAAAAGGTGTTTTAAGTTTTATGGATGTTTCAAGGAATGCTTAAAGGATTAGTTAGTGTTGTATTCTTAGGGGGTTGTATTTGAATTAATGGTTGCTAAGATAGTCACTGTATGTTTTAAAAAAGGTTAACTTGAGTTCATAGAATAAACATTCTTTTGCTTTTAAAAAATACTTTTCCATTTCTGCTGTCCCACACCTGTAGAGTGGGCCGTGTGCTCCCCATACCACAATCTATTAAATGTTGTGGGTCTGGTGAACTCCATTATACACTTTGGGGTTCTTTAAACCCTGGCCCATAACAAAGTGGGGGCTCGGGGGGATGAAAGTCTTTCTATTGGCATAGCTTTGTGCATTTAAAGACAGTGAGGGGTAAGCATATTGTGGTTGCTTTTCAGGTGTGGTATTTTAATTTAAGTAGGGAACGTGCTGTGGACAATGGCTCTTTCAGATGCTCTGAAGTTTTTGGGGGTGGAGACTGTCTCATGCAGTACCTTACGGACAGAGACTAAAAGTTGACTGTTAGATTTTGCAAAAACATTGCAGTTATCATTACCTGACAAAATGCGAAACGATTAGGTAATTATGATGGTGGCTCAGATTTAAATTGACCTGAGATACAGTTTGACTCATTGGAATTGACAAAAATTCAGTTGCAAATTAAACAACTGAAAAATGAGAAATAATTAAAGCAACTTGAATACGAAAGAGAGAGAGGGGAAAATGAAAGATAGAGATAAAGAGAGAGAGAGGTAAAAGAAAGAGAAAGAGACAGAGGAAAAAGTGAGAGAAGAAAGGAAAACAGAAAGAATCGCCCTAGCGGAACAAAAAGAAAGAGAAAGGGAGATACAGATCAGGGAAAATAATAAAGAGAGAACGTTTGAACTTCAGAAACTGGCCATGAAACGTGACAGTCAGTTACAATTGGCAGGCTTAAAGGGAAACGTACTAGTGATGAGGATAGTGAAAAAGAGTGTCAAAGTCGAAGGCTTGGTGGGAATCGATTTAAATATGTCCAAGCATTGCCAAGGTTTGAGGAGACGGAGGGCAGAAGCCTTTTTCATTTCATTTGAGAAGGTAGCTATACAAATGATATGGCCACAGGACACGTGCGAGTTCCTGATTCAAACAAAGCTGGTAGGTAGGGCTAGTGAAGCGTTTGCATCACTACTGGAGGAGGTATCTGGGACATTTGAGGAGGTGAAAAAAATCCATCTTAGGTCCATATGAACTACTGCTTGAAGCCTACAGACAAAGGTTTAGAAATTTTAAGAAAGAATTTGATCAAAAACACATGGAGTTTGAAAGGCTCAATCAGAGTAATTTTGATAGGTGGATAAGGGCTTTGAAAATAGACCAAACTTATGAAGCTCTCAGAGAAAGTATACTTTTGCAGGAGTTTAAAAATTCAATTCCGGATGTACTGAGAATTCATGTGGAAGAGCAGTGGGTTAATACTGCGAGATTAGCAGCAGAAATGGCAGATTATTATGAATTAGTTCATAAATCAAAGCTTGGTTTCACACATCATTTTCAGCCTGTGATGGATAGAAACTGGGGAAATGAGAAATATTCTGGTGGTAATCGTAAAGGTGATCTGATGGGAGATAATAAGGAGAGTGTACCTCAGATTTAAAAAGAAATTAATGAGGGTGGAAGAGACATGAAAAGTTTCAAATGTCTTCACTGTAATTAACTAGCCCATGTAAAGACACAGTGTTGGTGGTTGAAGAAAAGTACTGGGAAGGCTGATGTGGTAAAAGAGGATAAGACAGAGGGGTTTGTTAAAGTGGCAAAGGAAAGCCCAAGTGAAGCGAAAGAGGTGCAAAATATTGTACAGCCTGATCAAGTGGTGATTGATAATAAGGTGCCAGATGTCTTCAAAGAATTTGCATATGTGGCTAAAGTTTATTCATGTGTAACAGGAGGAGCAGGTCAAGAAATCACAATTTTAAGAGATACGGCAGCTAGTCAATCTTTAATGGCAAGAGATGAGGAATTATGTAGTTTGGGAAGAATGTTGCCAGAAAAGGTGGTAATATGTGGAATTCAGGGTGAGAGGAGTAGTGTTCAATTATATAAGGTGAGGTTGGATAGTCCAGTGAAGAGTGGTGAATTTGTAGTAGGAATAATAGAGAAATTATATTGTCCAGGAATACAGTTTACCTTGGGTAATGATATAGCTGGATTGCAGGTGACAGTGATGCCTACTGTGGTTGACAAGCCAGTGGAAAATCAGACAACAAAAGTGTTGAAGGACGCACATCCTGGGATTTTTCCGGATTGTGTAGTAACAAGGTCGCAAAGTCGCAGGTTAAGACAAGAGGATAAATCAGAGAGTGAAGATGAAGGTGAAGTGCAATTATCAGACACGGGTCGCGGACAAGAAATCGAAAGTTTGTAGTTTTGCCAGTGGAGATAAAGTTTTAGTATTGTTACCAGTGGTAGGTGAACCTTTAAAGGCAGATTGCAGTGGCACCAGCCAGAGAAACACACTGACAAGTGGGACTGAATAACTGAATGGTCACTGTTGAAGAGACATGTAAAGAGGATATAACAAGGAAGTTAGAAAAAGTAGAACAAGTGGATGCAACGTATTTCGATTCCCAGAAAGCCTTTGACAAAGCGTGGCTTAGAAGACCGTTAAATAAGTTAAGAACATAAGATCGAAGAGCAGGAGTAGGCCATCTGGCCCTTCGAGCTTGCTCCACCATTCAATGAGATCATGGCTGATCTTTTGGGAACTCAGCTCCACTTTCCCGCCCGAACACCATAATCCCTTTATTCGTCAAAAAACTATCTATAATCATGAAAACATTTAATGAAGGGGCGCCAACTGCTTCACTGGGTAGGGAATTTCATAGATTCACAACTCTTTGGGTGAAGAAGTTCCTCCGACGCACAGTCCTAAATCGACTTCCCCTTATTTTGAGGCTGTGCCCCCTAGTTCTGCTTTCATCTGCCAGTGGAAAAAAAAGTGGATATCCTCTGCACACCCACCAGCGCCAGTACGTCCTTTCTCAGGTAAGGAGACCAAAACTGAACACAATAATCCAGGTGTGGCCTCACTAACACCTTGTACTGTTTCAGCATAAACCTCCCTAGACTTAAACTCTATCCCTCTAGCAATGAAGGACACAACTCCATTCGCCGTCTTAATCACCTGTAAGCCACCTTTTTGCGACCCATAAAGAGCCCATGGTGTTAAACGTATCAGTCTGGCATGGATAGAGGATTAACTAACTGACAGAAGTCCAGATAAACGAGTATTTTGCTGATTGCAGCCGGTGTCTTCTGGTGTACCTTAGGGGTCTGTGCTGGGACCACAACTTTTCACAGTATACATGAATGATCTGGAAGAAGAAACTGGAAGTACTTTTGCTAAGTTTGCAGATGATGCAAAGACCTGTAGAGGGACAGGTAGTATTGAGGAAGCAGGGGTCTGAAGAAGGACTTGTAATAGCTAGGAGAGTGGGCAAACAAGTGGCAGATGGAATAAAATGTGGAAACGTGTGAGGATATGCACTGTGGAAGGAAGAATAAAGGCATAGCTTATTTTCTAAACGGGGAAATGCTTAGAAAATCAGCAGCACAAAGGGACTTTGGAGCCAAAGAGAAAATGCTGGAAAATCTCAACAGTTCTGGTAGCATCTGTCGGGAGCGATGAGAGCTAACGTTTCGAGTCCAGATGACCCTTTGACAAAGCTAAAAGTCATAGAACGTGGGAAATATTAATACTGTGGGGTGAGAGAATGAAAGATGAGTCATAGCCACAGAAACCAAGGCAAAAGTGTGCTAATGGCAGTCCACAGAGAGTACGAAATGTGTGAAATGGCAAACAACAGAAACAGTAACGTCATAGGGTAAACTGTCTCTTTGGGGCATGCCTTTAGCACTCTTGTCCTTGGTTTCTGTGTCTGTTAGCACTGTGTTCCCTTGGTCTATGTGACTATGACTCATCAGGGCCCGCCGCTCTCCTCAGCAAAGGACTCAGCTTTGTACCCTTACGTCCCCACCTCAATGAATTCCGGGCTCGACATGATGTTGAACTCTTCTTTCGTCTCCTTCTTCCCCGTGAGCACTTCATTGGGCAAGAGTCCTCCCCCCGTTACACAGATACTTTCATGTGCCTCCAGAATTCTGCCTCCAAATTGGACCTCCCCCCCCCCCTCCCCCGCCCCCCCCCCTCCCCCGCCCCCCCCCCCCTCCCCCACGGGCCGGGGCAATTACCTGCCCTTGATCTTTTCATTGAGAACCTTCGACGGAACATTGGACGTCTTAATTTTTCTGCACCCCCCCCTCACCCATTCCAATCTCTTTCCACCTGAACTTTTCGCTCCAAGCCCGACTTTGTCATTGAACCTGCCGACAAAGGGGTTGTTGTCTGGCGTGCTGAACTCTACCTCGCAGAAGCTGAGCGCTAACTCTCAGATACTTCCTGTTACCTCCCCCTGGACCATGACCAGACCACTGAACATCAAGCCATTATCTCCAACACAGAAAACGACCTAATTTCCTCCAGATGCCTTCCCCCTACGGCTTCCAACCTCATCGTCTCCCAACCTCGGACAGCCTGCTTTTACCTACTTCCCAAGATCCACAAAAAGGACTGCCCCAGCAGGCCCATTGTGTCAGCATGGTCCTGCCCCACTTACATCCGGGATACCTCTGATGTCCTGCGTCATATTGACAGCTTCCAGTTCGCGTGCCCTAACCGCCTCCTATTCACCATGGATGTGCACTCTCTCTACACCTCCATCTCATACCAGGATGACCTGAGAGCTCTTTGCTTCTTCCTCGAATTGATAGCCTGCACAATTGCCATCCACCACCACTCTCCTCCTCCTGGCTGAACTCGTTCTATCTCTCAACAACTTCTCCTTTAACTCATCCCACATTCTCCAAAACAAAGGTGTAGCAATGGGTATCCGCATGGGTTCGAGCTACGCTTTCCTTTTTATGGGGTATATGGAACATTCCTCATTTTAGGCCTACCCGCGTTCCCTTTCCACAACTCCTTTACTGGTAAATTGATAACTAATTAGGAGCCGCTTGATGCTCTCGTCCAGACCTGGAAAAATCTATCAACATCGCTTCCAGTTTCGATCCCTCCATCACTTTCACCTGTTCCATTTCAGACACTTACCCGGGGCGGCACGTGGCGCAGTGGTTCGCACTGGGACTGCGGCGCTGAGGACCCGGGTTCGAATACATGTCCTGGGTTACTGTCCCAGCGGGGTTTGCACATTCGCCCTGTGTCTGCATGGGCTTCACACCCACAGCCAAAAGATGTGCTGGTTAGGTGGATTGGCCACCGAATTTATCCCCTTAATTGGAAGAAAAAAAAATTCGGTACTCTAATTTTTTTTAAATTTCAGACACTTCGCTTCGCTTCCTTGAGCTTTCTGACCCCATTTATGGCAATAGCTGGTCTGCTAATATCTATCACACGCCCACAGCTATCTGGAGTACAGCTTTCACACGCTACACCCTATAAGGACTCTATGCCTTTCTCTCAGCTCCTTCGCCTTCGTTGCTTTTGTTCTCATGAAGCTACTTTCCAAAGTCGCGGATCGAAAATGTGTTCCTACTTCCTCAAATGTGATTTCCCACGTACAGTTGTTGACAGGGTCCTCAACAGAATACGGTCCATCTCACGGACCATTTATCCTCGTCCGCTCCCCTCCCTCCCAGAACAAGTTTAGAGTCCCCCTCGTTCTCACATTTCACCCCACCAGTCTCCGTGTTCAAAGCATAATCCTCCATCATTTTTGCCAACTCCATCGTGATACCACCACCAATTAGATCTTCCCTTCACTCCCCATGTCAGCATTCCGCAGAGACCGTTCCCTCCTAGATAATCTAGTCCACTCCTTCACCACACCCAACACCTCTCCAATCACTCATGGCACCTTCCCATGCAAACGCAGAAGGTATAAAACCTGCCCCTTTACCTCTTTCATGCTCAACATCCCAGGGACCAAAACACTCATTCCAGGTTGAGCAGCGTTTCACTTGCACCTCTTTCAATTGCTGCTCACTGTCATGCATTTGCTTTGCTTGGCTCCTTGTTCCGCATTGTACCCAATCACTGTTTGTGGATGTACCATTTGCCAATGTACGTTGTCGTGTATTTTTTTTGTCCACTATGTACGTACTCTGTACGTTCCCTTGACTGCAGAAGAATACTTTTCACTGTACTTCGGAACATGTGACAATATATCAAATCAAATCAAATCAATTTGGTGTATTGCATTCGCTGCTCCCAATGTGGTATCCACTATATCCGAGAGACCAAACGTAGACTGGGCGTCCACTTTGCTGAGCACCTTCGGTCTGTGCACATTCAGGGGCCTGACCTTTCCGTTGCTTGCCACTTTCACACAACACCCTGCTTCCATGCCCACATGTCTGTCCTTGACCTGCTACAATGTTCCAGTGAAGCTGAACGCAAACTGGAGGAAGAGCACCTCATCTTCCGGTTCGGCACGATACAGCCTTCCGGTCTCAACATCGAATTTAGCAACACCAGGTGATTAGCTGTACCCCATCTCGACCCCTCTGTTTTCATTCCATTTCATTTTAACTTTTACCATCTTATTTATTTCTTCTCCTTGTTTATATGTATCCCCCCTATCTTATTCCCCTCTCCTTACCTTTCCTCCACTTTTCTTCGTCTCCTCCCCCCCCCCCCTCTCGTCCCCACCAAACAAGATCACAGCTAACCTTCTGATTTTAGTTTCTCTGCTGTTTGGCCTTTCACGCCTTTTATTCTATCTGGGGACTGCCATTAGCACTTTTCCCCTGGTTTCTGTGGTTATTAGAACCCTGTTACCTTGGTTTCTGTGGCTATGAGTCATATTTCAGTCCTTCACCACACAGTATAAATATCTCAAACTTTCTCTGCCTTTTAGCTTTGACAATGGGTAATCTGGCCTCGAAAGGTCAGCTTTTTTCGCTCCCTACAAATGCTGCCAGACCTGCTGAGATTTTACAGCATTTTCTCTTTTGGTAACCGTTTAATGAACATTGTTGCATCCAAGCTCGGTGCGTACACATTCACCATCACCACCTTCTAACACGCACGGTTACCACAACATACCTCAATCACGCATCTGCCAATACCTTCTCCGAAACAAACCGGGACCATTTATTAATAAGGATCGCCACCACCCGGGCCCTGTTATCAAATCCTGAACAGAAACATTTGCTCAACCAAGCCTTCCAATGCCACGCCTGACCTTAGTCGCGCATGCGGTTCTCCTGGTGGAATGTCACATCCGCTCCTAATTTCTATAAATAAGCAAAAGCCTGCGCTGTCTTTATTGCACGCCCCCCCCCCCCCCCCCCACCCACCCCACCCCCAACCAGGCCCGCACATTTCAGGTAACCAGACTTATAGGCCGTCGCTTACCACCTCCCCCAGCCTCGAGTCAGTCATTACAACCGCAAAATGTCATTGTCTTCAGCGATTATTCCCAGGCCGCATGCTCAGATTATATGGCGACCCAGCCCACCTAGATAGTGATGCAGGGGGGAAAAAATGCTCACTGTCTGTTTCACCGCCTCCTTCCCAGTCAACAGATTCTTCTATTCGCTATTATAGCCCCATCGCCATCCCTCCCCCTTCTAGACACATTGAGTGTAACCTAACTAGCTCGATAAATCGCAACCCCATATCCCACTTGACTTCCGTTAACTAGCTAACTTTCTCGTGTTAGGAAGGTGACCATCCTACCCAAGGTCCAATCTAGCGGAATTCTTCTATGACGTAACTAGCAGTGTTAACGAGGCGGAATCCGTCGATGTTTTATATTTGGACTGACAGAAGGCTTTTGACAAAGTGCAGCATAAGGTCTTAGTGTGTAAAATGAAAGTGCATGGGAGTAGTGGTCGTGTATTGAGATGGATAGAAAACCGGTTGGCAGTCAGGGACAAAGAGGAGCAATTACCGGGTCTCCTTGAAATTGGCAGCCACTGACTAGTGGAGGACCGCAGGGATCGGTGCAAGGACCCCAGTTATTCGCAATACATACATATCATATAGGCCGGGAACAAAATGTCATCTCTCCAAATTAACAGATGACACCAAATTGGGTGGGAGGGAGAGCGGTAAGAAGGATGCAGAGATCTTTCAGTATGATTTCAGCTAGTTGAGTGAGTGGAAAAATAAATGGCAGATGCCGTATCATTTTTTTAAATATCCACTTTCGCAGCAAAACCTAGAAACGGACTATTATCGGAATGACCATAAATAAGGTGAGGGGAAAGAGACCTGGGTGTCCTCGTGCACCAGTCACGGAAATTAAGCATGCAGGTACAGCAAGTGGTAATGAAGGCAAATCGTATCTTGGTCTTCATAACAAGAGAAATCGAGGACAGGAGCAGGGCTGTTTTGCTGCAATTATAGAGAGCCTCACTGAGGCGAGACCTGGTATATTTTGTGGAGTTTTGTCTCCTTATCTGAGGAAGGATGTTTTGCTCGAGAAGAATTGCCGTGAAGGTTTACCAGACTGCTTCCTGCGATGGCGGGACTGAAATATGAGGCCATTTTGAATCGGTTAAGATTGTATTCAATGGAGTTCAGAGGAATGAGGGGGGATCTCATAGAAACTGGTGAAATTTTAACATGACTAGATACGATTGATGCAGGAAGGATGTTCCCGATAATGGATTTGTCCAGGTCGAAGGGTCATAATCTGACAAAATGGGGTATCAACATTTATTCATGCATGGAGTGATTGGTCTGTGTAATACGTTCCAATAGGAAATAGTTGAGGCCAAAACATTTCTGTTCAACAGTCAGATTAGGGTGAAACAAATAAATGGATACGGAGGGAAAGGGGTATTAAGCAATTGAGGTAGATAATCAGCCATTGTCATAATGAATGGTGGAGTAAGATCGAAGGGTAATTAGCCTCTTCGTGTTCCTATTTTCTATGTTTCCCTGTTTCGATACACAGAGTGCTCTGAAGAAGATTTTTTCGATTTTGACTAGCGGACAGTGACGGTAATGTGGTTCAACATTAGGATGGTGTATGATTTTTAGTGGACTTGAAGGTGATGCCGTGCATCTGACAGCCTTGATTTTCTAGGTGGTAGAGGTAATTGGTTTGGTACGGGCTATTGAAGAAACATTGCTGTGTTGAAGCATCCCTGCTGATGGCAGACACTGCTGCCGCTATGCCTTTGCGGGCATGGAGTGCACTGCGAATGTCATGTATGTGGTCCGTAAAGTAGGCTGCTTTGTACTGGATGGGGTTAAACACGTTGAGTTTGTTTTTGGAGCTGCACTCATCCAAGCATTTAGATAGAATTCCATCACACTCAAGATCTGTGGTTTGTCGATGGTGGACAGGCTTTTTTAGTCACCACAGAATTGTCAGCCTTTTACCAGCTCTTTGAGACACGATATTATTGCATTATTTTATTTTCAGCTCAGTTGTAACTACTGAATCTTGATCGTGAAGTATTCAGAGATGGTAATGGCATTGTATTTCAAGTGCATGTATTGAGCTTCTCTCTTTTTGAGATGACAATATCCATGCAGTTGTGTGGCGCGAAAGCTACCTATTACTCATCAGCACAAGCCTGAATATTGATCAGGGCTCGCTTCATATGGATATTATTGCTTCGGTATCTGAGTACTAAACTGTGTTAAATAGTGTTCAATCCACGGCGATCAGCATTTTTTCTTATCTCATGAGGCAAGAAACGAGCCTCTGAAGGACTTACGGGCAGGAGAGTGCGCTGAGGAACACGCAACGCCTTGTCCCGGGACTGCGATGACAGGCCACCAACATCCATAACCAACTGTGCTGGATATGACTCAAACCTGTGGAGAGCTACCACCACCATTCCCCCGCCCCCACCGATTTCCATTTTAAGGGAACTTTAATGCGTTAGTTGATCAAATGTTTCTGGTGTCAAGGGCAGTCACTCCCCCGGTCCCCTCCTCTCAACCTCTCACCTTTTGATCACTTAAAGCCTCCATGTTGTCATCCTACTGATTCTAGTTTTCTGCGGAATTTTCTAGTTTTCTAGTAACGGAGATGAATACTGCAATGTATGACATCGGCGTGGTACACCCTTGTCCAAAGCTATGAAAAAACTGACACACTTTCTCCTGATATTCTACATCTTAAAATGGGATTATCAACCCGGACTCCCACGGTTGATCTGGGTAGTACATGGTATAAGTTACAAGTTACATGCAACGAAGCTGTGGAGATCGTCACCAGGAAGTATTGACCCCGAGCACGACAGTTTTGTTGGTAAATAGGGACGATGGTGACCGCAATTCAAAGATTTGGATGTGGAATAAATCTGATCTGAATTATGCAACTCATCCACGCTGATATAACGACAATTGCTTCAATTGCCAAATACGAAGACAAAAAGTTTCAGAGTCTGGACAGTCAATGATATAACCACCTAACTCGCCAACGCACCCCTGCTCCATGCAATCTCGGTGACAGTGACTGTTGACTTCATCAATCATCAACTACTCTCTTGGGTGAAAATGAAATACCGATTAGATGAAAGCTCTTTTTGCCTCAACCATCTGCGGGACGAAATTGAGTTGGCCACTCCTTAGATAGATCGTCTACAGTTTGGCAATGGTTGCTCTACTGTTGCTATCTCTGCGCCGCAGGTTTACATGTCCCAAGTTCAAAATATGCATTAATGATTTGAATGTGAGGGCCGTATATAAAACTTGCCGTTTGGCGGTTGCTACAATGCTAGGCACGAAATTGTTTCGTGAGGAAGATATAAAGCTGCTCCCGGAGGTTTTGTCAGATGTGGAGAGTGGTCAAGAACATGGAAGTTCGGAAAATATCAGAACAAAGAATAAAGAAAATTACAACACAGGAACTGGCCCTTCGGCCCTCCCAGCCTGCGCCGATCCAGATCCTTTATCTAAATCTGTCTTCTATTTTCTAAGGATCTACTTCCCTCTGATCCCCGCCCGTTCAGATATCTGTCTAGATACATCTTAAATGATGCTATCGTGCCCGTCTCTACCACCTCCGCTGGCAAAGCGTTCCAGGCACCCACCACCCTCTGCATAACAACTTTTCACGCACATTTACCCAGAGAGTAGTGGGGGCATGGAATGCACTACCTGTGGAAGTAGTTGAGTCGGAAACATTAGGGACCTTCAAGCAGCTATTGGATAGGTACATGGATTACGGTAAAATTATATAGAGTAGATGTATTTGTTCTTAAGGGCAGCACGGTAGCATTGTGGATATCACAATTGCTTCACAGCTCCAGGGTCCCAGGTTCGATTCCGGCTTGGGTCACTGTCTGTGCGGAGTCTGCACGTCCTCCCCGTGTCTGCGTGGGTTTCCTCCGGGTGCTCCGGTTTCCTCACACAGTCCAAAGATGTGCAGGGTAGGTGGATTGGCCATGATAAATTGGCCTTAGTGTCTAAAATTGCCCTTGGTGTTGGGTGGAGGTGTTGAGTTTGGGTAGGGTGCTCTTTCCAAGAGCCGGTGCAGACTCAGGGGGCCGAATGGCCTCATTCTGCACTGTAATTTCAATGATAATCTATGATTAATCTAGGACAAAGGTTCGGCACAACATCGTGGGCCGAAGGGCCTGTTCTGTGCTGTATTTTCTATGTTCTATGTTCTATCTCCCTTAAACATTCCCCCTCTCACCTTGAAATCGTTACCCCTTGTAATTGACACGCCCACTCTTGGAAAAAGCTTGTTGCTATCCACCCTGTCCATACTTCTCATAATTTTGTAGACCTCAAACAGGTGCCCTCTTTCCAACGAAAACAATCCTAATCTACTCAAACGTTCTTCATAGCTAGCACCCTCCGTACCAGGCAACATCCTGGCGAACCTCCTCTGCACCCTCTCTAGAGCATCCACATCCTTCTGGTAATGTGGCGACCAGAACTGCACGCAGTATTCCAAATGTGGCCTAACCAAAGTCCTAAACAACTGTAACATGACCTGCCGACTCTTGTACTCAATACCCAGTCCGATGAAGGCACGCATGCTCTGTGCCTTCTTGACCACTCGAACGACCTGCGTTGACACCTTCAGGGTTCAATGGACCTAAACTCCCAGATCTCTCTGTACATCAATTTTCCCCATTGACCGTATAGTCCGCTCTTGAATTAGATCTTCCAAAATGCATCACCTCGCATTTGCCTGGATTGAACTCAATCTGCCATTTCTCTGCCCAACTGTCCAATCTATCTATATTTTGCAGTATTCTCTGACAGTCATCCTCGCTATCTGCAACTCCACTAATCTTAGTATCATCTGCAAACTTGCTAATCAGACCACCTATACCTTCGTCCAGATCATTTGTGTATAATCACAAACAACAGTGGTCCGAGCACGGATCCCTGTGGAACACCACTATTCACCTTTCTCCATTTGGAGACACTCCCTTCCACCACTACTCTCTGTCTCCTGTTGCCCAGCCAGTTCTTTATCCATCTAGCTAGTACACCGTGAACCCCATACAACTTCACTTTTTCCATCAACCTGCCATGGGAAACTTTATCAAACGCCTTACTGAAGTCCATGTATATGATATCTACAGCCCTTCACCCATCAATTAATTTTGTCACTTCTTCAAAGAATTCTATTAGATTTGTAAGACATGACCTTCCCTGGACAAAACCATGCTGCCTATCACTGATAAGTCTATTTTCTTCCAAATGTGAATAGATCCTATCCCTCAGTATCTTCTCCAACAGTTTGCCTACAACTGACGTAAAGCTCAGATGTCTATAATTCCCTGGTTTATCCCTGCTACGCCTCTTAAACAAAGGGACAACAGTAGCAATTCTCCAGTCCTCCGGGACCTCACCCATGCTGAAGGATGCTGCAACATATCTGTTACGGCCCCAGGTATTTCGTCCCTCGCTTCCCTCAGAAACCTGGGATGGATCCCATCCGGACCTGGGGACTTGTCCACTTAATGCCTTTTAGAATACCCAAAACTTCCCCCTTCCTTATGCCGACTTGAACTAGAGTATTTAGACATCCATCCCTAGCCTCAACATCAATCATGCCCCTCTCCTTGGTGAATACCGATGCAAAGTACACATTAAGAATCTCACCCATTTCCTCTGACTCCACGCATAAATTCCCTATTTTGCCTTTGAGTGGGCCAATCCTTTCTCTAGTTAACCCCTTGCTCCTTATATATGAACAAAAGGCTTTGGGATTTTCCTTAACCCTGTTAGCCAATGATATCTCTTGACCCGTTTTAGCCCTCTGTATTTCGCGTTTGAGTTTTGTCCTACTTTCCCGATATTCCTCCAAAGCTTCATCAGTTTTAAGTCACCTTGATCTTATGTATGCTTCCTTTTTCATCTTACCTATCTCACAATTCCATCCCTCATCCATGGTTCCCTCATCTTGTCATTACTATCCCTCATTTTCACAGGGGCATGTCTGTCCTGCACTCTAATCAACCTTTCCTTAAAACACTCAAATACTTCAAATGCGGATTTACAGCTGCTCCCAATCCACATTCCCTAGCTCCTGTCGAATGTTGTTGTATTTCGCCTTTCCCCAATTTAGCACTCTTCCTTTAGGACCACTCTCGTCTTTGTCCAAGAGCATTCTAAAACTTACGGAATTGTGATCGCTATTCCCAAAGTAATCACCGACTGAAACTCCAACCACCTGGCCGGGATCATTCCACAATACCAGGTCCAGTATGGCCCCTTCCCGAGTTGGACTATTTACATACTGCTCTAAAAAAACCTCTCCTGGATGCTCCTTACAAATTCTGCTCCATCTACGCCTCCAACACTACATGAGTCCCATTCAATGTTGGGGAAGTTAAAATCTCCCATCACGACCACCCTATTGCTCCTACATTTTTATATAAAATGTCTACATATTTGTATCGCTACTTCACGCTCGCTTTTGGGAGGCCAGTAGTTAAGTCCCAACAATATAATTGCAGCCTTCCTATTTCTTAGCTCCACCGATATTGCCTAAGTGCTCGAATCCTCCATAGTGCCCTTCTTAATCACAGCTGCGATATCATCTTTGACCAGTAATCGAACTCCTCCACCCCTTTTACCTCCCTTTCTCTCCCTCCTGAAGCATCTATACCCTGGGATATTTAGTTGCCAGTCTTGCCCTTCCCTCAACCAAATCTCAGCAATACGAATAACCTAAAATACCCAGGTACTAATCCAAGCCCTAAGTTCATCTGCCTTATCTGCTACATTTCTCGCATTGAAATAATTGCACCTCAGACCACCTGTCCCTTTGCGTTCATCATCTCTTCCCTGTCTACTCTTCCCCTTAGTCACATTGAGTTTATTATCTAGTACCTTACTGACCTCTAACTTCCTAATCTGGTTCCCATCCCCCTGCCACATTAATTTTAAACCTTCCCAACAGTCTTAGCAAAAGCACCCCCGAGGTCATTGGTTGCAGTCCTGCCCAGGTTTAGACCATCCGATTTTTAATGGTCCCACCGCCCCCAGAACCGGTTCCAATGTCCCCAAAATCTGCACCCCTCCCTCCTGCACCGCCTCTCAAGCAACGTATGCATTCTGACCATTCTTGCATTTCTACTCTGACTGTCTCGTGGCACTGGTAGCAATCCTGAGATTATTACCTTTGAGGTGCTACTTTTTAACTTATCTTCTAATTCCCTAAATTCATATTGTAGGACCTCATGCCGTGCTTTGCCTATATCTTTGGTGCCTATATGCACCACGACAACTGGCTTTTCACCCTCCCCCTTCAATATGTCCTGCAGCCGATCTGAAACATCCCTGACCCGTGCACCCGGGAGGCACCATGCCATTCGGGAGTCTCGTTTTCGACCACAGAAACGCCTGTCTACTCCCCTGACGATTGAATCCCCTATGAATATAGCCCTGCCAGTCTTTTTCCCGCCCTTCTGTGTAGCAGAGCCAGCCACGATGCCATGAGCCTGGCTACTACTGCCTTCCCCTGGTGAATCATCTCCCCCAACAGTATCCAAAACAGTATACCTGTTTTGGAGGGAGATGTCCGCAGGGGCAACCTGATTTGCCTGCCTGCTCTTTATCTGCCTTTTGGTCACCCATTCCCTGTCTACGTCACCAATTCTAATCTGCGGTGTGACCATGTCACTGAACGTGCTATCCAATACCTCCTCAGCATCGCGGATGCTCCAAAATGAGTCCATCTGCAGCTCCACAGCCGTCATGCGGTCTAACAGGAGCTGCAGCTGGACACACATCCCGCACATGAAGGAGTCAGGGGCAACGACCACGTCCCTGAACTCCCACATTGAGCACGAGGAGCATAACGCGGGTCTGGGGTCTCCTGCCATTTTTACATTTTAACTTAACTGATTACAAATATAATATCAAATAATGAATAATTGAAAGGAATAAAGATTTAACTTACCAATCACAATACTTACCAACACACGAAGAGTTAAATGTCTCCCAACTACCGCTAATTGGAGCATTTTCCATACCAGCCAATCAGTTCACTGCTTTGCTGTGATGTCACTCTTCAATGTAAGTTTTTTAAAGTTTTTAAAGAGGAAAACGTACCTTCCCGACAGTCCCCTGGCTACTGCTCCCGCCGAAAATCTGTAGGCCGCTTATCCAGCAGCTGTGTCCCCGCCGCTCTCGTCGCGCTCTTTTATCCTGTGTCCCCGCCGCTCTCCTCGCGCTCTTTTATCCTGTGTCCCCGTCGCTCTCCTCGCGCTCTTTCACTGTGACCCCCGCCGCTCTCCTCGAGCTCTTTCACTGAGTCTCTGACGCTCTCCCCGAGCTCTTTCACTGAGTACTCGCCGCTCTCCTCGCGGTCTTTCCCCAGCAGTCACTCTGCCCTCACTCCAACCGGATTCAGCTGGAAGCTCACAACAGTAATTTTTTATAAAAATTTACTCCCCTTCTCAGCAAGCACTCACTCAGCAACCACTGCGCCCCACACGATAACACCTCAGGGAAAAGAAAAACTACTTACCAGTCACCAGCCAATCACTTACCTGCTGGCTGTGACGTCACGGTTCAACTTTTTTCTACTTCTACCTGCCCTTGAGTCTCCCTCTTGATCTTTACTCCGCTGGGATCCTTACAGTGATTTTTTTTTTTTTTGGTTAGAGGAGGAGGTAGGGAGGGAAACACTGAAGAAGTGTTTCGGGTTTAACTGTCACTTGACAACAGCTTCTCTACAAACCACCTTCACGATGCAGCGACCGCAATGCACTGATGGAAATTTTCCCGGCAACAGCCAATCAGCAGCTCCGCTCTGCTGCCCTCTGCCAGATGCTTTCCTTGCCTTGAACACCTAGGGTGTCTTGCTCAGGTACACTTTCTGGATGCAGTGACCGCAATGCACTGGTGCAAATTTTTCCCGCAACAGCCAATCTACTGCCCTCTGCAATTTGGTAGATGGAATAGACGTGCAGATTATTTCGTAAATGGGAAGATATTAGAAAGTGTAGATGTTCAAAGAGTCCTGGATGGCCTTGTCCATAAGTCACTGAAGGCTAGCATGCAGGCGCAGTAAGCTGCCAGGTAGGCTGCCCGATATCGGAAGAGTATTTGAGTACAGGATAAGTGCGATCTTGCTGCAATTGTAGGGGAACATTATTAGACCGCACTTGGAATATTTTGCGCAGTTTTGGTCCTCGTACCGCGGACACGATGATATTTCCAGAGAGGGAACACAACAAAGGTTCACCAGGCTTGTTTAGGAGATGGGAGGGCTGTCTTATGAAAGAAGAATGTGCAAATTGGGCTTGTGTACTCCAGAAATTCGAAGAACGAGATGTGCTCTCATTGAAACATAGAAAATCGTTAACGGAAAAGACAGGGTCGATGCAGATAACATGTTTACTTTTATTGAGGAGGCTAGAACAATGAGGCACGATTTAGAATATAGGAAAAAGCATTTGGAACTCATATGAGGAGAACGTTCTTTGCACAGAGGGTTGTGACTCTTCGAATTTCTAAACACGACGTCTGCAGAAGAGCAGTCATTGTGCATGTTTAATGCTGAGGTTGATAGATAAAGAAGTGTCCGACCAGCAACCATTCTGTTAAGTGAGGGAAACGATTGGACAGGCCAGATGACCTTTTCCTATTCCTGTGTTCTGGAAACATTTTTAACAACCGACAGCGAGTTTGACAACCATTCCAGACCCTATATATACTGAAGGGGAGACCGTGGGTTGTTTTAACGCTCCGGCTGCCACTCTCGGCAGGCCAGCGATGAACAGGAGATTTAACAAAGGGAACAGCTGTTCTAGAACATAGAACATAGAACAATACAGCGCAGTACAGGCCCTTCGGCCCACGATGTTGCACCGAAACAAAAGCCATCTAACCTACACTATGCCATTATCATCCATATGTTTATCCAATAAACTTTTAAATGCCCTCAATGTTGGCGAGTTCACTACTGTAGCAGGTAGGGCATTCCACGGCCTCACTACTCTTTGCATAAAGAACCTACCTCTGACCTCTGTCCTATATCTATTACCCCTCAGTTTAAAGTTATGTCCCCTCGTGCCAGCCATATCCATCCGCGGGAAAAGGCTCTCACTGTCCACCCTATCCAACCCCCTGATCATTTTGTATGCCTCTATTAAGTCTCCTCTTAACCTTCTTCTCTCCAACGAAAACAACCTCAAGTCCGTCAGCCTTTCCTCATTAGATTTTCCCTCCATACCAGGCAACATCCTGGTAAATCTCCTCTGCACCCGCTCCAAAGCCTCCACGTCCTTCCTATAATGCGGTGACCAGAACTGTACGCAATACTCCAAATGCGGCCGTACCAGAGTTCTGTACAGCTGCAACATGACCTCCCGACTCCGGAACTCAATCCCTCTACCAATAAAGGCCAACACTCCATAGGCCTTCTTCACAACCCTATCAACCTGGGTGGCAACTTTCAGGGATCTATGTACATGGACACCTAGATCCCTCTGCTCAGCCACACTTTCAAGAACTTTACCATTAGCCAAATATTCCGCATTCCTGTTATTCCTTCCAAAGTGAATCACCTCACACTTCTCTACATTAAACTCCATTTGCCACCTCTCAGCCCAGCTCTGCAGCTTATCTATATCCCTCTGTAACCTGCTACATCCTTCCACACTATCGACAACACCACCGACTTTAGTATCGTCTGCAAATTTACTCACCCACCCTTCTGCGCCTTCCTCTAGGTCATTGATAAAAATGACAAACAGCAACGGCCCCAGAACAGATCCTTGTGGTACTCCACTTGTGACTGTACTCCATTCTGAACATTTCCCATCAACCACCACCCTCTGTCTTCTTTCAGCTAGCCAATTTCTGATCCACATCTCTAAATCACCCTCAATCCCCAGCCTCCGTATTTTTTGCAATAGCCTACCGTGGGGAACCTTATCAAACGCTTTGCTGAAATCCATATACACCACATCAACTGCTCTACCCTCGTCTACCTGTTCAGTCACCTTCTCAAAGAACTCAATAAGGTTTGTGAGGCATGACCTACCCTTCACAAAGCCATGCTGACTATCCCTGATCATATTATTCCTATCTAGATGATTATAAATCTTGTCCCTTATAATCCCCTCCAAGACTTTACCCACTACAGACGTGAGGCTCACCGGTCTATAGTTGCCGGGGTTGTCTCTGCTCCCCTTTTTGAACAAAGGGACCACATTTGCTGTCCTCCAGTCCTCTGGCACTATTCCTGTAGCCAATGATGACATAAAAATCAAAGCCAAAGGTCCAGCAATCTCTTCCCTGGCCTCCCATAGAATCCTAGGATAAATCCCATCAGGTCCCGGGGACTTATCTATTTTCAGCCTGTCCAGAATTGCCAACACCTCTTCCCTACGTACCTCAATGCCATCTATTCTATTAGCCTGGGGCTCAGCATTCTCCTCCACAACATTATCTTTTTCCTGAGTGAATACTGACGAAAAATATTCATTTAGTATCTCGCCTATCTCTTCAGACTCCACACACAATTTCCCATCCCTGTCCTTGACTGGTCCTACTCTTTCCCTGGTCATTCGCTTATTCCTGACATACCTATAGAAAGCTTTTGGGTTCTCCTTGATCCTTCCTGCCAAATACTTCTCATGTCCCCTCCTTGCTCGTCTTAGCTCTCTCTTTAGATCCTTCCTCGCTACCTTGTAACTATCCATCGCCCCAACCGGAACTTCACACTTCATCTTCACATAGGCCTTCTTCTTCCTCTTAACAAGAGATTCCACTTCCTTGGTAAACCACGGTTCCCTCGCTCGATGCCTTCCTCCCTGTCTGACCGGTACATACTTATCAAGAACACGCAGTAGCTGATCCTTGAACAAGCCCCACTTATCCAGTGTGCCCAACACTTGCAGCCTACTTCTCCACCTTATCCCCCCCAAGTCACGTCTAATGGCATCATAATTGCCCTTCCCCCAGCTATAACTCTTGCCCTGCGGTGTATACTTATCCCTTTCCATCATTAACGTAAACGTCACCGAATTGTGGTCACTGTCCCCAAAGTGCTCTCCTACCTCCAAATCCAACACCTGGCCTGGTTCATTACCCATAACCAAATCCAACGTGGCCTCGCCTCTTGTTGGCCTGTCAACATATTGTTTCAGGAAACCCTCCTGCACACACTGTACAAAAAACGACCCATCTATTGTACTCGAACTATATATTTTCCAGTCAATATTTGGAAAGTTAAAGTCCCCCATAATAACTACCCTGTTACTTTCGCTCATATCCTGAATCATCTTCGCCATCCTTTCCTCTACATCCCTAGAACTATTAGGAGGCCTATAAAAAATTCCCAACAGGGTGACCTCTCCTTTCCTGTTTCTAACTTCAGCCAATACTACCTCGGAAGAAGAGTCCCCATCTAGCATCCTCTCCGCCACCGTAATACTGCTCTTGACTAGCAGCGCCACACCTCCCCCTCTTTTGCCTCCTTCTCTGAGCTTACTAAAACACCTAAACCCCGGAACCTGCAACATCCATTCCTGTCCCTGCTCTATCCATGTCTCCGAAATGGCCACAACATCGAAGTCCCAGGTACCAACCCACGCTGCCAGTTCCCCTACCTTGTTTCGTATACTCCTGGCATTGAAGTAGACACACTTCAAACCACCTACCTGAACGCTGGCCCCCTCCTGCGACGTCAAATCTGTGCTCCTGACCTCTATACTCTCATTCTCCCTTACCCTAAAACTACAATCCAGGTTCCCATGCCCCTGCTGCATTAGTTTAAACCCCCCCCAAAGAGCACTAACAAATCTCCCCCCCAGGATATTTGTGCTCCTCAGGTTCAGATGTAGACCATCCTGTCTGTAGAGGTCCCACCTTCCCCAGAAAGAGCCCCAGTTATCCAAAAATCTGAAACCCTCCCGCCTGCACCATCCCTGTAGCCACGTGTTTAAATGCTCTCTCTCCCTATTCCTCATCTCACTATCACGTGGCACGGGCAACAACCCAGAGATAACAACTCTGTTTGTTCTAGTTCTGAGCTTCCATCCTAAGTCCCTGAAAGCCTGCCTGACATCCTTGTCCCCTTTCCTACCTATGTCATTGGTGCCAATGTGGACCACGACTTGGGGCTGCTCCCCCTCCCCCCTAAGGACCCGGAAAACACGATCCGAGACATCACGTACCCTTGCACCTGGGAGGCAACATACCAAACGTGAGTCTCTCACGCTCCCACAAAATCTCCTATCTGTGCCCCTGACTATAGAGTCCCCAATTACTAATTCTCTGCTCCTCTCCCCCCTTCCCTTCTGAGCAACAGGGACAGACTCCGTGCCAGAGGCCCGTACCCCATGGCTTACCCAGTTCTAGTTCAGACTGATGCAAATTACAGAGGTGTTTGACTGGAAATACTTCTTATAGTCCACAAAACACCGAGTGTTTCTCAGTGTACAAAGCACAGGACGTCCCCGCACTTCTGATCAGCAGTGAGTTCTAGTCTGTGTATCACTGGCACATACCGACAAACATGTGCCCGTTGAATGCGCAGATTTCAATGGGTGGCGTGCACTGCAGAATTCGAGTCTCGACCCTGAAGCCAATTCCACAAACATTAAGGAAAACCCTTAAGCAATGTCAGCTTCTGTGGTCTGAACACTGCATCCAGATGGTCCATAACGACATCCCATCAAGGTTCTGTTTTCTGAAATGAAAAGTAGCCAAAGTTTAGAGGGGCGTGGGAATTGGGGGAGGAGCGTCAAACGCTTCAACGGCATGCGTAGCTTCTTTGAAGCATGAAGAAAGCGAAGTCATGGTTTCTGCCAATGGATTCCAAGATTCCATTGATGCTGCACACCACTTAGATTCCTATGCAATGTTGCGGATCCTACTTGGCTGATCATTGACGTCCTGCAAGGATTTTACACTCAAGGTCGACACTCAACCTTATTTGTGACATCATGAGCGCACCTTATTTATCCATCAATTCCTGGAGTGGGACGCGAACGTTGGACTTCTGATCGAGAGGCAGGGACGCCAGGGGACCTCCGTAAGGTAATTTCGACATTCTGAATTCTCCCTCTGTGCAGCGGAACCGGCGCCGGAATCTGGCGACTCGGTATTTTTCACAGTAACTTCATTGCAATGTCAATGAAGGCCTACTTGTGACAATAAAGATTATTATTATTACCTGAGTTAACTATTTCAAACATTCAGCTTCCTTCCAAGCGCCAGTTTCTCTATCGATTATTTTAGTTTGTTCACGATTATACTTTTGGCCTCAAAATATTGTGTTATATCAATGGTAATAATGTATTTATTTTCAACCATTTACATTCAATCAAGTTGTGTATAAATCCCTTGGCTTAACTGCTCATATTTGTGGAAGAATATACCAAATCTGGGGCAGATTTGGCTCTGAGTGTGCTTCACCATTCAATACGGTTACGGCTGATCTGTTGGTGTTGGGTTCCACACTCCCCACACCAAGAACTTTGATTCCCTTTCCTGAAAAGCATGTCGCGATCTCCACCTAAAAAAATATTCAGTAAGCTCGCTTCCACCGTTTCTGGACAGAGAGTTCCAAAGTCACAGAATCCTCTGAGAGAAATACAATTCTCATCTGTGTCCGATATGTATGGTCCCAAATTTCAAAGCAGTTAACGCTAGTTTTGGACTCAACCTCAAGAGGAAACATATTTCCCCGTCCACCTTGTCAATATAGTTCTGGATCTAATAACCGTCAATCAAGTCACGCCTAACTTCTAACTTCACTTCTAACCCGGTTTTGATACATAATAATTGTCTAAAAAGACTTTCCCATCAATTGATGTTGATGTATTCAACATATGTGATATGTATAGTTAATAACCACAAGGTCTTAACTCAGCTACCGTCATCTATATGCCCTTAACGAGCTAGAAAAATACATTTTGCAGGATGTTTCAATCTCTGTCTCCCCGTGGATATTTGTGAGGGTTTAAATTGGAGCTCCTGAAACTACTTGGAATCGGAATCCAAACGCAGGTCATTGCGTGCTGCTCTTAGGAACAACTCATTTCTCACACAAGACTATGGATCTATTTGAGCGGACTGATTAAATATTCTTTCCAATCCTTGCTGTACTCGGTGTTCCAGGTGATTGAGTATAATCGTTGACATTTTCCAGTGTATTGAACCTAGATTTTGTTTCCCGCAATGATAATAATCTGGTGGTTTAACAGGTCGTTAAAAAGGCATCTGAACAATGGTATAGTTTCGTTCAGCAAAATGTCTCAAAGTATATCTGTGCTTTATTCTCCCGTATCATTTTAAAATAAGTATGCCTGTTCTCACATGTGAGCTTAATTATCGATATATTCATTTCAGCAAAATACTGAGCACAAATGATTCCTCACTGAATAGAACTCTCTGAAGGGAAGGCTTTTGTGCGATTCGAACGTTGCATGATAGTACTATCACTAACGGGCTGCCTGCTACTTGAACCCACTCGTCATTTATTAATAGTTTCTGACAATGAAAATGTTTACTTGACGCAGATCATTAACGGAATGGAGCCCATTTTGCATTCTATTATTTGTCAATTAACTGACGACTTCACTCCATTGTGATAATTTTTCTGGATGCAATTTTTCGTAAAGAAAAAGAGTTTTAGTAATTCCACGGAAAATTCATAAAATGGTGGGAACAGTCGCTCGGTGGTGTGCACTGCAATCCCACAGTGCCAGGGTCCGTGTACAAGACACACCTTGAGAGCCTGTATATGGGATTCTTCACTTTCTCCCACTGTGTGGCTTTCCTCCTGGTGCTTCCTCCTACATTCCAATCAAATGCAGTTTGATCCATTGGTCATCCTAAATTGTCCCTTCGTGTCAAAGGGATGTGCATGTTAGGTAGGAAAATGGGGTTAAGGGGATAGGGTGGCTGAGTGAGTGTAGGTTGGGTGCTCTTTCACAGTGTTGGTGCAGACTCGAGATGCCGAATGACCTCCATCTGCACTTTAGGGATTCTATGGTTCTAATTGGTAGGAGACGATTGGTAACAAGGACAAACACATTGGTGTCAATCTGTTTCCGAGTCATCTGTGGATACGGAAATAAATAATGGTTATCTATTAAAAGCTGAATAGAATATTTTATGTACTACCTCATTGATGATCCTCTGTATTCCCCAGCAGCGTTCTCTAAATGCGTGCTTCGTGAGCGCTGAGCATCATTATCTTGTTGCTGCACGCATTCGTCATAGGTCTGTGCTGATTTACTTCTCATGTATTGTAGTGCAGTGGTTCGTCCCCTGCCTCCGAAAAAGAAGCTCCCGGGTTCAGTACCTCCACAAGACTTAATGGACAAGAATGTTGCGTTCAAAGTCGCGGTCACACACGTAAAGGGTGTCAACCTGCAAATCCTTCCAAATTCGTCAAAGTCGGTAGTAAGAACGGGAAGTCGCCTGGCCAGCCACTTTTAATGTGGAGTGGTGCACGTGGCGAAAAGTAGCGCCCTATTCCAGCAATAACTAGTTATAGAACATAGAACATAGAACAATAGAGCGCAGTACAGGCCCTTCGGCCCACGATGTTGCACCGAAACAAAAGCCATCTAACCTACACTATGCCATTATCATCCATATGTTTATCCAATAAACTTTTAAATGCCCTCAATGTTGGCGAGTTCACTACTGTAGCAGGTAGGGCATTCCACGGCCTCACTCTACCTCTGACCTCTGTCCTATATTTATTACCCCTCAGTTTAAAGTTATATCCCCTCGTGCCAGCCATATCCATCCGCGGGACAAGGCTCACACTGTCCATCCTATCCAACCCCCTGATCATATTGTATGCCTCTATTAAGTCTCCTCTTAACATTCTTCTCTCCAACGAAAACAACCTCAAGTCCATCAGCCTTTCCTCATAAGATTTTCCCTCCATTCCAGGCAACATCCTGGTAAATCTCCTCTGCACCCGCTCCAAAGCCTCCACGACCTTCCTATAATGCGGTGACCAGAACTGTATGCAATACTCCAAATGCGGCCGTACCAGAGTTCTGTACAGCTGCAACATGACCTCCCGACTCCGGAACTCAATCCCTCTACCAATAAAGGCCAACACTCCATAGGCCTTCTTCACAACCCTATCAACCTGGGTGGCAACTTTCAGGGATCTATATACATGGACACCTATATCCCTCTGCTCATCCACACTTTCAAGAACTTTACCATTAGCCAAATATTCCGCATTCCTGTTATTCCTTCCAAAGTGAATCACCTCACACTTCTCTACATTAAACTCCATTTGCCACCTCTCAGCCCAGCTCTGCAGCTTATCTATATCCCTCTGTAACCTGCTACATCCTTCCACACTATCGACAACACCACCGACTTTAGTATCGTCTGCAAATTTACTCACCCACCCTTCTGCGCCTTCCTCTAGGTCATTGATAAAAATGACAAACAGCAACGGCCCAGAACAGATCCTTGTGGTACTCCACTTGTGACTGTACTCCATTCTGAACATTTCCCATCAACCACCACCCTCTGTCTTCTTTCAGCTAGCCAATTTCTGATCCACATCTCTAAATCACCCTCAATCCCCAGCCTCCGTATTTTTTGCAATAGCCTACCGTGGGGAACCTTATCAAACGCTTTGCTGAAATCCATATACACACATCAACTGCTCTACCCTCGTCTACCTGTTCAGTCACATTCTCAAAGAAATCGATAAGGTTTGTGAGGCATGACCTACCCTTCACAAAGCTATGCTGACTATCCCTGATCATATTATTCCTATCTAGATGATTATAAATCTTGTCTCTTATAATCCCTTCCAAGACTTTACCCACTACAGACGTGAGGCTCACCGGTCTATAGTTGCCGGGGTTGTCTCTGCTCCCCTTTTTGAACAAAGGGACCACATTTGCTGTCCTCCAGTCCTCTGGCACTATTCCTGTAGCCAATGATGACATAAAAATCAAAGCCAAAGGTCCAGCAATCTCTTCCCTGGCCTCCCAGAGAATCCTAGGATAAATCCCATCAGGTCCCGTGGACTTATCTATTTTCAGCCTGTCCAGAATTGCCAACACCTCTTCCCTACGTACCTCAATGCCATCTATTCTATTAGCCTGGGGCTCAGCATTCTCCTCCACAACATTATCTTTTTCCTGAGTGAATACTGACGAAAAATATTCATTTAGTATCTCGCCTATCTCTTCAGACTCCACACACAATTTCCCATCCCTGTTCTTGACTGGTCCTACTCTTTCCCTAGTCATTCGCTTATTCCTGACATACCTATATAAAGCTTTTGTGTTTTCCTTGATCCTTCCTGCCAAATACTTCTCATGTCCCCTTCTTGCTCGTCTTAGCTCTCTCTTTAGATCCTTCCTCGCTACCTTGTAACTATCCATCGCCCCAACCGAAACTTCACACTTCATCTTCACATAGGCCTCCTCCTTCCTCTTAACAAGAGATTCCACTTCCTTGGTAAACCACGGTTCCCTCGCTCGACGCCTTCCTCCCTGTCTGACTGGTACATACTTATCAAGAACACGCAGTAGCTGAACAAGCCCCACTTATCCAGTGTGCCCAACACTTGCAGCCTACTTCTCCACCTTATCCCCCCCAAGTCACGTCTAATGGCATCATAATTGCCCTTCCCCCAGCTATAACTCTTGCCCTGCGGTGTATACTTATCCCTTTCCATCATTAACGTAAACGTCACCGAATTGTGGTCACTGTCCCCAAAGTGCTCTCCTACCTCCAAGTCCAACACCTGGCCTGATTCATTACCCAAAACCAAATCCAACGTGGCCTCGCCTCTTGTTGGCCTATCAACATATTGTTTCAGGAAACCCTCCTGCACACACTGTACAAAAAACGACCCATCTATTGTACTCGATCTAACTATATCTTTTCCAGTCAATATTTGGAAAGTTAAAGTCTCCCATAATAACTACCCTGTTACTTTCGCTCATATCCAGAATCATCTTCGCCATCCTTTCCTCTACATCCCTGGAACTATTAGGAGGCCTATAAAAAAACTCCCAACAGGGTGACCTCTCCTTTTCTGTTTCTAACTTCAGCCCATACTACCTCGGAAGAAGAGTCCCCATCTAGCATCCTCTCCGCCACCGCAATACTGCTCTTGACTAGCAACGCCACACCTCCCCCTCTTTTGCCTCCTTCTCTGAGCTTACTAAAACACCTAAACCCCGGAACCTGCAACATCCATTCCTGTCCCTGCTCTATCCATGTCTCCGAAATAGCCACAACATCGAAGTCCCAGGTACCAACCCATGCTGCCAGTTCCCCTACCTTGTTTCGTATACTCCTGGCATTGAAGTAGACACACTTCAAACCACCTGCCTGAACACTGGCCCCCTCCTGCGACGTCAAATCTGTGCTCCTGACCTCTATACTCTCATTCTCCCTTACCCTAAAACTACAATCCAGGTTCCCATGCCCCTGCTGCATTAGTTTAAACCCCCCCAAAGAGCACTAACAAATCTCCCCCCCAGGATATTTGTGCCCCTCAGGTTCAGATGTAGACCATCCTGTCTGTAGAGGTCCCACCTTCCCCAGAAAGAGCCCCAGTTATCCAGAAATCTGAATCCCTCCCACCTGCACCATCCCTCTAGCTACGTGTTTAAATGCTCTCTCTCCCTATTCCTCATCTCACTATCACGTGGCACGGGCAACAACCCAGAGATAACAACTCTGTTTGTTCTAGTTCTGAGCTTCCATCCTAGCTCCCTGAAAGCCTGCCTGACATCCTTGTCCCCTTTCCTACCTATGTCGTTAGTGCCAATGTGGACCACGACTTGGGGCTGCTCCCCCTCCCCCCTAAGGACCCGGAATCAATCGGAATCTTCCCAACTACAACACGAGGTGCGGTAAGAGAATTGTAATTATTGACTTATCTACAGGTTTAATGTTTGGTGCACAAGTTTAGAGCGTCAGAGCACATGGAAAATTCAGTGATCTTTAATTGAATAACAGTGAGCGATATATCTTCCTGTAGAGACGCTCATTAATGCTATAACCCCAGACCAAACAGGCAAAAAATGGTCAGGTGAATAGTATAAAATAATACACGAGAAATTTGTAATGAGGAAGAAATGCACCATTTAGGTAATTAGCAGCGACATGAGAAAATACACAATTTATAAATATTATCTGGATTTACAGCACTATAGCTATCCACATGGGCCTGCGGATTTATTTATGTCTAATTTCATTCCATACTTGAATCATTCCAATTATCTTCCTGCGGTTAATCGTGCACTAGTCAGACTTTGTCAGTTGTAGGTTGTCACTTCCTGGTATGCCTGGAACAGGCCGCTAATCTGTTGCCAGTCGCCATTCCCCTTCAAGCGTGGCTTTTTGCGTGTTAAAAGTAGTTTTGGAGCGACACATTCCCCCCGATTGCCCACTTTAGAAAAGCACCTTCCTTGACCATCAGGTCATGAGGAGAGACTGGAATAGCGACCTTCCAGCTTAGAGACAAGAATGGTAATCACTGCGCCTGAAAACTACCTCTCATCCAGTATTGTACTGCCATTTATCAGTCTCGACAATTGTTTTAATCATATCTTCCAGTTCATGTGATCCCCTTAAATGCTGCTCGTCGTAAAGACGTGATGTGAGACCAAGTTTCTCATTCTCACTCTGTATTGAGAAACTTTATGTTTTCTTTTCCCCGTATCCATTCTTTGACAGATCCAGGTTTAAACTGCCTCGGAAGTTGAGGTATGTTCCTTTTTCCTGTGTAAATATTCGATGATTTTTAAAGTCTGTCTTTTTATGCTCTATTTTCCTGCTGCAAAAATGTACACAACCTTTGCAGCCGACTGTTAGAACAAAGAACAAAGAAAGGTACAGCACAGGAACAGGCCCTTCGGCCCTCCAAACCCGTGCCGACCATGCTGCCCGACTAAACTACAATCTCCTAAAAGAACAAAGAAAAGTACAGCACAGGAACAGGTCCAATAATTGTCGACTTTTCAGACAGAAAGGCAGTTATACTCTCCGTCGCCTCGTATCGTAATGTAAAAGAATTCTCCTTCTCGAAAGACCCGGTACTGTGAGCACCAAAACGACATGCAAGGCGGTGTTATCTCGGAACTAAAGTTAATTGTAATGTTAACTATAATCTGTTTGTTTTCAGTTCCTTTCCAGTCGAAATGAGATATGTTTTTTACTCCTTTTTAAAATATATTCTTATTCAGTTTTTCCAATATGTCTCATAAGACTGGTAATAACAAGAACAGCCACACAGCGTCCCACACTCCTCTCCACTCCCCCCCCCCCCACCCATCCCGAACATCAAACAGAGACCATCTTTTAATGTACAAAATGAACGGCCGCCTTCTCAGATAAAACCCCTCAATTGTGCCCCCCCCACCCCGCCTCACGCACACCCACACAGTGTATTTAACTGTTTCAAGGTACAACAATTTCATACGATGCCCCAGTCATCCCGAGGAATTGGGTGGAGAAGCTGACCTCTGTACCATCAGCTGCCGTCCACAGCGAGCAGAATACCTCAACAGCGACCGTCGTCCCCCTATGCAGCTCCAGCATGTCCGACACCCTCAATATTGCCACTACAGGACATGGCTTCAGCTCAGTTTATAGGACTGCCGACACGTTGCTGAAGAAGGAGACCCATAGCGTAGGACCTGCCCAGAACACAGGTGTATGGTTGGTCAGGTCCCTTCCACACACCTTGCACTCTGTATTGTGTCCAGGAAGGACAGCTTATTTAAGGAAGGATGTTTATTCCTTGGAGAGAGTGCAGGGGACATTTACAAGAATGACGCGAGGAATGAGGATTTGAAGATACAAGAATAGTTTGGAGGAATTGAGCTTGTTCTAGGATCAGGTAAGATTAAGACGTTAGTTTATTGAGGTGTTCAACATTATGAACAATTGTGATAGGGTAAAGTAGGTTATTGTGTTTCCACTAGTTGCCACGCCAATAATGAAAGTCCCAATATCAAAAAGTTCAACAAGAGAGCTGGGAGTGAGATGAGAAGAGACGTCTTTACTCATAGTGTTGTTAGGTGTTGGAATTCGCTGCATGTGAGAGTGATGGAGGTGATTTCCATTGGAGGTTTCAAAAGAGAGCTGAATATATATTTGCAGGTGATTAATTTAGAGAGCCATGGAGACAGGGATGAGGGATAGGAATACCGCAATAGTTCTTTTAGGAACCCATTCAGGCACAATGTCCTCCATCTGTGCTGCAAATAAGAATAAAGAATCCTCCACTCCAACAAAAAAAAAATCAGCCTGGATTTGGTCATATGCACCCAATCATCACCTTCTACTCTATCAATGCTCACATTGCACATGATGATGCCACATGCATCCTTTGCAGAGTCTCGCACCACATTCTCTCCTCCTGCTCGGATCCCAGTTCCTCTTCCCACTTGGTTTTTATCCTAACCAAGGATGACGTCTCCTCTGCTCTTACTCTTCCTTAAATACCCGATGTGCTACTCTCCTTCATCCCCGCCAAAGACACAAGTCTCTCGAACAGCGAAGAAGGGGGCATCACCGACAAAGGTCGGAAAAATTTATTTGCAAAATTATGCAGTTGCAAATGTCTAAACCTGTCAATTCGCGCGAAAACTCAAATTTCCTTAGCAACTATTCAATGCTCCTAAATCGGCACTCACATACAATTCTTTCATTTCAACGACCTCCTCCACTTCCCATCCCCGGAGTCTACCATCGAGCTGGTTTGCACATACCAGCTCCAGCCGCGTCTCCGCCCCAATTCGTTGCCAAATTTCGCCATGTCTTCAATGTGGAGGCTAGCGCCAGATTCCGAGAATACGTCCCCGGAGAAACGGATAAGGTCGCCGTCACCAGCGCCCGCCGCTCGGACTCTGAAAAGAACCGGATTTATCCGTCCCCACTCCTCGTCCGAATCCCTATACCATCCCAGCAACTCCTTTCCGTTTGCCTCCGAATAATAACGAAAGAAATTTGGTCAAATCAGCAACCCCACCCCCACGCCCCGACTGCCAATCCCTCTGGAGCACCGATCCTCATTAAGTTCTCAGTCAAAAGAACCGCGAGGTCAGTCTTCCCACTCCCTGAAAAAAGGATTTTTGTAACAATATCGGTAAGCACTGAAACAAAAACAGGAAAGGCATCCTCACCGATTATATTCTGCCTCCTAGAGGAAGAGAGACGCTGTGCCACCTTTGCAAATCTACTTTAACCGTGCGAACGAGACTGGTAAAACGCAATTTTCCAATGTGACCCCAATCCCGGGCCACTTGAACACATATGTACCGAAAATGTGAACCCGTCAGCCGAAACGACAATGCCCTACAAATGAGAACTTACCTGATTTTACCTGCAGGAAGTGCTGCCATCTCCAGCTCCTCCAAGACCGAGTTAGGGAACTGGAGCTGGAGTTGGAAGAACTTCGGATCATTCGGGAGGCAGAAGGGGTCATAGATAGCAGCTTCAGGGAATTAGTTACACCAAAGATTGGAGATAGGTGGGTAACTGTAAGAGGGACTGGGAAAAAACAGTCAGTGCAGGGATCCCCTGCGGTCGTTCCCCTGAGAAACAAGTATACCGCTTTGGATACTTGTGGGGGGGACGACTTACCAGGGGTAAGCCATGGGGTACGGGCCTCTGGCATGGAGTCTGTCCCTGTTGCTCAGAAGGGAAGGGGGGAGAGGAGCAGAGCATTAGTAATTGGGGACTCTATAGTCAGGGGCACAGATAGGAGATTTTGTGGGAGCGTGAGAGACTCACGTTTGGTATGTTGCCTCCCAGGTGCAAGGGTACGTGATGTCTCGGATCGTGTTTTCCGGGTCCTTAGGGGGGAGGGGGAGCAGCCCCAAGTCGTGGTCCACATTGGCACCAACGACATAGGTAGGAAAGGGGACAAGGATGTCAGGCAGGCTTTCAGGGAGCTAGGATGGAAGCTCAGAACTAGAACAAACAGAGTTGTTATCTCTGGGTTATTGCCCGTGCCACGTGATAGTGAGATGAGGAATAGGGAGAGAGAGCATTTAAACACGTGGCTACAGGGATGGTGCAGGCGGGAGGGTTTCAGATTTTTGGATAACTGGGGCTCTTTCTGGGGAAGGTGGGACCTCTACAGACAGGATGGTCTACATCTGAACCTGAGGGGCACAAATATCCTGGGGGGGAGATTTGTTAGTGCTCTTTGGGGGGGGGTTTAAACTAATGCAGCAGGGGCATGGGAACCTGGATTGTAGTTTTAGGGTAAGGGGGAATGAGAGTATAGAGGTCAGGAGCACAGATTTGACGTCGCAGGAGGGGGCCAGCGTTCAGGTAGGTGGTTTGAAGTGTGTCTACTTCAATGCCAGGAGTATACGAAACAAGGTAGGGGAACTGGCAGCGTGGGTTGGTACCTGGAACTTCGATGTTGTGGCCATTTCGGAGACATGGATAGAGCAGGGACAGGAATGGATGTTGCAGGTTCCGGGGTTTAGGTGTTTTAGTAAGCTCAGAGAAGAAGGCAAAAGAGGGGGAGGTGTGGCGCTGCTAGTCAAGAGCAGTATTACGGTGGCGGAGAGGATGCTAGATGGGGACTCTTCTTCCGAGGTAGTATTGGCTGAAGTTAGAAACAGGAAAGGAGAGGTCACCCTGTTGGGAGTTTTTTATAGGCCTCCTAATAGTTCTAGGGATGTAGAGGAAAGGATGGCGAAGATGATTCTGGATATGAGCGAAAGTAACAGGATAGTTATTATGGGAGACTTTAACTTTCCAAATATTGACTGGAAAAGATATAGTTCGAGTACAATAGATGGGTCGTTTTTTGTACAGTGTGTGCAGGAGGGTTTCCTGAAACAATATGTTGACAGGCCAACAAGAGGCGAGGCCACGTTGGATTTGGTTTTGGGTAATGAACCAGGCCAGGTGTTGGATTTGGAGGTAGGAGAGCACTTTGGGGACAGTGACCACAATTCGGTGACGTTTACGTTAATGATGGAAAGGGATAAGTATACACCGCAGGGCAAGAGTTATAGCTGGGGGAAGGGCAATTATGATGCCATTAGACGTGACTTGGGGGGGATAAGGTGGAGAAGTAGGCTGCAAGTGTTGGGCACACTGGATAAGTGGGGCTTGTTCAAGGATCAGCTACTGCGTGTTCTTGATAAGTATGTACCGGCCAGACAGGGAGGAAGGCGTCGAGCGAGGGAACCGTGGTTTACCAAGGAAGTGGAATCTCTTGTTAAGAGGAAGAAGAAGGCCTATGTGAAGATGAAGTGTGAAGTTTCGGTTGGGGCGATGGATAGTTACAAGGTAGCGAGGAAGGATCTAAAGAGAGAGCTAAGACGAGCAAGGAGTGGACATGAGAAGTATTTGGCAGGAAGGATCAAGGAAAACCCAAAAGCTTTCTGTAGGTATGTCAGGAATAAGCGAATGACTAGGGAAAGAGTAGGACCAGTCAAGGACAGGGATGGGAAATTGTGTGTGGAATCTGAAGAGATAGGCGAGATACTAAATGAATATTTTTCGTCAGTGTTCACTCAGGAAAAAGATAATGTTGTGGAGGAGAATGCTGAGCCCCAGGCTCATAGAATAGATGGCATTGAGGTACGTAGGGAAGAGGTGTTGGCAATTCTGAACAGGCTGAAAATAGATAAGTCCCCGGGACCTGATGGGATTTATCCTAGGATTCTATGGGAGGCCAGGGAAGAGATTGCTGGACCTTTGGCTTTGATTTTTATGTCATCATTGGCATAAACAGGAATAGTGCCAGAGGACTGGAGGACAGCAAATGTGGTCCCTTTGTTCAAAAAGGGGAGCAGAGACAACCCCGGCAACTATAGACCGGTGAGCCTCACGTCTGTAGTGGGTAAAGTCTTGGAGGGGATTATAAGGGACAAGATTTATAATCATCTAGATAGGAATAATATGATCAGGGATAGTCAGCATGGCTTTGCGAAGGGTAGGTCATGCCTCACAAACCTTATTGAGTTCTTTGAGAAGGTGACTGAACAGGTAGACGAGGGTAGAGCAGTTGATGTGGTGTATATGGATTTCAGCAAAGCGTTTGATAAGGTTCCCCACGGTAGGCTATTGCAAAAAATACGGAGGCTGGGGATTGAGGGTGATTTAGAGATGTGGATCAGAAATTGGCTAGCTGAAAGAAGACAGAGGGTGGTGGTTGATGGGAAATGTTCAGAATGGAGTACAGTCACAAGTGGAGTACCACAAGGATCTGTTCTGGGGCCGTTGCTGTTTGTCATTTTTATCAATGACCTAGAGGAAGGCGCAGAAGGGTGGGTGAGTAAATTTGCAGACGATACTAAAGTCGGTGGTGTTGTCGATAGTGTGGAAGGATGTAGCAGGTTACAGAGGGATATAGATAAGCTGCAGAGCTGGGCTGAGAGGTGGCAAATGGAGTTTAATGTAGAGAAGTGTGAGGTGATTCACTTTGGAAGGAATAATAGGAATGCGGAATATTTGGCTAATGGTAAAGTTCTTGAAAGTGTGGATGAGCAGAGGGATCTAGGTGTCCATGTACATAGATCCCTGAAAGTTGCCACCCAGGTTGATAGGGTTGTGAAGAAGGCCTATGGAGTGTTGGCCTTTATTGGTAGAGGGATTGAGTTCCGGAGTCGGGAGGTCATGTTGCAGCTGTACAGAACTCTGGTCCGGCCGCATTTGGAGTATTGCGTACAGTTCTGGTCACTGCATTATAGGAAGGACGTGGAGGCTTTGGAGCGGGTGCAGAGGAGATTTACCAGGATGTTGCCTGGTATGGAGGGAAAATCTTATGAGGAAAGGCTGAAGGACTTGAGGTTGTTTTCGTTGGAGAGAAGAAGGTTAAGAGGAGACTTAATAGAGGCATACAAAATGATCAGGGGGTTGGATAGGGTGGACAGTGAGAGCCTTCTCCCGCGGATGTATATGGCTGGCACGAGGGGACATAACTTTAAACTGAGGGGTAATAGATATAGGACAGAGGTCAGAGGTAGGTTCTTTACGCAAAGAGTAGTGAGGCCGTGGAATGCCCTACCTGCTACAGTAGTGAACTCGCCAACATTGAGGGCATTTAAAAGTTTATTGGATAAACATATGGATGATAATGGCATAGTGTAGGTTAGATGGCTTTTGTTTCGGTGCAACATCGTGGGCCGAAGGGCCTGTACTGCGCTGTATTGTTCTATGTTCTATGTTCTATGTAGAACTCTCCCCAGTTGAGTAACCGGGCAACAATCGCGTTCTCCCAATTTAATTGAAAGCTGAAAAAGCCACGAATCTCTTCAGCTGTGAAATTATATTATCCATTGTGAGGATCGGGCTTGTCACATATTAAAGTTGATCTTCAGCGTACAGAGACACCCGTCAAACAAAGAACAAAAGAACAAAGAAATGTACAGCACAGGAACAGGCCCTTCGGCCCTCCAAGCCCGTGCGGACCATACTGCCCGACTAAACTACAATCTTCTACACTTCCTGGGTCCGTATCCTTCTATTCCCATCCTATTCATATATTTGTCAAGGTGCCCCTTAAATGTCCCTATCGTCCCTGCTTCCACTACCTCCTCCGGTAGTGAGTTCCAGGCACCCACTACCCTCTGCGTAAAAAACTTGCCTCGTACATCTACTCTAAACTTTCCCCTCTCACCTTAAACCTATGCCCCCGAGTAATTGACCCCTCTACCCTGGGGAAAAGCCTCTGACTATCCACTCTGTCTATGCCCCTCATAATTTTGTATACCTCTATCAGGTCGTCCCTCAACCTCCTTCGTTCCAGTGAGAACAAACCGAGTTTATTCAATCGCTCCTCATAGCTTATGCCCTCCATACCAGGCAACATTCTGGTAAATCTCTTCTGCACCCTCTCTAAAGCCTCCACATCCTTCTGGTAGTGTGGCGACCAGAATTGAACACTATACTCCAAGTGTGGCCTAACTAAGGTTCTATACAGCTGCAACATGACTTGCCAATTCTTATACTCAATGCCCCGGCCAATGAAGGCAAGCATGCCGTATGCCTTCTTGACTACCTTCTCCACCTGTGTTGCCCCTTTCAATGACCTGTGGACCTGTACTCCTCGATCTCTTTGACTTTCAATACTCTTGAGGGTTCTACCATTCACTGTATATTCCCTACCTGCATTAGCCCTTCCAAAATGCATTACCTCACATTTGTCCGGATTAAACTCCATCTGCCATCTCTCCGCCCAAGTCTCCAGACAATCTAAATCCTGCTGTATCCTCAGACAGTCCTCATCGCTATCCGTAATTCCACCAACCTTTGTGTCGTCTGCAAACTTACTAATCAGACCAGTTACATTTTCCTCCAAATCATTTATATATACTACAAAGAGCAAAGGTCCCAGCACTGATCCCTGTGGAACACCTCTGGTCACAGCCCTCCAATTAGAAAAGCATCCCTCCATTGCTACCCTCTGCCTTCTATGGCCTAGCCAGTTCTGTATCCACCTTGCCAGTTCACCCCTGATCCCGTGTGACTTCACCTTTTGTACTAGTCTACCATGAGGGACCTTGTCAAAGGCCTTACTGAAGTCCATATAGACAACATCTACTGCCCTACCTGCATCAATCATCTTAGTGACCTCCTCGAAAAACTCTATCAAGTTAGTGAGACACGACCTCCCCTTCACAAAACCGTGCTGCCTCTCACTAATACGTCCATTTGCTTCCAAATGGGAGTAGATCCTGTCTCGAAGAATTCTCTCCAGTAATTTCCCTACCACTGAAGTAAGGCTCACCGGCCTGTAGTTCCCGGGATTATCCTTGCTACCCTTCTTAAACAGAGAAACAACATTGGCTATTCTCCAGTCCTCCGGGACATCCCCTGAAGACAACGAGGATCCAAAGATTTCTGTCAAGGCCTCAGCAATTTCCTCTCCAGCCTCCTTCAGTATTCTGGGGTAGATCCCATCAGGCCCTGGGGACTTATCTACCTTAATATTTTTTAAGACACCCAACACCTCGTCTTTTTGGATCACAATGTGACCCAGGCTATCTACACCCCCTTCTCCAGACTCAACATCTACCAATTCCTTCTCTTTGGTGAATACTGATGCAAAGTATTCATTTAGTACCTCGCCCATTTCCTCTGGCTCCACACATAGATTCCCTTGCCTATCCTTCAGTGGGCCAACCCTTTCCCTGGCTACCCTCTTGCTTTTTATGTACGTGTAAAAAGCCTTGGGATTTTCCTTAACCCTATTTGCCAATGACGTTTCATGACCCCTTCTGGCCCTCCTGACTCCTTGCTTAAGTTCCTTCCTACTTTCCTTATATGCCACACAGGCTTCGTCTGTTCCCAGCCTTTTAGCCCTGACAAATGCCTCCTTTTTCTTTTTGACGAGGCCTACAATATCACTCGTCATCCAAGGTTCCCGAAAATTGCCGTATTTATCTTTCTTCCTCACAGGAACATGCCTGTCCTGTATTCCTTTCAACTGACACTTGAAAGCCTCCCACATGTCAGGTGTTGATTTGCCCTCAAACATCCGCCCCCAATCTATGTTCTTCAGTTCCCGCCTAATATTGTTATAATTAGCCTTCCCCCAATTTAGCACATTCATCCTCGGACCACTCTTATCCTTGTCCACCAGTACTTTAAAACTTACTGAATTGTGGTCACTGTTACCGAAATGCTCCCCTACTGAAACATCTACCACCTGTCCGGGCTCATTCCCCAATACCAGGTCCAGTACCGCCCCTTCCCTAGTTGGACTGTCTACAAATTGTTTTAAGAAGCCCTCCTGGATGCTCCTTACAAACTCCGCCCCGTCTAAGCCCCTGGCTCTAAGTGAGTCCCAGTCAATATTGGGGAAGTTGAAGTCTCCCATCACCACAACCCTGTTGTTTTTACTCTTTTCCAAAATCTGTCTACCTATCTGCTCCTCTATCTCCCGCTGGCTGTTGGGAGGCCTGTAGTATACCCCCTTTATTGTGACTGCACCCTTCTTATTCCTGATCTCTACCCATATAGCCTCACTGCCCTCTGAGGTGTCCTCTCGCAGTATAGCTGTGATATTCTCCCGAACAAGTAGCGCAACTCCGCCTCCCCTTTTACATCCCCCTCTATCCCGCCTGAAACATCTAAATCCTGGAACGTTTAGTTGCCGTCCTTTTACTATCCCCTCCACCTATCGGAAATATTATAGCAATGACCAACTACTCAATTGCCAATTAAAACAAGAGGGAAGTGTCACATAGGACAGCCTTCCTCTTTCCTCTGTTTAACTGCATATATCTCGAGCTCGTATTGTTTGTGGGAAAGTCAGCCATAGTTGTATTTTATAGTAGCCGAACCCATTTCGTGAATTTCGGCTCGATATGAACAGCAACAGCATCTCCATTCCTTTGCGATCCTCGACCTCTACCTTAGGTAATCCACCTCATCCAGAAACCTGCGCAAATCCGATTCCTTTACCGGGAGTTCCGAAATATAACATAGAACATAGAACATTAGAGCGCAGTAGAGGCCCTTCGGCCCTCAATGTTGCGCCGACCTGAGAAACCACTCTAAAGCCCATCGACACTGTTCCCTTATCGTCCATATGTCTATCCAATGACCATTTGAATGCCCTTAGTGTTGGCGAGTCGACTACAGTTGCAGGCAGGGCATTCCACGCCGTTACTACACTCTGAGTAAAGAACCTACCTCTGACATCTGTCTAATATCTATCTCCCCTCAATTAAAAGGTATGTCCCCTCGTGCTAGAAATCAACATCTGAGGAAAAAGGCTCTCACTGTCCACCCTATCCAACGTTCTGATCATCTTGTATGCCTCAATTAAGTCGCCTCTTAGCCTTCTTCTCTCTAACGAAAACAGCCTCAAGTCCCCTCAGCCTTTCCTCGTAAGGTCTTCCCTCCATACCAGGCAACATTCTGGTTAATCTCCTCTGCATGCTTTCCAACGCTTCCACATCCTTCCTATAATGCAGCGACCAGAATAGCACGCAATACACCAAATGCAGCCGCACCAGAGTGTTGTACAGCTGCAGCATGACCTCATGGCTCCGAACTCAATCCCTCTACCAATAAATGCTAACACACTGTACGCCTTCTTAGCAGCCCTCTCAACCTGGGTGGCAACTTTCAGGGATCTCAGTACATGGACACCGAGATCTCTCTGCTCATCCACACTGCCAAGAATCTTTCCATTAGCCCAGTACTCTGTCATCCTGTTATTCCTTCCAAAATGGATCACCTCACACTTTTCTGCATTAAACTCCATTTGACACCTCTCAGCCCAGCTCTGCAGCTTATCTATGTCCCTCTGTAACTTGTAACATCCTTCCGCACTGTCCACAACTCCAACGACTTCAGTGTCATCTGCAAATGTACTCACCCATCCTTCTACGCCCTCCCCCAGGTCATTTATAAAAATGACAACCAGCAGTGGACCCAAAACAGGTCCTTTTGGTACACCACTAGTAACTGAACTCCAGTCTTAACATTTCCCATCAACCAGCTTTGTCTTCTTCCAGCTAGCCAATTTCTGATCCAAACTGCTAAATCACCCTGAATCCCATGCCTCCGTATTTTCTGCAGTAGCCTACATGTGAATCTGATCAAATGCTTCACTGAAATCCATATACACCACATCAAGTGTTTTACCCTCATCCACCTGTTTGGTAAAAGCCACACATTCAACAAAGAACAAAGAAACGTACAGCACAGGAACAGGCCCTTCTGCCCTCCAAGCCCGTGCCGACCATGCTGCCCGACTAATCAACAATCTTCTACACTTCCTGGGTCTGTATCCCTCTATTCCCATCCTATTCATGTATTTGTCAAGGTGTCCCTTAAATGTCACTATCGTCCCTGCTTCCACCACCTCCTCCGGTAGCGAGTTCCAGGCACCCACTACCCTCTGTGTAAAAAACTTGCCTCGTACATCTACTCTAAACCTTGCTCATCGCACCTTAAACCTATACTCCCTAGTAATTGACCCCTCTACCCTGGGGAAAAGCCTCTGACAATCCACTCTGTCTATGCCCCTCAGAATTTTGTAGACCTCTATCAGGTCACCCCTCAATCTCCGTCGAACCAGTGAGAACAGACCGAGTTTATTCAACGGCTCCTCATAGCTAATGCCCTCCATACCAGGCAACATTCTGGTTAATCTCTTCTGCACCCTCCCTAATGCCTCCACATCCTTCTGGTAGTGTGGCGACCAGAATTGAACACTATACACAAAGTGTGGAATAACTAAGGTTATATACAGCAGCAACATGACTTGCCAATTCTTATACTCAATGCCCCGGCCAATGAAGGCAAGCATGGGGCAGCACGGTAGCCTTGTGGATAGCACAATTGCTTCACAGCTCCAGGGTCCCAGGTTCGATTCTGGCTTGGGTCACTGTCTGTGCGGAGTCTGCACATCCTCCCCGTGTGTGCGTGGGTTTCCTCCGGGTGCTCCGGTTTCCTCCCACAGTCCAAAGATGTGCGGGTTGGGTGGATTGGCCATGACAAATTGCCCTTAGTGTCCAAAAATTGCCCTTAGAGTTGGGTGGGGTTACTGGGTTATGGGGATGGGGTGGCGGTGTTGACCTTGGGTGGGGTGCTCTTTCCAAGAGCCGGTGCAGACTCGATGGGCTGAATGGCCTCCTTCTGCACTGTAAATTCTATGATAATCTATGCCGTATGCCTTCTTGCCGACCTTCTCCACCTGTGTTGCCCCTTTCAGTCACCTGTGGACCTGTATACCTAGATCTCTCTGACTTTCAATACTCTTGAGGGTTCTACCATTCACTGTACAATCCCTACCTTCAGTAGACTTTCCGAATTGCATTACCTCACATTTGTCCTGATTAAACTCCATCTGCCATCTCTCCGCCCAAATCTCCAAACAATCTATATGCTGTGTATCCTCTGACAGTCCTCATCGCTATCCGCAATTCCACCAACCTTTGTGTCGTCTGCAAACGTATTAATCAGACCAGTTACATTTTCCTCCAAATCATTTATATATTCTACAAACAGCAAAGGTCCCAGCACTGATTCCTGCGGAACACCACTGGTCACAGCCCTCCAATTAGAAAAGCAGCCTTCCAATGATACTCTCTGCCTTCTATGACCTAGCCAGTTCTGTATGCACCTTGACAGCTCACCCCTGATCCCGTGTGACTTCAGCTTTTGTACTGGTCTACCATGAGGGACCTTGTCAAAGGCCTTACTGAAGTCCAGAGAGACAACATCCACTGCCCTACATGCATCAATCATCTTTGTGACCTCTTCGAAAAGATCATGTCCCGAAGAATTCTCTCCAGTAATTTCCCGACCACTGACGTAAAGCTTACCGGCCTGTAGTTCCCTGGATTATTCTTGCTACCCTTCTTAAACAGAGGAACAGTCTGCTGGGACATCACCTGAAGACAGTGAGGATCCAAAGATTTCTGTCAAGGCCTCAGCAATTTCCTCTCTAGCCTCCTTCAGCATTCTGGGGTGGATCCCATCAAGCCCTGGGGACTTATCTACCTTCATATTTTTCAAGACGCCCAAAACCTCGTCTGTTGTATCTCAATGCGACCCAGGCTATCTACACACCCTCCTCCAGACTCAACATCTACCAATTCCTTCTCTTTGGTGAATACTGATGCAAAGTATTCATTTAGAACCTCGTCCATTTCCTCTGGCTCAACACATAGATTCCCTGCCTATCCTTCAGTGGGCCAACCCTTTCCCTGGCTACCCTCTTGCTTTTTATGTACGTGTAAAAAGCCTTGGGATTTTCCTTAACCCTATTTGCCAATGACTTTTCGTGACCCTTTCTAGCCCTCCTGACTTTTTGCTTAAGTTCCTTCCTACTTTCCTTATATTTCACACAGGCTTCGTCTGTTCCCAGCCTTTTAGCGCTGACAAATGCCTCCTTTTTATTTTTGACGAGGCCTACAATATCTCTCCTTATCCAAGTTTCCCGAACATTGCAGTATTTATCCTTCTTCCTCACAGGCACATGCCGGTCCTAAATTCCTTTCAACTCACACTTGACAGCCTCCCACATGTAAGATGTTGATTTACCCTAAAACATCCGCCCCCAATCTAGGTTCTTCATTTCCCGCCTAATATTGTAATATTTAGCCTTCCGTCAATTTAGCACATTCACCCTAGGACTACTTTTACCCTTCTCCACCAGCACTTTAAAACTTACTGAATTGTGGTCACTGTTCCCGAAATGCTCCCCTACTGAAACTTCTACCACCTGGTCGGGCTCATTCCCCAATACCAGGTCATTACAGCCCATTCCCTAGTTGAACTTTCTGCATATTGTTTTAAGAAGCCCTCCTGGATGCTCCTTACACACTCTGCCCCGTCTACGCCCCTGGCACTAAATGAGTCGCAGTCAATATTGGGGAAGTTCTAGTCTCCCATCACCACAACCCTGTTGTTTTTACTCTTTTCCAAAATCTGTCTACCTATCTGCTCCTCTATCTCCCGCTGGCTTCTGGGAGGCCAGTAGTAAACCCCCAACATTGTGACTGCACACTTTTTATTCCTGATCTCTACCTATATAGCCTCACTGCCCTCTGAGGTGTCCTCCCGCAGTACAGCTGTGATATTCTCCCTAACCAGTAGAGCAACTCCGCCACCCCTTTTACATCCCCCTCTATCCCACCTGTAACATCTAAATCCTGGAACGTTTAGCTGCCAATCCTTCCCTTCCCTCAACCAGGTCTCCGTAATGGCAACAACATCATAGTTCCAAGTACTAATCCAAGCTCTACGTTCATCTGCCTTACCCGTCATACTTTTTGCATTAAAACACATGCACTTCAGGCCACCAGACCCGCTGTGTTCAGCAACTTCACCCTCATTAATTTTGCGCTGCTGGCTATCACACATCTTCTGATTCTCCAGTCCATGCTCTCTCCCGATAGGCCGTTTTCTTCCTCAACCAACCCACCAGCAGGTGGCTGACATTCTCCCCACATACGTACACCAACCCCTCACGCCCCGTAACTGCCGCGCACCTTAACAGAGGAAAGTAAGTAAAACTGCGTCTGCAACTTCTTTCTACAGACAAAAGCTCTGGCGGTGGGTCCCTTCGTTACCTACTTTCAACTTGCAGAATTGCAATATCAAACGCTGATACTCCTCTCTTGCGTCTTTCTCTCTGTATGTCTTAAACGAAATTGCCTCCCATCGCAACACCGCTTCCCAAGCCTCCCACATTACAGTTCTTCCTGAGCCCTAGTAATCTATCAATCACTCGGGCTCCCTTCACACAAAATCCCAGGACAGCTAAAAACAACACATCTAAATTCCACATTGGCCGCTGGGACAGCTCCATCTCCATGACAACATCCACCAGATGCAGAGCGTGGCCTGCTGTCGGCAGCATTCCTCACCCCAGCAACAAAAACGTCAACATGTGAATACCCATTGTGTACCGGAGAGGGAAAGGACAATTCCCTGCTCCCAGATTATATAAAACACCAGGCATCCGCTCCCCACATCTCCTTCACAAATGCAGCCAACGCCTTCGCTGCCTCTGAAGGTACCAACGGCTTCGGCTTGGACCAATCAAACTTCGGGCTCATAACACATTTCATATCCCCTCCTAAACTCAGGTTCTGTACATGCAAGTCAAGTATCGAAGTCGGCATCCTCTTCATAAAATCCACGTGATCCCAATTTGGGGCATAAACACTCACTAGAAACACTGATTTACCCTCTAATGTCCCCGTAACTATGACGCATCTGCCCGGCTGACCTGCTACAACCTGCTCCATCTGTAAACAACCTAATTTATTACTAAGTATTGCTACTCCACGAGCACTGTTGTTAAAGAACGAGTGGAACACTTGGCTAACCCACATTTTCTGAAGCCCAACCTGGTCTCTGTGCCGCAGATGGGTCTCATGCAATAGCATCTCATCGGCCTTCAAACGTTTCAGAAGAGTGAAATGTCTTATGCATTACTTTTGTGCCCCCCAAAAACCTCGCATTCCACTTAAGCGATCGGATCGATGATTAGCATCCCCCATCCCCTTTAAGTCAGCCAGTTCCACAGTGTGGGTCCATAGAGTCCCTGCAGTGCAGAAAGAGGCCATTCGTCCGATCGAATCTGCGCCGGCCCTTGCTCCGTGAGATCACCCTAGCTCGGCACAATCCCCCACTCCTAGACACGTAACCCAACCTCAATATTGGGCAGTTTAGCAAGACCAATCGATCTATCATGCACATATTTGCTGTGTGGCAGGAAACCAGAACACCGCAGGAAATCCACGCAGTCACGGGGGTGGGGGGGGGTGGTGGGGAGGGGGCGCGGGGGGGGGGGATGTGCAGACTCCACACAGACAGTAGTCCCGAGATCAGAGTCGAAACTGGGAACCTGGCCCTGTGAGGCAACAGTGTTAACCACTGTGCTACCGTGCCGCCCCCTCTGTCCACCAAACTCTTGAAGTCAGAGCTCACCCCCGATGGCCGCCTGTTTCGGTCCGTTTGCGGAACAGCTTCCTGCTCCCTGACACCATCATTCCTCTATCCCCCTTCCCTGATTCCAAAAATCTCCTATCCACGTTTTCTTGAACAGATGTCTCTCACTTCAAACCCCTTCACCGACCATTCACACCTTCTATGCTGCATTAAACCGAACTGCACAGGCTCTGCTAGCCTCAGCCACCCCCCGCCCTCACCTCACTGCCGTTCACTAGCCATCTTCAATAAGCTAGCAAGGTAGCTACACCGCCAGACCCCACAAAGAACAAAGCCAGGACTATAATCGAAACCGTAACGTCCCCATTCCCCTTCTCCATCGTCAAGAAACTGCTCGGTACCCTGGAAAAAGGGGGAAAGGGATGAAGGAACACAGAAATACAAATGGAAATACCCCTGTTACAAACAACATCCACAGACACAGATCCATCCTATTTACCAATAACGTCTCACCTGAGACCCTTCAGTTCAGTCCAAGTCCTTCAGCCCTGATAAGCTCCTCTGGTTCCTCCGCAATCTAAAAAAAAATGACCCTGGGTTTTAGGTGTAATTCTCCGCCTCGCCAGTAAATAACACCAAACCGCACCCAGCTCTGATAAAGTGCCTATTAAATTGAAGGTCGCCCTCTTTCTCGCGAATTCCACCACAATATCTTGATACAGGTAGATAGTGATAGCTTTTCATCGCACCCACCTCCAATTTACTTGGCCCATTTTATGACGTACTCTTCAACCGATAGCTGTGAAAGCATGCTGTTACCAATCTCGCTGGTTAATTCTCTCGTGGCTTCTCACGAAGTGAGCAGCGGCCGATCAATCACGATTGGCGGCGTTTGCTCCTCCTCCCCCACCAGCCTCTTGATCATCGCCTCAAAGTATTCAATTGGCCTCGGATTTCCATCCCCTCAGGCAGCCCTACCATCCACAGGTTATGTCGTCTCGACCTACTCTCCGGGTCGTCGTACTTTACACTCAGGCCATTATTTTCCCCTTCAATCGTCCACAGCGCAGCATTTAGCGAGGCAAGCTGGTCACTGTGCCGCGACAGCACCTCAACCACCTCATTCAGCACCTCAGCATGCTGCTGCACCGATTGTCTCAGGCTTTCCATCATTGCCATCTCATGTCACTCATAATACTTGCCGAATTGTTTATCGAATTCGGAAGACAATCACCTCAGCCAATTTATCGACTGTAGTCGGCATTACTCCGACCGCTGCACTTCGCTCCGTCTTCTTCGGTGCACCTGGGCTCCTCGCGTGCCTCGACTCCTCTGACGGACTAATTCTGACGGGGTTGCCTTGTTAATAAGGAATGAAATTAAATCAATAGCACTAAAAGACATAGGGTCAGATGATGTGGAGTCTGTGTGGGTAGAGTTGAGGAACCACAAAGGCAAAAAAACCATAATGGGAGTTATGTACAGGCCTCCTAACAGTGGTCAGGACCGGGGGCACAAAATGCACCACGAAATAGAAAGTGCATGTCAGAAAGGCAAGGTCACAGTGATCATGGGGGACTTCAATATGCAAGTGGACTGGGTAAATAATGCTGCCAGTGGACCCAAGGAAAGGGAATTCATTGAATGCTTACAGGAGGGCTTTTTGGAACAGCTTGTGATGGAGCCCATGAGGGAACAGGCCATTCTGGACTTAGTGTTATGTAATGAGCCAGACTTGATTAAAGATCTTAAAGTAAGAGAGCACTTAGGAGGCAGTGACCATAATATGGTCGAATTCAATCTCCAATTTGAAAGAAAGAAGGTAGAATCAGATGTAAAGGTGTTACAGTTAAATAAAGGTAACTGCAGGGGCACGAGGGAGGAACTGACGAAAATCAGCTGGGAGCAGAGCCTAGTGGGAAAGACAGTAGAACAGCAATGGCAGGAGTTTCTGGGAGTAATTGAGGACACAGTACAGAGGTTCGTCCGAAAGAAAAGAAAGGTTATCAGAGGGGGGGGGGGGGGGGGGATTAGGCAGCCATGGCTGACAAAGGAAGTTAGGGAATGCATCAAAGCAAAAGAGAAAGCCTACAATGTAGCAAAGAGTAGTGGGAAGTCAGAAGATTGGGAAGAGTACAAAAACAAACAGAGGATAACAAAGAGAGAAATAAGGAAAGAGAGGATCAAATTTGAAGGTAGGCTAGCCAGTAACATTAGGAATGATAGTAAAAGTTTCTTTAAATACATTAAAAACAAACGGGAGGCAAAAGTTGACATTGGGCCGCTCCAAAATGACGCTGGTAATTTTGTGATGGGAGACAAGGAAATAGCTGAGGACCTGAATAAGTACTTTGCGTCAGTCTTCTCAGTAGAAGACATGAGTAGTAGCCCAACAATTCCGGAGAGACAGGGGGTAGAGTTGAATATGGTAGCCATCACAATGGAGAAAGTGCTAGGGAAACTAAGAGGTTTAAGAATTGATAAATCACCGGGCCCAGATGGGCTACATCCTAGGGTTGTAAAGGAGATAGCTGAAGAAATAGTGGAGGCGTTAGTTATGATCTTTCATAAGTCACTGGAGTCAGGGAAAGTCCCAGAGGATTGGAAAATCGCTGTTGTAACCCCCTGTTCAAGATGTGAACAAGGAAAAAGATGGAAAATTATAGGCCAATTAGCCTAACCTCGGTTGTTGGCAAGATTCTAGAACCATTGTTAAGGATGAGATTTCTAAATTCTTTGAAGTGCAGGGTCGGATTAGGATAAGTCAGCATGGATTTAGTAAGGGGAGGTCGTGCCTGACAAACCTGTTAGAGTTCTTTGAAGAGATAACAAATAGGTTAGACCAAGGAGAGCCAATGCATGTTATCTATCTTGACTTCCAAAAGGCCTTTGATAAGGTGTCTCACGGGAGACTGCTGAGTAAAATAAGGGCCCATGGTATTCGAGGCAAGGTACTAACATGGATTGACGATTGGCTGTCTGGCAGAAGGCAGAGAGTCGGGATAAAAGTTTCTTTTTCGGAATGGCAACCGGTGTCGAGTGGTGTCCCGCAGGGTTCAGTGTTGGGGCCACAGCTGTTCTCTTTATATATTAACGATCTAGATGACGGGACTGGGGGCATTCTGGCTAAGTTTGCCGATGAAACAAAGATAGGTGGAGGGGCAGGTCGTGTGGAGGAGGTGGGGAGGCTGCAGATAGATTTAGACAGTTTAGGAGAGTGGTCCAAGAAATAGCTGATGACATTCAACGTGGGCAAGTGCGAGGTCTTGCACTTTGGAAAAAAGAATAGAGGCATGGACTATTTTCTAAACGGTGACAAAATTCATAATGCTGAAGTGCAAAGGGACTTGGGAGTCCTAGTCCAGGATTCTCTAAAGGTAAACTTGCCGGTTGAGTCCGTAATTAAGAAAGCAAATGCAATGTTGTCATTCATCTCAAGAGGCTTGGAATATAAAAGCAGGGATGTACTTCAGAAGCTTTATAAAGCATTAGTTAGGCCCCATTTAGAATACTGTGAGCAATTTTGGGCCCCACACCTCAGGAAGGACATACTGGCACCGGAGCGGGTCCAGCGGAGATTCACACGGATGATCCCAGGAATGGTAGGCCTAACATACGATGAACGTCTGAGGATCCTGGGATTATATTCATTGGAGTTTAGGAGGTTGAGGGGAGATCTAATAGAAATTTACAAGATAATGAATGGCTTAGATAGGGTGGATGGAGGGAAGTTGTTTCCATTAGCAGGGGAGACTAGGACCCGGGGGCACAGCCTTAGAATAAAAGGGAGTCACTTTAGAACAGAGATGAGGAGAAATTTCTTCAGCCAGAGATTGGTGGGTCTGTGGAATTCATTGCCACAGAGGGCGGTGGAGGCGGGGACGTTGAGGGTCTTTAAGACAGAAGTTGATAAATTCTTGATTTCTCGAGGAATTAAGGGCTATGGAGAGAGAGCGAGTAAATGGAGTTGAAATCAGCCATGATTGAATGGTGGAGTGGACTCGATGGGCGGACTGGCCTTACTTCCACTCCTATGTCTTATGGTCTTATGGTCTTATGATCTGTTTACCAAATGATCCCGAAAAAATAATCAATAATCGTCGACTCTGGTGGGTGCGATCTCCCATGCAGCCGCTCTCGACATCCGGAAAAAGGAAATGCATTTCAAATGTGCTGTTTTTCATTATCTCTAATTAAATCAATGTTTTGTCTCTGAACCCTGGAACACATATGGCGGAATTCTCCATCACGCCGCACAGTTCGGCGCGCCTTGCCGGCCAATGAGGTTTCCATTGGACACTCCAGGCCGTCGGGAATTCAGAGGGCGTGACTGTGCTTCCGGCGAAGTGGAGGATCCCACCGGCAGAGAATCCAGCCCCTTGTACTTTGATTACTGGAAAAATTAGCTGCCCCGTACCTAAGGACCTTCGGTAGAGTTGACCAGTTATTTCCTGAAGGTGACTTGCTCCCCTCTCATTTTCTGCCACCATACAGTTGAAAATCCTCAGTAACTGCTTCATTTGACGCCCGGCAGTCCAGTCCAGAAAGATGCGTGGACTCCTTCCTCCTGAGATCGGAGCTACGTTTCAGATGTCTATTTATGATTATATCCATTTCAAATTCACTTCGACCTGACCAAAAGAGAAGCAGGAACTGACCTTAGACAGGCCGTGGACAGCTTCGGTCCTGATTATTGGCTTGATCTTGCCACCGAATTCCATTAACCGTTTGGGTTTCATTTGGAAAGCATTTCTTCTGCTCATCATTCCTGTTGAACGTCTTACTCCTCACCGGCTATGGGAGGCTAAAGTTCCCGGCTTCACCTATTCATATTGTCATAATAGTTTGTAGTTGGTGGGCCTTGTACACGTCAGCGTCCTTGGACATAAGGCGTGATTGAATGACATTGACTGATGGTTGAGCGCATTCTATAATTCAAGGCAGTGGGCTGAGAATTCCCTTGTTTACCACTTGTCTTTCTGCATGCCTATGGCGCTCTGGTCTCGCTATCCTCGGCTTCCTGCAATGTGCCACGTGTAAGCTGACTGACATAAACCACCACACTTTTGGACTCAACAAATGAAAATCTTCCAGACTCCAAACTGGGATTGAAATCTTCAGAATATAACAATTTTCTCAGACGGAAAGTGCTGTTCATGGAGGTTGGATACTCTAGAAATGTAACAAATTGTTGGATTCGAACCTTGGTTCCCAGCGAATTACCCTGGTCTCTTGATTATTAGTATGAAGTCTTACAACACCAGGTTAAAGTCAAACAGGACTTTAATCTGGTGTTGTAAGACTTCGTCCTGTGCTCACCCCAGACCAACGCCGGCATCTCCACATCTTGATTATTATACAGTGACAGTCCCATTACCTAGGAATGAATGTCTAATGAGACTCGATCTCCCGTGCAAGCCACAACGTATTCCAGGGTGGCGGGTGCCGGCCCGCGATTGGCCATCGGCGGGACCTTCTATTGTCAACGGGCTTTCCGGTTGAATGCATCCTTCACCGTCGTAAGATCCGTGCGACCGGAAGATCCCGCTGGCATGAACGACCGAAATGTCCCGGTTGTCTTACAATTCAGAATTTAGATTACCACGCAGAAGCGTTGACATTTTCCCTCTCTCCCCAGTTGCTGATTGGCCTGCTCAATGTGTTATCTATTTGCTCTCTCTTTATCATATTTACAAATGGCTCAGCATTTCCTTTCTCCTCGAGCATTTGAACATGCCACTTAACATGAGTGGGATACGTAGAAACTGTGGACGATCGGACTTCCAGAAGTCTAGATTACACCGCACGTCAAGAGGTTTTAACTCCACGGGATTTCTCCTTGACTAATTCCCAGTGGAGATTCGCATGGATTATGATATAGGCAGAATGAATCTAGAGCAGGGACATTTATGTCCGATGTTAAAGCTACAGTTCAGTCACATCCCAGGATGATTGTAACTCTGCGCCCCCGAACAGGCGCCGGAATGTGGCGACGAGGGACTTCTCACAGTAACTTTATTGCAGTATTAATCTAAGCCTACTTGTGACAATAAATATTATAATTTTAATCTGTGACACTGGACAGACTCCTGTCACAAACAAGGTTTGTTCTCACGTACAATATTGTGGGTGCAATAAGAGTCATCCTGTACCACGTGGCTCACAAGAATTGCTACAAATTAATTTAAATTCTCTGAGAAACTGCCCTGACCTCTGCTCAGCTGCCTGAATTTCTCAAACCATGGAATCACTAAAAGTCGATGTTAATGCTTCAACCCAGGTTAAATCAGATTGGTTACGGTATATCCTTATTTACAATATCAATCCGCCTCTTTGCGAATATATTTTCGCGCCCTTTATTCTGTTGTCCTGAACTTGATATGGGAGCGTTTGGCTGGTGGGTCAGATTATTGTTGAAATAACAGCTGAAACGAACAGCACCAAAACGTTTTTGACGTAAAATCCATCAATCGGTGAGTTAGCTTAAAAAGCAGAAATGTTTTTTTTTTACAGTAAATTTCAGATTCTTATTTCATTTATCTCTTAAAGTAAATTTAGTGGCAATTGTGATCCTGTCCCGGGAGAAGTGTGACATTCGCTACTTGGTGGCCATGGCAACGGCAGATCTACTAGTCATTATTACTGAGGTAATACTGAGGCAGATAAATCAATACTATTCTCCAACGTCAACCCTGAGCATCGCCCTGCCTGCAGTATCCCAATTGTCCTGGTGGCTGCGACCTCAGACTGTTCTGTCTGGTTTACTGTCACTTTTGCCTTCGATCGTTTTGTCGCCATTTGCTGCCAGGAATTGAAAATTAAATATTGCACCGAGAAAATTGCAGTCACAGTATTAGCAACAACCAGCATTTTTCTCTGTTTGAAAAACATTCCGTTCTACTTTGCATATGAACCGTATGGAACATCTGATAATGTTCCATTTCTCTGTTAGACCAAGCTAAGCTATTACACTGAACCCGCATGGATTGCATTTGATTTGTTCGATAAGATGCTAAATCCATTCATCCCGATTGTTTTAATTTTGTTGTTCGATGCTTTGACAGTCAGACACATTTTAGTCGTCAGTCGAGTCCGTAAGGGACTCTGGGCTCAGGACAATGGACAGAATCGCAGTGACCATAAGATGGAGAGCAGGAGGAAGTCTATGATTTTACTGTTCGCCATATCCGGCAGCTTCTTACTTCTGCGGTCCACATATGTCGTGGAATTACTCTATTTTAGCTTTTCCGGAATAGATCTCAATAATTACAGCGATTCTTTACAAATCTTGAAGCAGGTCGGAATCATGTTGGTGAATATAAGGTGCTGCACCAACACTTTGATTTATGGAGCTACACAGTCCAAGTTCAAGGAGCATTTCAAGAGGGCGGTGAAATATCCGGTAATCTTAATGATTAAATTAATTTACAGGCTTAGAAACTGGGTCCCTAACAATACCATTTGTTGATGTTTCTTGATCAACAACATTAATATTAACTACTATATATGTATAAATTTATTTGCATAATGTGTCGCTAAGAATTTGAAAATATGGCACACTTTGGTTACCGGTCTGATTCCCAGGATGGCGGGACGGACATAGGAGGAGAGGTTGAATATGTTAGGATTCTTTTCGCTGGAATTCAGACGAACGATGGGGGGATCTCAGAGAGACTGATTAAAATTATAAGAGGATTAGATCAGCTGGATGCAGGGAGGATGTTCCGATTGTGGATCTGTCCAGAACCAGGGTTCACAGTCTGAAGATTCAGGGTAGACCATTTAGGACAGACATGAGGAGACATTTTTTCACCCAAAGTGTGGTGTGCCTGTGGATTTCATTGCGATAGAAAGTTGCTGATGCTAAGACATTGTATCAATTCAATAGTCAGCGAGATAAAGCACTTGAGACGAATGGGATCAAGCAACATGGGGAGAAAGCAGGATTAGGCTATTGAGTTGGACGAGCAGCCATGATCGTGACGAACGGCGCAGCAGGCTCGAAGAGCCGAATGGCCTCTTTATGCTCCTATCTTCCATGTTTCTATGTTTTCTTGGAGAATACTTCTTGGAGAACCACTATGTTCAGTGGTGCCATTCCTGACTGACTGTTCAAGCAATCTAGGCAGAAATAATGATCAATTTATGTCAGGAGAGGGTGATTAGTTTCTGGGCCATAAGTTCCCGGACATTCCGCCCATCTGATTGGAAATTCCCACCTATGGGGGCCACAGCCACATGTTTCTGGGCGGCCTGCCATTCGTTGGGGGCCGTATTCTATCTTCCCGCTTCTTATAAATGGAATTTAACATTGTTATGCTGTCAGCGGGAAAAAGAGAAAACCAACGACTGGAGAGTTTCAGCCACTGTTGACAGCGGTGTGGCTCCACCGGACAGCTGTCGGCCGCCTCCACCGCCATGGGGTGGGGGGGGGACGAGTTAAATCCAGTCCCCCCCCAACTGTACCCTTCCTTAAATTGTCAGTAAATGGGCTGAAAGCATTAATACCTTCGCACTTCGCCGAGAGAGACAATCCTCAGTTGGTAGACAAGCGCTATCCGGGCTGCGGTTTGGAACATTCTGATTCGAACCGCCCATTCTCATCGCTGCTCGCCAAAAGACCGATATTTCCTGCTCGAGGTCGATGAGCTTTAAGGTGGATCAGTATTTCCTTCCCGCCAGCGACGATTCCCGCGTCTGACGGATAGGAAATTCTACCGTGCAAAGAGTGGTTTTGAGAACTCGGTACGCAGTGGAAAAGCTGGCGACCCGGAACATTAGCAGCGCCACTATGGGGAGACTATTTGAAAATACAAATGGCCTCAGATGACCAAGAATCACCCTGCACGTCAAAGCAGATAGATGAGCGGCGAGAGTAGTCTGGAGGGTCATGATTTATTCCAGCTGCAAATGGAGGTGGAAGCCATATTTGAGCTTCCGCATTTGGGGGAGTTGGCATTCCGCTACTCAGAACGCTAATAAAAGGGACCATGCGCGGTAAATAAGGAAGATGTAACTCTGGCAAATTGTTTAGGGGTACCTGAAACATTAGTAGGGGAAACAGAGCAAAGGTCAATAAACTCTGTGTGAGACGGCGACGAATCGGACAGCTAATGTTCACCAGGTTGCTCAAGATCGGTCAAATGAAGTATAAAAGTGCAATTCCTCAACGGACAGGAATTTATAGCAAAGTAATTGAAGGGCTCTGCTCCGATTAATTGCTGACAAGTTAGTTTCTCATTCCCGAACCGCCACTAAACTGGGTGTAGTTTTCCATACCGACCGAACGCTGGAATTGTCGTGGGCGGGAGGGAAATTTTAAAGGAATCTTTCAATGTCAGCTTACCTCGGGCGAGAATTTCCCGTCTTAGGGTGGGCGCCACCGGAAACTCCCGCACCATATTGGAAATCGCAATGTGACCTGGGGCCATACTCTTGATAGAGCCATAAAGTGTCACAGCCCAGAACTGGCCATCGAGTGCCAATCTACCCAAATCCCATTTTCCACAACTTGTTTCGTAGCCTTGTGTCTGCGGCGTTTCAAGTGCTCATATAAATGGTTCTTAAATATTGGGAGGGATATCGCCTCTACCACCATTCCGACAGTGATTTTCACATTCCCGTCACCCACCGGGAGAATAAGATTTTACACGAAACCCCTGTAAATCTCCTGCACGTTAATTGGGTGTATCTACGGGGCAGCACGGTGGCGCAGTGGATTAGCACTGTAGCCTCACGGCGCCGAGGTCCCAGGTTCGATCCCGGCTCTGGGTCACTGTCCGTGTGGAGTTTGCACATTATCCCCGTGTTTGCGTGGGCTTCGCCCCCACAACCCAAAAATGTGCTAGCTAGGTGGATTGGCCACGTTAAATTGCCCCTTAATTGGAAAATATGAATTGGGTACTCTAAATATAGAAAACAAAAGGGGAAAAAATTGTGTGTATTTACTTCTCTGCTGGGAAACGGCCGTTCCGATCTAACTTATCTATGTCTCATAAGTTTACATCCCTCAATGAGGCGTCCCCGATCCTTGGCTGCTCTAAGGAAAAAAAGCCCCGCCTAACCAACCGCTTGATTGCATCGTCCTTGTGTATCACCACCCTTTTTTAGTGCAATCACATCCTTCTTGTGCTGACCAGAACTGCACACAGTGCGCTATCTGTATCCTAACGAGTGTTTTCTACCGCTCCATCATAACCCATCTGACGCGTCAGTTGCCAGACCAATTTTCAATTGAGGCCACAGACTGTCGCACCTGTTTAAAAAAGGTCGCGCAAATGTTCACTTTATCCGTTTCGTTCGGAGGTAGAATGAGGTTCAAATTGGGGAGCTAATTACATAGAGCTCGACTTCGAGGCAATGTGTCCCCCGGGTGTTTAACCAATGGAGAGTCACCACAGATTGTCCATTCTAAGAAGTTGGGCAGCCCATTAACATTTTGAAATGCTCTCCGGTGAGTCATGATTTGGGAGCACTGAGCATTTTACGGAATTTGAAATAGGCCTTTTAGTCGGGTAACGAGACCGTTCGCTGATTGAATGTTGCCTCGCTGCAACAGCCCGGAGGCGATCTGTGCCAAATATTGCAAAGCCGTGAATGGAACCAAAGACAGCTAAAACAACTCTTAGAGTTCCAAGACTGTCCCTGGAGTGTCTCCCCTGCAGTACTCGGCCCCCAATATGTTTTGAGATTTAAAAGCTACCCTTCTAGACGCCTCTCTCCTTGTTCATCGACGACAGTCCCTTCCGGTGTTACTGCAGAAGGCATGGAGAAGCAGAATGGGTCGGATCAATCATCATTCTGACTGCCTTGCTCATTGGGGCGGTGGGTCTGTTTTAACTCGCTGAGACTGTTCCATGGCCGACACTTATGGACCGAGCACCTCCATTTCGTTCTGACATCTCCACCCCCCAATAACATTAACGCCATATTCCTGTCAAAGTTCTTCTCGCTCCTCCTCACTGTCTCATCTGGACTTGCATCAGCACACACTCACGCAAGAATTGTGACAGTTCTATGAATAGTTCGCAAATTAAGAGTTGATCTCGCTGAAATGCAATTACTAGAAATAATCAAACTAAATCGTGAGACAGTGGTCTCTTATGGGGACGTTTCGCCATCATTCTCCCCCAAGATTCAAGGAATACTCTCGGTCCTGCTGAGGATACCATAGACACAGTATGTTAACTTGTAACTTTCTCTCCAGAAGCTGCTTATCGCCGTAATAACATTTTCTTAGGACGAGGCATCATGTAAACATTCCTGAGCCATATAGGAAAAAGTATTTTGACCATTTACCCAACTAACTTAATGAGATACATGTACAGGAAGTAAGTAATAAAATGGTAGGAGGCAAAACGGAGTTGCTGTGAGAAGGTATCCGGCAAATAATAATTGAACAGTTCGATTGGAAGAGGCAGTTGAGTGATTTAGCTAGGATTGCAATCAAATACTGATCATTAATTATATAAACGACAAGTTAATCAAGATAAGGCACCTCTGAAGGAAGTAGATTATTCAGCCTTGTCAATGTTCTTTTGACAAACCGACTAGATTCCGGGTTTTGAACAGATTATTGTGAAAGGCGTTAAATTGTGCCATGGGCTTCATGTTCACGAGAACTCGTCACAATGTACTTGGTATTTGTGCTCTATTTTTTCAGTAATCTACAATAAACAATAAAAGTAAAATAGCTGTGACTCCTGAGTATTGTAGAAATCTGTAACGGTACACAAATCCTGCAATTTACTCCTCAACAAAAAAAACATGTATTTTATCAGCACCCAATCAAGGCAAAACGCAAATTTACCCATTGGCGAATTTCTTCCATTGCCGCCCAGCTCGGGAAACATCATGGGCGCGACGGAAAATTTGACAGAACGTTGAAAGATCAGTTGATCGCAGACGTGAATCTCGGGTTCGGGGTGGAGGAGACCGGAAAATACCACCCACTGAATCCAAATTAAAACTGTCTCTGCACGGTCGCACCAAACAGACTGGGTTTTTTGCAGGATAAAGCAGTTCTATGATTTGCTGTGAGAACTTATCTGGACTTTGGATTTCGGCAGGAGCGGTGCGCAAGGGACTTCTGGGAGGTAAGTTTTTACTTTAAAAACCCTTAACTTTGCAAAAGCAGCTCTTTGGATTTCGGCGGGAGCGGTGCGCAAGGGACTTCTAGGAGGTAAGTTTTTACTTTAAAAACACTTACCTGGTCCCGTTTCTGTTCTTCTTTTCTGTTTTTTTTTAATATAAGGCGGGAAACGGAAGTTCGACCGCGGACTTCTGGGAAGCCCCCCCCCCCCAACCCCCAACCAATAAATTCTGGTGGAGAGGAAACCCGAGACACTACACGTGTACTGTCTTCCACCCGCCCTCCTCCTCTAACCTAATAATAAGACCCATTTGTGTGAGGTAAGTGCCATATTATTATAGATTTTTTAATTTTTTTATTTATTAACCAGATCTTGGTTGGAGGTTAGAGGGGTGGCAGGGAAGGTAGTGCAATGTTCCTCCTGCAGGATGTTTGAGGTGATGGATGCCGTTAGTGTCCCTGCTGATTTTACCTGCAGGAAGTGCCGCCATCTCCAGCTCCTCCAAGACCGAGTTAGGGAACTGGAGCTGGAGTTGGATGAACTTCGGATCATTCGGGAGGCAGAGGGGGTCATAAATAGCAGCTTCAGGGAATTACTTACACCAAAGATTGGAGATAGATGGGTAACTGTAAGAGGGACTCGGAAGAAGCAGTCAGTGCAGGGAGCCCCTGCGGTCGTTCCCCTGAGAAACAAGTATACTGCTTTGGATACTTGTGGGGGGGGGAGGGGACTTACCAGGGGTAAGCCATGGGGTACGTGCCTCTGGCACGGAGTCTGTCCCTGTTGCTCAGAAGGGTAGGGGAAAGAGGAGCAGAGCATTAGTAATTGGGGACTCGATAGTCAGGGGCACAGATAGGAGATGTTGTGGGAGCGAGAGAGACTCACGTTTGGTATGTTGCCTCCCAGGTGCAAGGGTACGTGATGTCTCGGATCGTGTTTTCCGGGTTCATATGGGGAGGGGGAGCAGCCCCAAGTCGTGGTCCACATTGGCACTAACGACATAGGTAGGAAAGGGGACAAGGATGGCTTTCAGGGAGCGAGGATGGAAGCTCAGAACGAGAACAAACAGAGTTGTTATCTCTGGGTTGTTGCCCGTGCCACGTGATAATGAGATGAGGAATAGGGAGAGAGAGCAATTAAACACGTGGATACAGGGATGGTGCAGGCGGGAGGGATTCAGATTTCTGGATAACTGGGGCTCTTTCTGGGGAAGGTGGGACCTCTACAGACAGGATGGTCTACATCTGAACCTGAGGGGCACAAATATCCTGGGGGGGGGGGGAGATTTGTTATTGTTCTTTGGGGGGTTGGGGGGTTTAAACTAATACAGCAGGGGCATGGGAACCTCGATTGTAGTTTTAGGGTGTGAGAGATTGAGAGTATAGAGGTCAGGAGCACAGAATTGACTTCGCAGGAGGGGGCCAGTGTTCAGGTAGTTGGTTTGAAGTGTGTCTACTTCAATGCCAGGAGTATACGAAATAAGGTAGGGGAACTGGCAGCATGGGTTGGTACCTGGGACTTCGATGTTGTGGCCATTTCGGAGACATGGATAGAGCAGGGACCGGAATGGTTGTTGCAGGAAGTTGTGTGTGGAGTCTGAAGAGATAGGCGAGATGCTAAATGATTATTTTTCGTCAGTATTCACTCAGGAAAAAGATAATGTTGTGGAGGAGAATGCTGAGACCCAGGCTATTAGAATAGATGGCATTGAAATACGTAGGGAAGAGGTGTTGGCAATTCTGGACAGGCTGAAAATAGATAAGTCCCTGGCGCCTGATGGGATTTATCCGAGGATTCTCTGGGAAGCCAGGGAAGAGATTGCTGGGCATTTGGCTTTGATTTTTATGTCATCATTGGCTACAGGAATAGTGCCAGAGGACTGGAGGATAGCAAATGTGGTCCCTTTATTCAAGAAGGAAAGGAGAGACAACCCCGGCAACTATAGACTGGTGAGCCTCACGTCTGTTGTGGGTAAAGTCTTGGAGGGGATTATAAGAGACAATATTTATAATCATCTAGAAAGGAATAATAAGATTAGGGATAGTCAGCATGGCTTTGCGAAGGGTAGGTCATGCCTCACAAACCTTATCGAGTTCTTTGAGAAGGTGACTGAACAGGTAGACGAGGGTAGAGCAGTTGATGTGGTGTATATGGATTTCAGTAAAGCGTTTGATAAGGTTCCCCACGGTAGGCTATTGCAGAAAATACGGAGGCTGGGGATTGAGGGTGATTTAGAGATGTGGATCAGAAATTGGCTAGCTGAAAGAAGACAGAGGGTTGTGGTTGATGGGAAATGTTCAGAATGGAGTTCAGTTACAAGTGGCGTACCACAAGCATCTGTTCTGGGGCCGTTGCTGTTTGTCATTGTTATCAATGACCTAGAGGAGGGCGCAGAAGGGTGGTTGAGTAAATTTGCAGACGACACTAAAGTCGGTGGTGTTGTCGACAGTGCGGAAGGATGTAGCTGGTTACAGAGGGACATAGATAATCTGCAGAGCTGGGCTGAGAGGTGGCAAATGGAGTTCAATGTAGAGAAGTGTGAGGTGATTCACTTTGGAAGGAATAACAGGAATGCGGAATATTTGGCTAATAGTAAAGTTCTTGGAAGTGTGGATGAGCAGAGGGATCTTGCTGGCCATGTACATAGATCCCTGAAAGTTGCCACCCAGGTTGATGCGGTTGTGAAGAAGGCCTATGGAGTGTTGGCCTTTATTGGTAGAGGGATTGAGTTCCGGAGTCGGGAGGTCATGTTGCAGCTGTACAAAACTCTGGTACGGCCGCATTTGGAGTATTGCGTACAGTTCTGGTCACCGCATTATAGGAAGGATGTGGAAGCTTTGGAGCGGGTGCAGAGGAGATTTACCAGGATGTTGCCTGGTATGGAGGAAAAATCTTATGAGGAAAGGCTGATGGACTTGAGGTTGTTTTCGTTCGAGAGAAGAAGGTTAAGAGGAGACTTAATAGAGGCATACAAAATGATCAGGGAGTTAGATAGGGTGGGCAGTGAGAGCCTTCTCCCGCGGATCGAAATGGCTTGCACGAGGGGACATTGCCTTAAATTGAGGGGTAATAGATATAGGACAGAGGTCAGAGGTAGGTTCTTTACGGAAAGAGTGGTGAGGCTGTGGAATGCCCTAGCTGCAACAGTAGTGAACTCGCCAACATTGATGGCATTTAAAAGTTTATTGGATAAGCATATGGATGATAATGGCATCGTGTAGGTTAGATGGCTTTTGTTTTTTGACTTCCCATGTCGGTGCAACATTGTGGGCCAAAGGGCCTGTTCTGCGATGCATCGTTCTATGTTCTATGTTCTATGGACCAACAGAGCACAATTCAAATACTATATTCTATCTCCCTCTTCACTGCCATGTCAACTATGTCCTTGGCCATTACAGCAGGTATTAGGCACATTTTAATACACCATTTAATGACGCATGAAACAATAGGTTTTAAAATAAGTTAACTACAAACTGTTTTATAAATTTCAATTTAACGAAGGAATTATGAAAAGGGAGTATAAAAGATCTGAAAAATGTTTTTAAATGCGTCCAACAGATATAAATCTGCATCGGTACTGCCACCTAGATACCCTGGCAGTGCCATCCTGGTACCCTGGAAGTTTCACCTGACTGATATCCTGGCATTTCCAGTTGGCAGGTTCACTGCCATGGTGCAGGTTGGCACTGCCGAGGTTCTGAGCTGGTGTTTTTTGCACGTGCGCGATTGAAAATATTCCACAACTCTGAATCTCTCCTTTAAATCGCTCATCTCCCAGCAGAAAGTTAATTATTGACTCAAGACACTGAGGGGGTCACACTGTGGATGTCGATAATATGTCTATTAACTAAGCTCCATATGGAAGAGGAAATGTTTGACCTCCAGTCATGCTTTTCCCCAATAACCTTAAAGATCAATAATGCCATACACCTCGACCTCAGTGATCATCCAGGCGATAAAGTATAACCCCACCCATTCAACTCACTCTGGTTGAGGCCACAGACAGAAATCAGAAGGCAGCCCAGCTTTGACCACTCCCCCCACGCAGGAGTACCAGCCGCCATATGTCCCCAGGCCTAAAATTAATTTTCCACCACACCCACCTAGTGCGTCCCTCACATTGACCTCTCAAACTAGCCATAGTTCCATTTCCACGCAATAATGAAAGAAGAACCCTCCCTCTCTCCCTGGACAATTCTTCCCCTCCACTTCGCCAGTAAACAAGCCCCATCATCAATCTTCCTGGAAACGATTGGGCAAGCAGCCGTTCCAAACCTGGCTTCACGCCTTCCCATTGGCCGGTACACATACGCACGAAGGGATGAATGGCCCGATGATGTGCTCTAAGAATCTATGAATAATGTAAAAGGTAAATCCACTGGGAAAGGTAGACAAGTCATCTAGATACGTTGTGGAGGAAGATCTGGTTCTTTGTTTCTATGATTCTTCAACTCAATCCCTCCGACATAGATGATGATAGCTGTCTCGCCTCTCAAAAGGTATACCCCTTTGGATACTGTCGGGGGGGATAGCCTATCAGGGGAAAACAGCAGCAGCCAGAGCAGTGGCACCACGGCTGGCTCTGGTGTTCAGAAGGGAGGGTCAAAGCGCAGAAGAGCAATAGTAATAGGGGACTCTATAGTCAGGGGCACAGATAGGCGCTTCTGTGGACGTGAAATAGACTCCAGGATGGTATGTTGCCTCCCTGGTGCCAGGGTCCAGGATGGCTCCGAACAGGTAGAGGGCATCCTGAAGGGGGAGGGCAAAAAGGCAGAGGTCGTTGTACATATTGGTACTAACGACATAGGCAGGAAGGGGCATGAGGTCCTGCAGCAGGAGTTCAGGGAGCGAGGCAGAAAGTTAAAAGACAGGACCTCTCGGGTTGTAATCTCGGGATTACTCCCTGTGCCACGTGCCAGTGAGGCTAGAAATAGGAAGATAGAGCAGCTAAACACGTGGCTAAACAGCTGGTGTAGGAGGGAGGGTTTCCGTTATCTGGACCACTTGGAGCTCTTCCGGGGCAGGTGTGACCTTATATAGATAAGAAGGACGGGTCGCATCGAAACCGGAGAGGCATAAATATCCTGGCCGCGAGGTTTTCTAGTGTCACACGGGAGGGTTTAAACTAGTATGGCAGGGGGGTGGGCACGGGAGCAATAGGTCAGAAGGTGAGAGCATTGAGGGAGAACTAGGGAATAGGGACAGTGGGGCTCTGAGGCAGAGCAGACAGGAAGAGGTTGCTGGTGGCCTGAAGTGGATATGTTTTAATGCAAGAAGTATTACGGGTAAGGCAGATGAACTTAGAGCTTGGATTAGTACTTGGAACTATGATGTTGTTGCCATTACAGAGACCTGGTTGAGGGAAGGGCAGGATTGGCAGCTAAACGTTCCAGGATTTAGATGTTTCAGGTGGGATAGAGGGGGATGTAAAAGGGGAGGCGGAGTTGCACTACTGGTTCGGGAGAATATCACAGCTGTACTGCGGGAGGACACCTCAGAGGGCAGTGAGGCTATATGGGAAGAGATCAGGAATAAGAAGAGTGCAGTCACAATGTTGGGGGTTTACTACAGGCCTCCTCACAGCCAGCGGGAGATAGAGGAGCAGATAGGTAGACAGATTTTGGAAAAGAGTAAAAACAACAGGGTTGTGGTGATGGGAGACTTCAACTTCCCCAATATTGACTGGGACTCACTTAGTGCCAGGGGCGTAGACGGGGCGGAGTTTGTAAGGAGCATCCAGGAGGGCTTCTTAAAACAATATGTAGACAGTCCAACTAGGGAAGGGGCGGTACTGGACCTGGTATTGGGGAATGAGCCCGGCCAGGTGGTAGCTGTTTCAGTAGGGTAGGATTTCGGTAACAGTGACCACACTTCAGTAAGTTTTAAAGTACTGGTGAACAAGGATAAGAGTGGTCATAGGATGAATATGTTAAATTGGGGGAAGGCTAATGATAACAATATTAGGCGGGAACTGAAGAACATAGATTGGGGGCGGATGTTTGAAGGCAAATCAACGTCTGACATGTGGGAGGCTGTCAAGTGCCAGTTGAAAGGAATTCAGGACCGGCATGTTCCTGTGAGGAAGAAGGATAAATACGGCAATTTTCGGGAACCTTGGAGAACGAGAGATTTTGTAGGCCTCGTCAAAAAGAAAAAGGAGGCATTTGTCAGGGCTAAAAGGTTGGAAACAGACGAAGCCTGCGTGGAATATAAGGAAAGTAGGAAGGAACTTAAGCAAGTTGCCAGGAGGGCTAGAAGGGGTCACGAAAAGTCATTGGCAAGTAGGGCTAAGGAAAATCCCAAGGCTTTTTACACGTACATAAAAAGCAAGAGGGTAGCCAGGGAAAGGGTTGGCCCACTGAAGGATAGGCAAGGGAATCTATGTGTGGAGCCAGAGGAAATGGGCGAGGTACTAAATGAATACTTTGCATCAGTATTCACCAAAGAGAAGAAATTGGTAGATGTTGAGTCTGGAGACGGGTGTGTAGATAGCCTGGGTCACATTGAGATCCAAAAAGACGGGGTGTTGGGTGTCTTAAAAGATATTAAGGTAGATAAGTCCCCAGGGCCTGATGGGATCTACCGCAGAATACTGAAGGAGGCTGGAGAGGAAATTGCTGAGGCCTTGACAGAAATCTTTGGATCCTCACTGTCTTCAGGGGATGTCCCGGAGGACTGGAGAATAGCCAATGTTGTTCCTCTCTTTAAGAAGGGTAGCAAGGATAATCCCGGGAACTACAGCCCGGTGAGCCTTACTTCAGTGGTCGGGAAATTACTGGAGAGAATTCTTCGAGACAGGATCTACTCCCATTTGGAAGCAAATGGACGTATTAGTGAGAGGCAGCATGGTTTTGTGAAGGGGAGGTCGTGTCTCACTAACTTGATAGAGTTTTCCGAGGAGGTCACTGAGATGATTGATGCAGGTAGGGCAGTGGATGTTGTCTATATGGACTTCTGTAAGGCCTTTGACAAGGTCCCTCATGGTAGACTTGTACAAAAGGTGAAGTCACACGGGGTCAGGGGTGAGCTGGCAAGGTGGATACAGAACTGGCTAGGTCATAGAAGGCAGTGAGTAGCAATGGAAGGATGCTTTTCTAATTGGAGGGCTGTGACCAGTGGTGTTCCACAGGGATCAGTGCTGGGAGCTTTGCTCTTTGTAGTATATATAAATGATTTGGAGGAAAATGTAACTGGTCTGATTAGTAAGTTTGCAGACGACACAAAGTTTGGTGGAATTGCGGATAGCGATGAGGATTGTCAGAGGATACAGCAGGATTTAGATTGTTTGGAGACTTGGGCGGAGAGACGGCAGATGGAGTTTAATCCGGACAAATGTGAGGTAATGCATTTTGGAAGATCTAATGCAGGTTGGGAATATACAGTGAATGGTAGAACCCTCAAGAGTATTGAAAGTCAAAGAGATCTAGGAGTACAGGTGCACAGGTCATTGAAAGGGGCAACGCAGGTGGAGAAGGTAGTCAAGAAGGCATACGGCATGCTTTCCTTCATTGGCCGGGGCATTGAGTATAAGAATTGGCAAGTCATGTTGCAGCTGTATAGAACCTTAGTTAGGCCACACTTGGAGTAGAGTGTTCAATTCTGGTCGCCACACTACCAGAAGGATGTGGAGGCTTTAGAGAGTGTGCAGAAGAGATTGACCAGAATGGTGCCTGGTATGGAGGGCAGTAGCTATGAGGAGCGGTTGAATAAACTCGGTTTGTTCTCACTGGAACGAAGGAGGTTGAGGGGAGACCTGATAGAGGACTACAAAATTATGAGGGGCATAGACAGAGTGGCAAGTCAGAGGCTTTTCCCCAGGGTAGAGGGGTCAATTACTAGGGGGCATAGGTTTAAGGTGAGAGGGGCAAGGTTTAGAGTAGATGCACGAGGCAGGTTTTTCACGCAGAGGGTAGTGGGTGCCTGGAACTCGCTACCGGAGGAGGTGGTGGAAGCAGGGACTATAGTGACATTTAAGGGCCATCTTGACAAATACATGACTAGGATGGGAATAGAGGGATACGGACCCAGGACGTGTAGAAGATTGTAGTTTAGTCGGGCAGCATGGTCGGCACGGACTTGGAGGGCCGAATGGCCTGTTCCTGTGCTGTGCATTTCTTTGTTCTTTGTAAAACTCACCCTACAAGATTTCACCCTTATTCTTAATATGAGAACGCTGGGAGTTTTCTTTCATGAAGAATCGGACTCGTAGGTTATATAGAGGAGTCTTTTTTTAAACCGGTCAGCGTAGCTAGAAGAGATGGGTTAGGAATCGGAGCCCAACATTCGGCTCCGTCAATGACAAAAAAAACACTGAATAGTTAAATCTTGATTGCAGGAGGGACCTTTAAATCGCAAGGAGCAATCGAGAAATAAAACACTTTAAGGCAAAACTAGATAAACACATGAGCGGAGATAAGTGGCATGATATACTGACAGTGTGCATTGGAGAGGAAGAGGCTCATATGGAAAATAAGCTCATTCGGCTTGGTCGTTGATTTTGTGCGTCATATTATTTAGTCTTGCGCCACAAGAGGACTCCTCGTGTCCCTTAAAATAAAAGAGCGAAATTTCCATATCTTACTATCAACCTACAAATGCAATGTCCCCAGGAAGAACTGCACTAATCAGCAAAATGTTTTTTTCCCATTCTACCTTTCCGCTACCATCTCCCATCACGTTGAGCCAAAGTCAGAAAGTTTTAATATAACCAAAGAAGTAATTCTGAAGTATTCTCGGTGTTGTAATGAAAGGAGGGTAACCAAATTGCGCACAGCATGACCCCACAAACAAATACAGTAAACATCAGGTACATTACTTCTGCGATTTTGATTGAGAAGAAAATATTTGCCAGGACACTGTGGACATCCCTGACACCCATTCTTTAAAGTAGTGCCATGGAAGAAATCATAGGTGAATCATAGAATTTACAGTGCAGAAGGAGGCCATTCGGCCCATCGAGTCTGCACCGGCTCTTGGAAAGAGCACCCTACCCAAGGTCAACATCTCCACCCTATCCCCATAACCCAGTAACCTCACCCAACACTAAGGGAAATTTTAGATACTAAGGGCAATTTATCTTGGCCAATCCACCTATCCTGCACATCTTTGGACTGTGGAGAAAACCGGAGCACCCGGAGGCAACCCACGCACATATGGGGAGGATGTGCATACTCCGCACAAACAGTGACCCAAGCCATAATCGAACCTGGGACCCTGGAGCTATGAAGCAATTGTGCTATCCACAATGCTACCGTGCTGCCCGTCCTACCGCGCTGCCCGGTGTTGATGTGTTGATGTGTTGATATGAGAAGGAATACCGGGTCTCAGCTCAGAATCTATCGGAAATAAAAACATCTGTGACAATGGAGTCTACCATCAACATTGCATTGAAGTATCAACCCTGAATCCTATGTTCACTTGCTGGAGTAACTTCGACGTGAAAAGCAAGTGTACTGCCAACTGCCGACGCTTCCAAATATGCGTTCATTACACTCATTGGTCTATAATAAATATAATAAATCGATGGACAACTGGAAATATTTCTGAATTAAAATCTGAACAGTAACAACCTTGATGCCTTTTAAAAGATTCTGATGATGTTGGTTCATCAAGGCATTTCATTGTTAAATGCATGTCGGTCAGTCATTATTGTATATTTGTGTTGTTTTATGTTTTCTCGTTTTCTGAATAGCAGGAGTTTCATTACTTATCCCCTGTCAATATTAAACTGAATGTTTTATCGTTCCAAGGATACATCCCATCTCCATTTCAATATAGCATTACTGGTACTATATCATCATCTAATCAAATGTTAAACATCTGGTAATGTTACCTTAATTGCCTTTTTAGATTTAAAAACTGCATGCTTGAGGCGATTCATAGCAAATATTTTCCTCCTCAATTCAGTCCAGTTTAATGTCTGAACTTACGTTTTAAGAGATTAAATTACTTCGAATCTAATCTTCCAATGTCACATCCATTGATTTCCTCCAGGGTAAACACTGAAGAACGATAATGTTTGTTACATCTCACTGTCAATGCTCGTTATTTACACGTGGATACAGTTTGTAAATACGATGCTTGTATTTAAGAGTTCAGTGAGGTTGAATCTCCTTTTTCAGAACGATTTTCATCTTTTGATTTCGCTACAAGGATATACTCTCGTTTCCAGGGAGCAAATATGCGTCATTGCATATTTTCGAGGCTCCTCCCAACGGTTTGTTGAATCTAGGGTTATGCGCAGGCAGGCAAGTGGAGTCAATTTCACAATCATATCAGCTATAATCGTTTTGGATGGTGAAAGAGTGTCAATAGGCTTGCTATATTCCTATTATTTCCAACCTTTTGATTTCACAGTATTAGTAATTAATTGGTTCTAGCCTCATGCTGAATTTGTCGTTTTTGTTCATGTTGCTGTGCAATATTATAGTATTTTGTTTAACGTTCCTTTTTAAATTAATCTCAACCCCTCCTGGATTATTTTTACAACTCTCCCAAATTCTCAATATCCTTTGTTGCTCTGTGCCTCCAGCCATCAGCTATTCACCCCTCCCCACCAACCCCACAATTCCCCACCTCTGTTTTATTATGTACTTGGTACATGATGCACTTCTAAAAATCCAGTTTTCGTTCTGATTTTATTTGGCTATGTGTTGTTATTCGTGTTTAAATTATTCTTGCTAATTCGATAATTTGTCTCGCCTCTATGGAGCAGTTTAAAAAGTTCCCATTGTTTTTCCTGCTGATTTGTCTGATTGTATTTTTTCACGCACCCTGCTGAAAATAATGATAAACAATTTCCGATTATTGATTTATGTCATTGCTTGTCAATGCTTTTGTCCATTTCAGTTTCCTCGAAATCGGTTCTTCTCCAATATAGTCCTGTCTTCGAAGTTAATGTCTTTTGATGGAGTATTTTAAGATCACTATTGTCCAGGTATTCCTCCATCTACCTTTCTCTCTATCTCTGTCACGCTGTATTTTCTTCTCTTTGTTCCTCTCCAGAAGCATGCCTTCAGCTCAGTCTCTATCTCACTTTACAGATCATCTTATACACCTCACTTAAGTCGCCTCTCATCCTCCTTCGCTCCAATGAGAAACGCCCAAGCTACCTCAACCTTTCCTCATAAGACCCACCCACCATTTCTGGCAGCATCCTGGTGAATCTCCTTTGCACCCTTCCAATGCTTCCACATAGTTCCTATAATGAGGTGACCATAACTGCACACAATACTCCAAATGTGGTCTAACTAGGTCTTGTACTGTTGCAGCATAACCTCACGGCTCCTAAACTCAATCCCCCTGTTAATAAATGTTAACACACAATAGGCGTTCTTCCACGGCTCTATCCACTTGGGTGTCAACATTCTGAGATCTATGGACATGAACTCCGCGATCTCCCTGCTCCTCCACATTCTTCAGCACCCTGCCGTTAACCATGTAACCTGCATTCATATTTCTCCCACCAAATTGAATCACCTCACACTTATCAGGGTTAAAATCCATCTGCCACTTTTCAGCCCAGCTCTGCATCCTATCAATGTATCTTTGCAGCCTACAACAGCCCTCCACATTATCCATTACTCCTTGGTGTCATCTGCAAATTTACTAACCTAACATTCAACTCCATCATCCAAGTAATTGATAAAAATCACAAATAGCAGAGGACCCAACATTGATCCCGCTGGTATACCGCTGGGGACTGGGCTCCAGGATGAAGATTTACGATCTACCACCATCCTCAGTCTTCTATGTGATAGCCAGTTACTGATCCAATCGTCCAAATTTCCCTCTATGCCATGCCTCCTTACTTTCTGCATGAGCCGACCATGGGGCACCTTATCAAACGCCTTACTAAAATCCATGTCTACAACATCAACTACTCTACCTTCATCTGTGTACTTAGTTACCTCCTGAAAGAATACAATCAAACTTGTGAGGCAAGACTTACCCCTCACAAATCCGTGCTGGCTATCCTGGATTAACCGGTATCATTCCAAATGATTATAAATCCTATCCCTCAGGACCCTTTCCAATAATTTACCGATGACCGAAATTAGATGAATCGGCCTATAATTCCCAGGGTTATACTATTCCATTTCTTGTACAAGGGGACAACATTCACCTCTCTCCAGTCTTCTGGCACTATTCCTGTCGACAGCGAGGACATAAAGATCAAAGCCAAAGGCTCTTCAATCTCATCCCTCGCCTCCCAAATAGTCGTCGGATATATCCCATCAGGCACAGGGGACTTATCTATCCTCAGGCTTCTCAGAATTTCTGACACATCTTCCTTCCGAGTATCTACCTCCTACAGTCCACCAACTGTATCGCACTATCCTCCTCAACAACATGGCCCCTCTCCTTTGTGAACACTGAAGAAAAGTATTCATTTCGGGCCTCTCCTACATCTTCAGACTCCCACACTGTCCTTTACCGGCCCTAACTTCACCTTGGTCATTCTTTTATTCCTCACATAAGTGTTAAAGGCCTTGGGGTTTTCCTTGATCCTGCCCACCAAGGACTTCTCATGCCCCCTCTTAGCTCTCCTATGCCCTTTCTTGAGCTCCTTCCTAGCTATCTGTATCCCTAAAGTGCCCGAACTGAACCTTGTTTTCTCATCCTTTCATATTGTAGGTAGCAGATGAGGACCACATCTGCCATGGTAGTATGACGGAGCAGACACGATGGGGCGAATAACGTAGTTCTGCTTCTATATCTTATGGACTTATAAAGAGCTAATCAAACCTTCGCCGCTTTTCATTCAACAGCATTATCATCACTGATGACCCACTATCAATATGACGGGTGCATCTTCTCAACACACTAAAACTATTAACTAGAAGAACAAGGGGAGAAGACACATGGGAATACCATCACCTGGAAGTGGCCCTCCAAGTCACGAATAAGCCTTGCTTGGAAATATATCGCCGTTCCTCAACTGTCGCTGGTTCAGAATCCTTGAGGACCCTTCCAACAACACCTTGAATGCAGATGGGCTGCAGTGATTCAAGAAGCAGTTCACACCTTCTCCAGGGCAGTTAGGAATGGTCAACGAATTCTGACCAGTCAGCGAAACCCAAATCCCGTCAAAGTCAATTATAAGTACCGATACAGAGTCAAGGTCCCTCTATATTTTTTGCATAAAACAATCCCATAGCCGGTGCAACACAGCATTCGATAGAAAATCTCTATGCTGTCGAATGGAACACCCCCAGCAGCCTCACAGTGCCGAGGACTCGGGTTCGATCCCGGTCCCGGGTCACTCTATGTATGGAGTTTCCACATTCTCCCAGCGCTGGTCTCACCCCTACACCCCAAAATGATGTGCAGGGTAGGTGCATTGGCCACAATAAATTGCCCCATCATTGTAATAAAAAGTTGGTGCTCAAAATTTATGAAACCAAAACAGTCGCAGGACAGAGAGAGCAAGGAGTTAGTTAGAGATAACGTTTCCCAAAGCTATTAATTCATATGTAAAAGGCAAGGGCAATTATTGGTCCACTTGAGGACAGTGGGGTAAGTATATGTGTTGAGCCAGAGGAAATGGACGGGGTACTAAATGAGGACTTTACATCAGTAAATGACTTTGTGGAAGGGTAGCGTGTGTGGACAGTCAGGGTCATGTTGCCATCTTGGGTTTTCAGTCATTTAAAAAATATTAAGGCAGATAAGTCTCCTGTGCCGGTGGGGATTTACCCCAGAATAATGAGGGAAGCAAAGGAGGAAATTGCTGGGGCCTTCACTGACAGATCTGTATTCTCATTGGCTACAGGTGAGATCCCAGATGAGTGGAGGATAGCTAGTATGGTATTGCAGGTTAAGAAATGTAGCAGAGATAATCCTGCAAACAATAGACAGGTGAACCTCACGTCGGTAGTCCATAAATTATGGGAGAGAATTGTCAGGGGCAGGTGTTATATGCATTTGGAAACAAATGGACACATCGGCGATAGACAGCATGGTTTTGTGAAGGGGAGATTGTGCCTCACTAATTTGATCGAGTTTTTTGAGGAGGTGACAAAGATGATTCACGAGGGGAGGGTGGTGGATATTATTTACATGCACTTCAGTGAAGCCTTTGACAACTTGCCTCGTGGTAGACTGGTGCAAAAGGTGAAGTCACACGAGATCACAGGTGAGGTGATAAGATGGATACAGAACTGGGCCGATCACAAAAGGAAAATTGTTGCAGTAGAAGGGTGTTTTTATGAATGGAAGGTTGTCACTAGTGGTGTTCTCCAGGGACCTGTGCTGGGGCCTCTGTTGTATGTAGTATACATGAACGATTTGGAGGCAAATGTAGCTAGTCTGATTATAAAGTTCGTGGATGACACCAAGTTTGGTGCAGTAACAGATCGTGTTCAGGATTGTCAGATGATACAGCAGAATATCGATAGTTTGAAGACTCGGGTAGATAAATGGAAAATTGACTTTAATCCAGACATATGAGAGTAAATAAATTTTGGTATGTCAAACAAAGAGGCGGAGTATACCATAAATGACAAAACTGTTCGGGATAAAAAAAGTCAGAATATCTGGGCATGCAGGTCCGCAGATCTTTGAAAGTGGCAACACAAGTGGACAAGGTAGTTAAGAAAGCATACGGAATGCTTGCCTTCGTTGTATGACACATCGAGTGTAATAACTGGCAAGTCAAGCAACAGTTGTACAGAACCTTGGTAAAGCCGCACTTGGAATATTGTGTACAATTCTGGTCGCCACACTACCAGAAGCATGTGAGGGCTTTGGAGATTGGATTGGAGGGGATTTGTTTATTGTGACGTTTACCGAGGTACAGTGAAAAGTATTTTTCTGCGAGCAGCTCAACAGATCACGGCACTAGGAAGTTCTGAGGGTTTTGGCCAAGGGTGGTGTCATGACAGGTTCAGGCTTGGAGAGGCGAAGGATTTGTTCCTGTGCTGTATTGTTGTTTTATTTTTTGTTCTTTGTTCGTTAGCTCCAAAGCCAAATAATCAATTTGCCTTCCTTATTACCTCTTATTTTTGCACACTAGTTTTCTGCGATTGATTCACCAGGAATTCCTGACCCTCTGCACTATTGCACTTTGATGTTCCGCTCCGTTTATATAACAAGTCGCTTTTCCATTTTACGGACCAAAATGGATAACGTTACATGTATACCTTACCTATGTATATCCATTTGTAAATTCTGGATTTCCTCATTGCAACTTTATATCCAACCTAACTTCGTTTCTTCTGCAAACTTGTCTATAGAACCTTCTATTTTTGCTTCCAAGTAATTCATATATTTTGTAGATAGTTTGGGACTGAGGAACAAAGCCTCTGGCATCCCAGTCGTTATATATTGACGCTTGAATACAATGGTTTTGTGAGAGCCAGGAAGAATGCAGCACGAGTTTGTTGAATCGAAAGAAATAACTTTATTTACAGTTACATATATACAACAGCAGCAGTATTCCAGCACTGCTCTCTCCTCCAGCTGGGTCCACACTGGCCAGCTCTATTTATGCAGGTGACTACGCTAATGATTTCTGCGTCCCCCTCATTAGGGAAGTTCATACACATTGTGGATTGTCGGATTGCCATTAGTCCCCAGCCAGTAGTAGTCAGGCAGGTTATAACATCCCTCCCCCCTCCTCCCCAAAGTCCAAGGAATCCACCGAAGACCCTGGCGAAGGAGGGCGTAGGACTCGTTTTGCTGCAGGTCGGAGACCATTTGCACGAGGCAGTGGATCAGGCGGCGTGTAACGAGATGCAGAACAACGTTTCCGCGATGAACGGCGTAACGGTTCTACATCCACGGCATGTGGGCCCGAGGAGGCCCCTTGGAGATGTCCTGTGTTTCTATCTCTGAGTCGGAGTCCACTGCCTCCGTCATCACGGCGTTCCTATCTCCAGGTGGTTCTACAATGATCTGCGCTGGCTTTCAGTGCGGCGCCAGAGGAAGATGGTGAGGATGAACCTCCACTGTGCCTGGTCTCTGCAGCTGTAGAAGTGAGCTCGGGGGACGGGAAATCTGTTGATGAGGTGGAATTCTGGACCGAACCTGGTCTACATGCTTGCGCTGGAGACGACCCTGGGCTTTCACCTGGTAAGAGATAGTCGCGTTCGGCAAAAGATAATGCCAGGGACCCACTGGGCACCACCAGCAGAATTTCGGAAGAACACTGTGTCACCGGGCGTAAACTGCCAAATTGGCCGATGCTGAAAAACCCTGTCCTTCTCGTTCTTGTGTGCGGCATACTTTCGCACCAATGTCTGGGAAAACCATGCTAAGGCGGGTGCGAGGTCTCCGGCCCATCAGGAGTTCTGCGGGAGCTACCCCAGTCACCGCATGGGGGGTGGTCCTATACGAAAACAAAAAACGAGCCCAGTAAGGTGTCCATAGAACCGGCCGACTGTTTCTATAGGCCCCGTTTCAACGCCTGCACTGTGCGCTCCGCCAACACATTGGAAGCCGGGTGGTACGGAGCGGTGCAGATATGGCGTGCCAATCATCTTCATGAACCTCGCAAATTCCTCACTTGTGAAAACAGTGCCATTGTCTGCGACGAGCACCTCGGCGAGTCCAGGCATACTGAAAACCAAACGCATCTTTTGATCATTGCACACAATGTTGCGCCTACAATCTTATGCAACATTTAGATTGGGTATCGATCAATAAAATGAACTTGGGTCCGTGAACAGGGCCGGCGAAATCCACAGGCAAGCGTGCCCAAGGCCACCCTGACAATTCCCAGTAATGTACGTGCACGGCCGGCAGAAGCTTCTGATGTTCCTGTCAAGGGGAGCAGTTTTGGGCCACATGGTGAATGCCGGTGTCGAGGCCTGGCGACCACACATAACTCTAGGCCAACATTTTCATTTTGGTCACACCCGCATGCCCATTGTGCAAGTCCTTTAATATCAGCTCCTGTCCTTTTTCCGGGACCACCACACGCGTCCCCCATAAGAGGATATCGTCTTAGAACATAGAATATAGAACATAGAAAAATACAGCACAGAACAGGCCCTTCGGCCCACGATGTTGTGCCGAACCTTTGTCCCAGATCAATCGTAGATTATCATTGAATTTACAGTGCAGAATGAGGCCATTCGGCCCATCGAGTCTGCACCGGCTCTTGGAAAGTACACCCTACCCAAAGTCAACACCTCCACCCAACACTAAGGGAAATTATGGACACTAAGGGCAATTTATCATGGCCAATCCATCTAACCTGCACATCTTTGGACTGTGGGAGGAAACCGGAGCACCCGGAGGACACCCACGCCGACACGGGGAGGATGTGCAGACTCCGCACAGACAGTGACCCAAGCCAGAATCGAACCTGTGACCCTGGAGCTGTGAAGCAATTGTGCTATCCACAATGCTTATGGTCCTTAAGAACAAATAAATCTACACTATATAATTTTACAGTAATCCATGTACCTATCCAATAGCTGCTTAAAGGTCCCTAATGTTTCCGACTCAACTACTTCCACAGGCAGTGCATTCCATGCCCCCACTACTCTCTGGGTAAAGAACCTACCTCTGACATCCCCCTATATCTTCCACCATTCACCTTAAGTGTATGTCCCCTTGTAATGGTTTGTTCCACCCGGGGGAAAAGTCTCTGACTGACTACTCTATCTATTCCCCTGATCATCTATCAAGTCGCCCCTCATCCTTCTCCGTTGTAATGAGAAAAGGCCTAGCACCCTCAACCTTTCCTCGTAAGACGTACTCTCCATTCCAGGCAACATCCTGGTAAATCTCCTTTGCACCTTTTCCAAAGCTTCCACATCCTTCCTAAAATGAGGCGACCAGAATTGTACACAGTACTCCAAATGTGGCCTTACCAAAGTTTTGTACAGACGCATCATCACCTCACGGCTCTTAAATTCAATCCCTCTGTTAATGAACGCTAGCACACCATAGGCCTTCTTCACAGCTCCATCCACTTGAGTGGCAACTTTCAAAGATGTATGAACATAGACCCCAAGATCTCTCTGCTCTTCCACATTGCCAAGAACTCCACCGTTAATCCTGTATTCCGCACTCATATTTGTCCTTCCAAAATGGACAACCTCACACTTTTCAGGGTTAAACTCCATCTGCCACATCTCAGCCTAGCTCTGCATCCTATCTATGTCTCTCTGCAGCCAACAACAGCCCTCCTCACTGTCCACAAATCCACCAATCTTCGTATCATCTGCAAATCTACGGACCCACCCTTAAACTCCCTCATCCAAGTCATTAATGAAAATCACAAACAGCAGAGGACCCAGAATTGATCCCTGCGGAACGCCACTTCCACGCTAAATTCTGACAGCATGAAGGAAAATGGCCGCAGCTCGCCTGGGTGCTGTCTATGCTGCCCACCATACATGACTGTCTGTGCTACCCAACATAGAGGACTATCTGCCGAAACCTTGACAGGACTGGATCTATCTGGTTCCACTCACTGATTTGAGATGCCGTGACAGGCAAGGAGTCCATAAAATGTAGCGTTGCAACCACCACCCCGTCGTGGGGATCGTCATGGGGCCGGTCGACAAAGGCACTCGGCTCAGTGCATCGGCATTCGCTATCTCGGTCCCTGGTTTATGGTGTAGAGAATACTCGTAGGCAGCGAGCAACAAAGCCCAGCGCTGGATCAGTGTGGATGCAATGAGCGGAATTGGCTTATCCTCTCGGAAGAGTGCAAGCAGATTCTTATGATCAGTCATGATAGTGAAGTGGTGGCTGTAAACATACAATTGGCGCTGTCCAGTCAGCGAAACGGACGAGCCTGACAATACGCAAGGACTGCAAAAAAGTGAGCTCCCCTTCCACCTTCTCCAGAAAGGCGTAAGGTACCGGGTGCGCCCGGATATTGCGCGATGTGGCTCCTGGTTCAACCTGGATTTGGGTTACGGCGCTTTTTATCTTTCCGAAAACTGGCTGAAATACATCTGGGTGCCTTCTTAATACCTCCGTCAACCCTCCAGAACCTGTTTGGAGGATGTGCTGCCACTGCAGCCACAAATGGCGCAACCAGTACCAACCAACAGGCTGGGCCCGTGGCCACGCACCACGATCAGCGGGAAGCGCCCCTCCTGGCGTCCATAAGCACCAGGGGCCATCGTACTTCCAGCAATGCCCAATGGTTCCCCCGTATAGGTGGCCAGCCTGGCCTGTGTATCGGTCAAGGTAAGGGTCTGTATACCCTGCCTGATGTGGTCGAATATCCTCTGGGCAATCACGGAAACCGCTGCGCCAATGTCCATCTCCATCTCAAGCGGGTGACCATTGACCCGTACTGTCACCTTAATGGGGCCACACGGGGAGCTGCCACACAATGCAGCTTCAGGCAGTCGTCCTACATCTCCACGTCCTCGGGAATAGACCCCGCACGTTCATCCAAATGGAAGGTACGGCCCCTGGGCTGGCCCCAGTTTCTGTCGGAATGGCTGCGCCTCTGGCCCTCGCAGGACAGGCGTCCGCGACGGGGTCGGCGCCCATAAGTCCGACACTGACATGGCTCCACGTCCATCGGTTCTGGAGAAGGTTTCAACAAAGAACAAAGAACAAAGAAATGTACAGCACAGGAACAGGCCCTTCGGCCCTCCAAGCCCGCGCCGACCATACTGCCCGACTAAACTACAATCTTCTACACTTCCTGGGTCCGTATCCTTCTATTCCCATCCTATTCATATATTTGTCAAGATGCCCCTTAAATGTCCCTATCGTCCCTGCTTCCACTACCTCCTCCGGTAGCGAGTTCCAGGCACCCACTACCCTCTGCGTAAAAAACTTGCCTCGTACATCTACTCTAAACCTTGCCCCTCTCACCTTAAACCTATGCCCCCTAGTAATTGACCCCTCTACCCTGGGGAAAAGCCTCTGACTATCCACTCTGTCTATGCCCCTCATAATTTTGTAGACCTCTATCAGGTCGCCCCTCAACCTCCTTCGTTCCAGAGAGAACAAACCGAGTTTATTCAATCGCTCCTCATAGCTTATGCCCTCCATACCAGGCAACATTCTGGTAAATCTCTTCTGCACCCTCTCTAAAGCCTCCACATCCTTCTGGTAGTGTGGCGACCAGAATTGAACACTATACTCCAAGTGTGGCCTAACTAAGGTCCTATACAGCTGCAACATGACTTGCCAATTCTTATACTCAATGCCCCGTCCAATGAAGGCAAGCATGCCGTATGCCTTCTTGACTACCTTCTCCACCTGTGTTGCCCCTTTCAATGACCTGTGGACCTGTACTCCTAGATCTCTTTGACTTTCAATACTCTTGAGGGTTCTACCATTTACTGTATATTCCCTACCTGCATTAGCCCTTCCAAAATGCATTACCTCACATTTGTCCGGATTAAACTCCATCTGCCATCTCTCCGCCCAAGTCTCCAGACAATCTAAATCCTGCTGTATCCTCAGACAGTCCTCATCGCTATCCGCAATTCCACCAACCTTTGTGTCGTCTGCAAACTTACTAATCAGACCAGTTACATTTTCCTCCAAATCATTTATATATACTACAAACAGCAAAGTTTCCTTCAGGGAGGAACGTCCGGCGGCCACTGACGTCGATCCGGACGCCGCCCTGCCCAACGTACGGCAGGGGTGTGGGGAGACGCTTTTGGACAGAAGGGGTTCGCCCCAAGGCGTACAGGTCCATTCCCTGCAGCTCCTGCACTCGCCGCTCTGCGCTCTCTGGTGACGGTGGTATCTGAGAGGCCTGTTGAAAAGTCAATGCCGGCACGACTAATCACTTTCTCTGGGTGGCCGCATTGTTGATACCACAAATCAAACGGTCACGTAACATTTCTGATAAAATCTCACCATAGTCACAGTGTTCCATAATACGGCGTAGCGTGGATAGAAACACAGCAAGGCATCCTCCTCGGGTCCCCTCTGTGGTATTAAACCAGTAACGCTGGACTATCGTGGAGGGGTATGGGTTAAAATGTTGCTCCACCAAGTTCACAAGTTCAGGAAACGTCTTGGTGTCCGGCGCAGCTGGGTACATAAGGCTCCCAATCGCCCCAAACTTATGCGGGCCGCAGGCGGTGAGCAAAATGACCACCTGGCGCTCGGTTTCGGTGATGTTCTTCACCCAGAAGTAGTAACACATCCGTTGTGATTACGGGCTCCAAATTCCAGCGTAGTATCAAAGACATCAAAACGTCCATAAAGAGGCATGGTGTAACAGAAAAAAACGTCCAACCTGTATCCAACAAAAGCCCATGGAGGTGGCTTCATCAGTGTCGACAGCTATCCACTTTAACCCTCGTCTTCAGTGAGGGCCACGAAGAATCCAGCACAAGTTTGTAGAATCGAAAGAAATAACTTTATTTACAATCACATATATACAACAACAGCAGTACTCCACCACTGATCACTCCTCTAGCTGGTTCCACACTTGCCAGCTCGATTTATGCATATGACTCAGCTAATGATTATTCCGTCTCCCTCATTGGGGAAGGATTGTGGGATTGCCATTAGTCCCCAGCCAGTAGTAATTAGGCAGATAACACCTATCCTCCATCACCTCAGCCATCCCCACACTCCGTTTCTCTGTATCCTTCCTGTTAGACCTCAATCCTACTCAACGTCACACATCTCCACACCTCCTGTCTCTTTACTCTGCCTGTTAGACCTCAACCCTATTCAACTTCACCCATCCCACACCTCCTTTCGCTGCATCCTTCCTGTTAGACTTCAACGCTATTCATTCAAACACATCCGCAAACATTATTCATATAGGCTACCAGTTAGTTCTCACACTGTTCACCCACACCCATACACCACCCTGTATTCCTACATGCTGCCTGTTAACCCTCACCCCCATCTCCTCATCCATCCGGTTGCCCCCTATTCCTGTGTACTGCTTGTTATCCGTCTCCAACTTAACCCTCACATATCCTCCACCGCTGATTTCTGTACGCTGCCTGGTAGACCTGACTCTCTTCACTCTCACCCATCGCCCTGTGACGTTCTTGTCGCATGGCCTGATGTATATTACAAGGTTAGTGGAATTGCAGATAGCGATGAGGACTGTCAGAGGATACAGCAGGATTTAGATTGTTTGGATACTTGGGCGGAGAGATGGCAGATTGAGTTTAATCCGGACAAATGTGAGGTAATGCATTTTGGAAGGTCTAATGCAGGTAGGGAATATACAGTGCATGGTGGAACCCTAAATATTATTGACAGTCAGAGAGATCTAGGTGTACAGGTCCACAGGTCACTGAAAGGGACAACAAAGGTGGAGAAGGTAGTCAAGAAGACATACAGCATGCTTGCCTTCATTGGCCAGCGCATTGAGTATAAGAATTGGCAAGTCATGTTGCAGCTGTATAGAACCTTAGTTATTCCACACTTTGAGTATAGTCGCCACACTACCAGAAGGATGTGGAGGCTTTAGAGAGGGTGCAGAAGAGATTTACCAGAATGTTGCCTGGTATTGAGGGCATTAGCTATGAGGAGCGGTTGAATAAACTCGGTTTGTTCTCACTGGAACGAAGGAGGTTGAGAGGCGACCTGATAGAGGTCTACAAAATTATGAGGGGCATAGACAGAGTGGATTGTCAGAGGCCTTTCCCCAGGGTAGAGGGGTCAATTACTAGGGGGCATAGGTTTAAGGTGAGAGGGGCAAGGTTTAGAGTAGATGTACGAGGCAAGTTTTTTGACACAGAGGGTAGTGGGTGCCTGGAACTCGCTACCGGAGGAGGTGTTGGAATCGCATTTCTTGACCATTTGTCTTAATCTTCTGCTCTCACAATGTCATCATTACTCAGAGTTGGTAAAGCTCCAAACACTCTGCTTTAGAACTGTTTTTGATTTGCTTTAATATTATGTATTTCGTGCAACACCATTGCATTCTCCTCCCTCTTTTCCAAGTATGGAAGTGTTGTAAGCAACCTTCTATGCATGTCTAACTCTGATGCCAATCCATGTGACAAGGGTAACGCTTGGTAATGTGATTTTGTGAGATATGGACCAGATTGTCTGTCCGTTGCTTTCTGTAATGATTCTTTTACAATATGTAGACTTTATTCATTAAGATCTTTGGGATCCATGCGTATACGAAAATCACTATTTTTTGATTCTCACATACCATGGAATTTACACCACTGGTAGGTTGTACTATTTACTTGTTAATTTGTGATTTCGTATCTGACACGGTTATAGGGTAGAAATGAGATTGGCATGCAGAGCTACCTTTTCAGCAATTTCCCTACTAATAGTTTGTATCGGTGCTTTAGATTTTGCATGTTCTTCAAATGTTTCTCGTTGGCGGTTGGAAGTGCACTGAAATCAGTGAACACATCTCTGAATTTGGTGATAATCTCAGAATCGTTGGCGTGTTGCTCCAATGCTTCCTGAATGCGAGAGACCAACTGCACGAGGGCTAACTCGTCACAGGATTGATCACCTAATAATGAATCTAATCCTCTGGAAACAATAGAGAATTGGACAAAATAAACCTCTGCACTCGGGTCACAAGCACCACAACATTTAATGCTTGAAACATTATAATCTCTCAATTATATATTGTTGTTTCTTCTAATCGGCTGAATTTTTTTATCAGACATGCTAAGACAATTGTCTTTGGCACCAGTGTCTAACTTTAATCGGGCCACTGTACCGTTCACTTCAAGTTGTTACAGCCTTGTCTCCTCATCAACCGCATTTATTTTAAATGGGGTATCAGTTTGCATTGTGTTAAGTGCAGGAGAAGTCTTTGATGTCTCCAAAAATTATTCTTTTCTGTTATTACTCTAACAAACAATGATGCTCATCACTGGAGGCCGTGTTTTCCAAATGCTGACTGATCTGTGGTTGACCTTAGATTAACGATTCTGAGCAAAGTGATGTTTTCCTTTGCATCTGGAACAAGACTTGCCAAACGCTGGGCACTGCCTTAATTTGTGCCTTTGACCACATATTTTACACATACATACTTCCCCCGGATCTTTAACCTGTTTGTTGGTCTGCGTGGATCTGCAGGGCCGTTTCTGCCTCTTTTTAGAAGTTCCCTGCCTTTTTAAAAAAGGGGCAGCAACCGGGGTGCGCTCCTCCAAGGAGACGGCGCCGTTACTGAGAAACATTTCAGAATGCTGGGCTGCCAGCTCGTGAGCCTGACAAATCCTAAATGTTTGTTCCAACGGCAGCGCAGATTCCCTCAGCAACCATTCCCTCAGATGATTTAGAGTCAAAGAAAATTAATCGGATCCCGAATGATGAAAGATTCCATCGCAGAAAAAATACAGGTTTTAGGTTCTAACTTTAAACCAGTGATGGAATGACCTATGGACTCTTCTGTCTTCTGTAAACGTGATCTAAATACATAGAGTTCATAAATTTCATTCTTTCTAGCGGTGTAATGGGTATCAAACCTTAGAATTACTTCGTTAAAATTGTTACTATCTTCATCATTTGCAAATGTAAACGTACCAACACAGCAATTGTATCTGGCCCAGTCACTGTTAGGAGCATCCCTACCTTGCGCGAATCTTATTGATCTCCTTAATGTACTGCACTAAGAAACAGATAAAATTGTTCTTTAAACACATGTATGTTGCTGTCCACATTAGCATGAAATCTGAGACGCATTAGTGGCTTCAACGACTGCATGTTGTTAACTCTGGCAGACTGCAAAATCTTCAATCTCTGTGGACCTCGTGGCAGTCTGTTAGTTTTTGTAGCGTTTAAAGCCATCCAGGTCTGGTACCATGTTATGTTATTGTCGGATGGCCTGATTTATATTACAAGAACACTTGTAGCTAAAGTTATAAACGATTTATTACCATTAACTGAGGGTCAAATATCTAAAATACAATAAATGAACAACAGTATTAACATGCACAAGCAACCTGTGTGGTCCAGATTCCTCGTCACTCTAAGCTCACATGTCTCCAACATTCACTTATATACTAATGAGACACTTAGTGATTATCGGTGATTAACAACACAACCACGATATCACTGCACCCTCCACATCATATTCTTCTATGCCGTCTGTTCGCCCTCACTCCATTCACCCTCACCCATATTCCTGCAAGCTGCTTGTTAGTCATTACCAACTTCACCTTCGCCAATCCCCACCCGTATTAATCTCGGCTTCTTGTTTGCCTTCACTCCACTTCACCTTATCTGTTTCCCCAAACCTGTCTCCCTTTAACCCTCTCCTCGGCCCAAACGAGAATCTACATTGAGTCTCCCTCCTAACACTCATAAACCACAAGATTTCCCCCAGACCCCGACCCATACCTTCACCTTTCCTGTGCCCGACAGTCACACGCATGTTCAGCTCTGTACCTAACCCCGTGCTGTACCTGTCCTGGGAGTGTTTGATGGGGACAATGTAGAGGGAGATGTACTCTGTATCTAACCCGTACTGAACCTGTCCTGGGAGTTATTGATGGGGGTCAGTGTAGAGGGAGCTTTACTCTGTATCTAACCCCTGATGTACCTGTCTTGATGGGAACAGTGTAGAGGGAGCTTAACTCTGTATCAACCCCGTGCTGTACCTGTCGTGGGAGTGTGTGATGGGGACAGTGTAGTGGGAGATTTATTGACTATCTAACCTGTTAGATATGTTGATGCAAGTGCAATTAACGATCCTCTTGGTCACTCTGGTCATTGCTGTGCTCTCGCACCTGTGGATGGAGTACACATAGCTGTGTCTAGTCCTGTTCTGTGTACTCCGCATTCACAAGCATCGGATCAAGGTCTGAGGACACCGTTACCTGGAGGACAAGAACGAGGATCAGTCGGATGAGGAGAAGACGTGGGAAGATGGGGAGCTAGCCCTGCAAATCGCTGAGGAGGATAGTGTCGATCCTGTTCTCCAGTGGGCGGGTCTTGCCAAGCGGCGGGGAGGTGTCTTCGTGATAGAGTCATACAGTACAGAGGAGGGACGTCGCCCCATCGGATTTACACTGACTGACATCCACCAAATGAACACTAGACCACAGGACATATAGTGCAGAAGGAGCCCATTCGGCCCATCGAGTCTGCATCGACCCACTTAAGCCCTCACTTCCACCCTATCTCCGTAGCCCAATAGCCCCTCCAAACCTTTTTTTGGACACTCGGGGCAATTTGTCATGGCCAACCCACCGAACTGGCACATCTTCGGACTGTGGGAGGAACCAGAACACGCGGAGGAAGCCCACGCGGACACTGGGAGAAGGTGCAGACTCCGCACAGACTGTGTCCCAGCGTGAAATCGAACCTGGGACCCTGGCGCTGTGAAGCAACAGTGCTAACCATTATGCTACAGTGCTGCCCATATATCCCACTCCCCATCACTTGGCCCATAACCTTGGAAGCTGTGGAGGGGATTCTCCATTTCTGAGACTAAATGTTGACGCCAGGACTGAATCGCTGGGTTTCTGGAGCCGTTCCCACAGCATTTCCGGGACCGTCATTCAGCTGGCAGCGGCACAACTTGGAACACAAGCGATTCCAATCAATACGATGCCGGAATGGCCCGGATCTGGATTGACTCTCAAGTTGCAAGTACATTGGAGAATTCACCGCTCCCCCCCCCCCCCACACACACACACAGACACACACTCATCCCAGCCAATAAGGGGGCAGCACGGAGAACGGCTTCCAGATTCACAGACACCGAGCTCGAGACACTCTGGCCGCAGTGGAGGAGAGGCTTCCACCCTGAACCGGAGGGATGGGAAGGAGGCTGCCATCCGCTGCTGTACAACGGGGCTGGCCGCAGGTGGCAGAGATGCTGTGAGGCGCAGGCCTCACCACCCGGAGCGGCCAGGATTGCCGCAAAGAAGAACACAAACTCCCCAGGGTGGCCAGGGTGAGGAGGAGGCAATGTGATCATGGCATCAACCCCCGTCCCATACACACATACCCTGCCCTCCTCCACACTAAGTCCGACCGGACCCCACCCGTTGGCACTGCGCTTGCAGTTGGCCCTGCCTGCACCACATGTTGCCACCCATACCAACTACCATGGCCATGTGCCCTGTCAGCAAAGTCCATCACCTCGCCACCCCCTGTGCTGTATGCGTCTGACTGCCTAACACTGTGCGCTTTCTCCCACCCCCGCCCCCTTCCCTGGGAGAAAGCAACACAGAAACAACGCGAGAGGGAACGAACCGGATGGGACAAGTGACCCCTCACCGTTGCAGAGCTGTGTCTGTGGGCCCGGAGAGTAGCCCCCACACCACCCAATCACCAGCACCAACCCCTGACAAAGACCTCAGCACCGTCACTCCTCATCACATCACCCTACCGCACTCTCCAGACCCCGCATCAGCCCCCAACGCAATACCCACCCTCCAACATTCACCACAACTCGCGATCCAAGTATGCGTCTTGTATTGTGCGCTGCGGGATCACCTGTTGATAAAGCCTCTCCGTTTCCTCCCGACAACGACAAGACCCGCAATCCTAATTCAGTAGTAGTGATGAGGACACGGACCGTGACGGGAGCCTTCGCATCGGAGGCCGGGATGCCCCAGAACACATGTCACGAGATGACAGATTTCCCAATACAGCTGTTCCCAAATCGGCCACCATCCCAGAGTCTCTCACCTCGGTTTGACACGACGGGGAAAAGGCACTTGGGGCATATTTGATGCGCACCACTCACGTGCAGCGGTACATCTGTTGGAGGTACGATACCAAGAGTGCGCATGGTCGGTGGGTAACCCAACCGCAGGGACGAGCGGCCGTTGAGATAACTGGCGAGCATCTAGAATGCGGTGTCCCATCATTGGTGTTAATGCAGCACAAGTGCTGGGGACTAAATGAAGGGGCGGCAGAAACCATTCAGCACCTAGATGGGCAGCTGTAGGAGTCGAACCGCCTGCAGGAGCAGGGGTTGGTGACGACCATACGTGCCGCCTGGGCCAACACAACACGGGTGGTGTCCAGCTGTGGAGGCCTCGGACGCAGGGATCACCCAGGTGGATGGGGCCAGTGTGATGGAATGGCCAGCTTGCATGCCGTGATCGCCCAGGTGGATGGAGACAGTGTGATAAAATGATCAACTCGCATGCAGGGATCACCCAGGTGGATGGAGGGACAGTGTGATAGAATGGCCAACTCGCATGCAAGGATCCCCAGGTGGATCGTGGGACAGTGTGAGAGAACGGCGAGCTCGCATGCAAGGATCACCCAGGTGGATGGGGACAGTGTGCTAGAATGGCCAGCTAGCATGCAGGGATCACCCAGGTGGATGGGGATAGGGTAATAGAATGGCCAGCTCGCATGCAGATATCACCCAGGTGGATGGGGATAGTGAGATAGAATGGCCAGCTCGCATGCACGATTACCCTGGTGGATGGGGACTGTGTGATAGAATGGCCAGCTCGCATGTATGGATCAACCAGGTGGATGGGCACCGTGTGATAGAATGGGCAGGTCGAATGCAGGGATCACCCAGTTGGTAGGGCACAGCTTGATGGAATGGCCAGCTCGCATGCAGGGATCACCCAGCTGGATGGGGACAGTGTGATAGAATGGCCAGCCCGTAGGCAGGGATCACCCAGGTGGAAGGGGACAGTGTGATAGAATGAGCAGCTCGCATGCAGGGATCACCCTGGTCGATGGGGATAGTGTGATAGAATACCCAGATCGCTTGCAGGGATCACCCAGGTGGATGAAGGACAATGTGATAAAATTGCCTGCTCGCATGCAGGGATCACCCAGGTGGAGGGAACAGTGTAAACGCATGGACCGCTCGCATGCAGGGATCACACTGGTCGATTGAGGGACAGGGTGATAGTATGGCCAGGTCGCAAGCAGGCAGCACCCAGGTGAAAAATGAAATGAAAATCGCTTATTGTCACAAGTGGGTTTCAAATAAAGTGACTGTGAAAAGCCGCTCGTCGCCACATTCCGGCGCCTGTACGGGGAGGCTGATACTAGAATTGAACCGTGCTGTTGGCTTGACTTGGTCTGCTTTGCAAAACCAGCGATTTAGCCCTGTGCTGTACCAGCCCCTGTTTTGGATGGATGGGGCAATGTGAAAGAATGGGCAGCTCGCATGCAGGGATCACCCTGGTCGATGGGGACAGTGTGATAGAATGGCCAGTTCGAGAATATGTGATAAAATGACCAACTCGCATGTTGAGATCTGCCAGTTGGATAGGGACAGTGCTATCGAATACTCAGATCGTATGCAGGGGTCACCAAGGTGAATGGTGGGACAGTGCGACGGAATGACCAGCTCGCATGCAGGGATCACGCAGGTGGAATGGGACAGTGTGATAGAATGGCCAGTTCGCATGCAAGGATCACACAGGTGGATTGTGGGACAGTGTGGTAGAATGGCCAGCTCGCAGGCAGGGACCACCCAGATGGATGATGGGACAGTGTGATAGGATGGCCATCTCGCAAGCAGGCAGCACCAGGTGGATGGGGACAGTGCGATTGAATGGGCAGCTCACGTGCAGTGATCACCCAGGTGAAATGTGGGACAGTGAGATAGAATGGCCAGCTCGCATGCAGGAAGCACCTAGGTGGATGGGGACAGCGTGAGAGAATAGCAAGCACGCATGCAGGGATGACCCATTTCGATGAAGGACAGTGTGATAGAATGGCCAGCTCGCATGCAGTGATCACCCAGGTGGATGGTAGACAGTGTGATAGAATGGCTAACTCGCATGCACGAATGACCCAGCTGGCTAGCGGACAGTGTGGGAGAATGGCCAGCTCGTATCCAGGGATGACCCGGATGGACGGGGTTGTGTGACATAATGCCCAGCTCGCATGCAGGAATTACCCATGTGGATGGTTATTATGTGACAGAATGGCCAGCTCGCATGCAGGTATAATCCACGTTGATAGTGGACAGTGTGATAGAATGGCCAGCTCGCATGCAGGGATCATCCAGGTGGATGGGGACAGTGTGATAGAAGACCCAGATCGCTGGCAGAGATCACCCAGGTGGATGGGGCATGTGATAGAATGACCAGCTCGTATGCAGGGATCACCCAGTTGGATGAAGGACTGTGGGGTAGAATTGCCTGCTCGCATGCAGGGATCACCCAGGTGGATGGTGAACAGTGAGAGGGAATGGTAGCTCGCAAGCACGGTGGACCCATGTGGATGGAGACTGCGTGATAGAATTGCCTGCTCGCATGCAGGGATTAACCAGGTGGATGGTGAACAGTGATATGGAATGGCATGCTCGCATGCAGGGATCACCCTGGTCGATGGGGACAGTGTGATAGAATGGCCAGCCCGTAGGCAGGGTTCACCCAGGTGGATGGAGACGGTGATAGAATGACCAGCTCGCATGCAGGGATCACACAGGTGGATGGTGACAGTGTGATAGAATGGCCAGCCCGTAGGCAGGGTTCACCCAGGTGGATAGTGGGACGTGTTATAGAATGGGCAGCTCGACTGTAGGCTTCACCCAGGTGAATGGTGGGACACTTGCGATAGAATGGCCAGCTCGCATGCAGGTATCACCCAGGTGGATGGAGACAGTGAAATAAAATGATCAACTCGCATGGAGGGTACACCCACGTAGATGGAGGGGCAGTGTGATAGAATGGCGAGCTCGCATGCAGGTATCACCCAGGTGGATATTGGACACTGTGATAGAATTGCCAGCTCGCATGCAGAGATCACCCAGGTGGTTAGTGGACACTGTTATAGAATGGCAAGCGCGCATGCAGGGACCACCCAGGTGGATTGTGGGACAGTGTGTCAGAATGGCCAGCTCGCAGGCAGGGATGGCACAGGTGGATCGAGAATATGTGATAAAATGACCAACTCGCATGTTGAGGTCTGCCAGTTGGATAGGGACAGTGTGATAGAATACTCAGATCGCATGCAGGGATCACCAAGGTGAATGGTGGGACAGTGTGATAGAATGGCCAGCTCGCATGCAGGTATCACCCAGGTGGAAGGGGACAGTGTGATAGAATGGCCAGTTCGCATGCTGGGATCACACAGGTGGATTGTGGCACAGTGTGGTAGAATGGCCAGCTCGCAGGCAGGGATGACCCAGGTGGATGATGGGACAGTGTGATAGGATGGCCATTTCGCAAGCAGGCAGCACCAGGTGGATGGGGACAGTGCGATTGAATGGGCGGATCACGTGCAGTGATCACCCAGGTGAAATGTGGGACAGTGAGATAGAATGGCCAGCTCGCAAGCCGGGAGCACCTAGGTGAATGGGGACAGCGTGAGAGAATGGCCAGCACGCATGCAGGGTTGACCCATTTGGATGAAGGACAGTGTGATAGAATGGCCAGCTCGCATGCAGGGATCACCCAGCTGGCTAGTGGACAGTGTGGGAGAATGGCCAGCTCGTATCCAGGGATGACCCAGATGGACGGGGTTGTGTGACATAATGCCCAGCTCGCATGCAGGGATCACCCAGATGGATGGGGACAGTGTGAGAGAATGGCCCGCTCGCATGCAGTGATCACACAGGTGTTTGGCGACAGTGATAGAATGGCCAGCTCGCATGCAGGGATCAGCCAGGTGGATGGAGACAGTGTGATAAAATGACAAACTCGCATGCAGGGATCTGCCAGCTGGATGTGTACAGGGTGATGCATTGACCAGCTCGCATGCAGCTGTGTCCCAGGTGGATTGTGGGACAGTGTGATAGCATGGCCATCTCGCATGCAGCGATCACCCAGGTGGATTGTGGGAGTGTGATAGACTGGCCAGCTCGCATGCAGGCATCACACAGGTGGAAGGATACAGTGTGATTAAATTGCCAGCTCGCAAGCAGGCAGAACCCAAGAGGATGGGGACAGTGTGATAGAATGACCAGCTCGCATGCACGGATCACCCAGTTCGATGAAGGACAGTGTGATAGAATTACCAGCCCGCATGCAGCGATCACCCAGGTGGATGGAGACAGTGAAATAAAATGATCAACTCGCCTGCAGGGTACACCCAGGTGGATAGTGGACACTGTGATAGAATGGCAAGCTCGCATGCAGGGATCACCCAGGCGGATTGTGGGACAGGGTGTTAGAATGGCTAGCTTGCATGCCGTGATCACCCAGGTGGATTGAGACAGTGTGATAAAATGACCAACTCGCATGTTGAGATCTGCCAGTTGGATGGGGAGTGTGTGATAGAATGGCCAGCTCGCATGCAGGGATCATCCAGGTGGATAGAGGGGCAGTGTGATAGAATGCCCAACTCGCACGCGAGGATCACCCAGGTGGATTGTGGAATAGTGTGATAGAATGGCCAGCACGCATGCAAGGATCACCCAGGTGGATGGGCACAGTGTGATAGAATGGCCTGCTCGCATGCAGGCCTCACCAAGGTGGATGGTAATAGTGAGATAGAATAGCCAGCTCGCATGCAGGACTACCCTGGTGGATGGGGTCTGTGTGATAGAATGGCCAGCTCGCATGCAGGGATCACCCAGGTTGATGGGGACAGTGTGATAGAATGGCCAGCTCGCATGCAGGGATCACCCAGGTGGTAGGGGACAGCTTGATGGAAAGGCCAGCTCGCATGCATGGATCACCCAGCTGGATGGGGACAGTGTGATAGAATGGCCAGCTCGCATGCAGGGATCACCCAGGTGGATGGTGGGACAGTGTGACAGAATAGCCAGCTCGCATGCAGGGATCCCACAGGCGAATGGTGGACACTGTGATAGAATGGCTCCCCTCGCATGCAGCGATCACCCAAGTGGATTGTGGGGCAGTGGGACAGAATAGCCAGCTCGCATGCAGGGATCCCACGGGCGAATGGTGGGACAATGTGGTAGAATGTGCAGCTCGCATGCAGGAATAGCCTGGTCGATGGGGATAGTGTGATAGAATACCCAGATCGCATGCAGTGATCACCCAGGTGGATGGGGATTGTGATAGAGTGCCCAGCTCGCACGCAGAGATCTGCCAGGTGGATGTGGACCGTGTGATAGAATTGCTTGCTCGCATACAGGGCTCACCCAGGTGGATGGTGAACAGTGAGATAGAATGAATAGCTCGCAAGCAGGGTGCACCCATGTGAATGGGGACACTGTGACAGAATGGCCAGCTCGCATGCAGGGATCACCCAGGTGTATGGTGAACAGTGAGATAGAATGGCCAGCTCGCATGCAGGGATCACCCAGGTAGATTGTGGGATAGTGTGAGAGAATGGCCCGCTCGCATGCAGGGGTCACACAGGTGGATTGTGGGACAGTGTGACGGAATGGCCAGCTCGCAAGCAGGCAGCACCCAGGTGAAAAATGAAATGAAGATGAAAATCGCTTATTGTCACAAGTAGGCTTCAAATGAAGTTACAGTGAAAAGCCCCTAGTCGCCACATTCCGGCGCCTGTACGGGGAGGTTGGTATTGGAATTGAACCGTATTGCTGGCCTGCCTTGGTCTGTTTTCAAAGCCAGCGATTTAGCCCTGCGCTAAACCAGCCCCTGCTTTGGATATATGGGGGCAATGTGATAGAACGGGCAGCTCGCATGTAGGGATCACCCAGGTCGAAGGGGACAGTGTGATAAAATGACCAGCTCGCATGCAGAGTTCTGCCAGGTGGATGGGGACAGTGTGAAAGAATTGCCAGATCGCAAGCAGGGATCACCCAGGTGGATGGTGAACAGTGGGATAGAATGGCTAGCTCGCATGCAGGGTTCACAGGTGGATGGAGGCACAGTGTGATAGAATGGCCAGCTCGCATGCAGGGACCAGCCAGGTGAATGGGAACAGTGTAATTGCATGGCCCGCTCGCATGCAGGGATCACATAGGTGGATTGTGGGACAGGGTGATAGAATGGCCAGCTCGCAAGCAGTCAGCACCCAGGTGAAAAATGAAATGAAAATGAAAATCGCTTATTGTCACAAGTAGGCTTCAAATGAAGTTACAGTGAAAAGCCCGTAGTCGCCACATTCCGGCGCCTGTACGGGGAGGTTGGTATTGGAATTGAACCGTGTTGCTGGCCTGCCTTGGTCTGTTTTCAAAGCCAGCGATTTAGCCCTGCCCTAAACCAGCCCCTGCTTTGGATATATGGGGGCAATGTGATAGAACGGGCAGCTCGCATGTAGGGATCACCCAGGTCGAAGGGGACAGTGTGATAAAATGACCAGCTCGCATGCAGAGTTCTGCCAGGTGGATGGGGACAGTGTGAAAGAATTGCCAGATCGCATGCAGGGATCACCCAGGTGGATGGTGAACAGTGGGATAGAATGGCTAGCTCGCATGCAGGGTGCACAGGTGGATTGTGGGACAGTGTGATAGAATGGCCAGCTCGCAAGCAGGCAGCACCCAGATGAAAAACGAAATGAAAATGAAAATCGCTTATTGTCACAAGTAGACCTCAAATGAAGTTACTGTGAAAAGCCCCTAGACGCCACATTCCGCCACCTGTTCGGGGAGGCTGGTACTTGAATTAAACCGTGCTGCTGGCCTGCCTTGGTCTGCTTCCAAAGCCAGCGATTTAGCCCTGTGCTATATCAGCCTCCGTTTTGGATGGATTGGGACAATGTGATAGAATACCCAGATCGCATGCAGGGATCACCCAGTTCGATGAAAGACTGTGTGATAGAATGGCCAGCTCGCAAGCAGGGTGCACCCATGTGGATGTTGAACAGTGAGGTAGACTGGCATGCTCGCATGCAGGGACCGCCCAGGTCGATGGGAACAGTGTAATCGCATGGCCCGCTCACATGCAGGGATCACACAGGTGAAAAATGAAATGAATTGTCACAAGTAGGTTTCAAATGAAGTTACTGTGATAAGTCCCTACTCGCCATTTTCCGGCGTCAGTATGGGGAGGCTGGTACTGGAATTGATCCGTGCAGCTGGCTTGTCTTGGTCTGCTTCCAAAACCAGCGATTTAGCCCCGTGCTAAACCAGCCCATGTTTAGGACGGATGGCGGCAATGTGATAGAATGGGCGCCTCGCATGCAGGGATCGCCCTGGTCGATGGGGATTGTGTGATAGAATACCCAGATCGCCACCATAAACTTAAATTAAACTAATATATTAATTAGTGATGGCTGGTCAGGTGATGTACTTGAGCTGCTTGATGTGGGAGCTGGCAGATCCCATTGCGAGCTGCAGCGACCACATCTGCAGTAAGTGTTGGCTGCTCGAAGAGCTCCGGCTCAGAGTTGATGAGCTGGAGTCTGAGCTTCAAACACTGAGGCACATCCGGGAGGGGGACACTGTGTTTCAGGAGGAAGTCACACCTGTCAGAGTAAGTAGTTTAAATCCTGCCAGTGGACAGGGACAGCAGGGTGTGACTGCAAGTCAGGCAGGTAAAGGGAACCAGTAGTCAGGAACTCAGGAGCCTCAGCCTTTGACTCTGTCCAACAGGTATGAGGCACTTGCTCCCTGTGTGGATGGCGAACAGGGTTGCAGGAAGGATGAGTCAGCTGACCAAGGCACCATGGTTCAGCAGTCCATTCAAGGGGAGGGAGTAAATAGGCAATTGGTAGTTGTAGGGGATTCTATTATCAGGGGGATAGATAGTATCCTTTGTGAGCAGGATAAAGAGTCCCGCATGGTATGTTGCCTGCCCGGTGCTAGGGTGCGGGACATCTCTGACCGGCTTGAAAGGATACTGGAGAGGGAGGGGGAGGATCCAGTTGTTGTGGTCCATGTCGGTTCCAACAACATAGGCAAGTCTAGGAAAGAGGACCTGTTTAGAGATTATAAAGAGCTAGGATTCAAATTAAAAAACAGGTCCTCAAGGGTCATAATCTCCGGATTACTGCCGAGCCGCGTGCAAATTGGCATAGGGAGGCAAGAATAAGGGAAGTTAACATGTGGCTGAAAGAGTGGTGTGGGAATGAGGGGTTCCTTTTCATGGGACACTGGCATCAGTTTTGGGACATGGGGGACCTATACCGTTGGGATGGTCTCCACCTGAACCGAGCTGGGACCAGTGTTCTGGCGAAAAGAGTAAATAGGGTGGTCAATAGGACTTTAAACTAAATATTGGGGGGGGGGGAAGGGAAAGTCAGGGAACCAAGAGGTGAAGTAATCAGCGGGGAGCGTAGCTGCTTAGGAATACAAAAAAACACGAATAGACAAAACTCAAGAGTGGTTACGATTATCCCCATCCCACAAAATATGACACAGTGTATGTAAAGGCACAGTAAACCAAGGTCCACCACACTAAGAAAACAAAAAGGGACGGTCAATAGAGAATTAAAGGTGCTATATTTTAATGTGCGCAGTGTACGGAACAAGGTAGATGAGCTTTTGGCCCAGATTGTGACTGGCAGGTATGATGTGGTAGGCATCACAGAGACATGGTTGCAGGGGGTTCAGGACAGGCATTTAAACATCCAGGGATTCACAACCTCTCGAAAAGACAGAGAGGTGGGCAGAGGGGGCGGGGTTGCCTTGTTAATTAGGAATGAAATTAAATCAATAGCACTAAACGACATAGGGTCAGATGATGTGGAGTCTGTGTGGGTAGAGTTGGGGAACCACAAAGGCAAAAAAACCATAATGGGAGTTATGTACAGGCCTCCTAACAGTGGTCAGGACCGGGGGCACAAAATGCACCACGAAATAGACAGTGCATGTCAGAAAGTCAAGGTCACTGTGATCATGGGGGACTTCAACATGCAGGTGGACTGGGTTAATAATGCTGCCAGTGGACCCAAGGAAAGGGAATTCATTGAATGTTTACAGGAGGGCTTTTTGGAACAGCTTGTGATGGAGCCCACGAGGGAACAGGCCATTCTAGACTTAGTGTTATGTAATGAGCCAGACTTGATTAAAGATCTTAAAGTAAGGGAGCACTTAGGAGGCAGTGAACCTAATATGGTCGAATTCAATCTCCAATTTGAAAGAAAGAAGGTAGAATCAGATGTAAAGGTGTTACAGTTAAATAAAGGTAACTACAGGGGCATGAGGGAGGAACGGACGAAAATCAACTGGGAGCAGAGCCTAGTGGGAAAGACAGTAGAATCTGTCTTTCCAAAGAAGTACTTTGCATCAGTGTTCACAGTAGGAGACATGAGTAATATCCCAACAGTTCCGGAGAGTCAGGGGGCAGAGTTGAATATGGTAGCCATCACAAAGGAGAAAGTGCTAGAGAAAGTAACAGGTCTAAAAATTGATAAATCCCCGGGCACAGATGGGCTACATCCTAGAGTTCTAAAGGAGATAGCTGAAGAAATAGTGGAGGCGTTAGTTATGATCTTTCATAAGTCACTGGAGTCAGGGAAAGTCCCAGAGGATTGGAAAATCGCTGTTGTAAACCCCCTGTTCAAGAAGAGAACAAGGAAAAAGATGGAAAATTATAGGCCGATTAGCCTAACCTCGGTTGTTGGCAAGATTCTAGAATCCATTGTTAAGGATGAGGTTTCTAAATTCTTGAAAGTGCGGGGTCGGATTAGGACAAGTCAGCATGGATTTAGTAAGGGGAGGTCGTGCCTGACAAACCTGTTAGAGTTCTTTGAAGAGATAACAAATAGGTTAGACCAAGGAGAGCCAATGGATGTTATCTATCTTGACTTCCAAAAGGCCTTTGATAAGGTGCCTCACGGGAGACTGCTGAGTAAAATAAGGGCCCATGGTATTCGAGGCAAGGTACTAACATGGATTGACGATTGGCTGTCAGGCAGAAGGCAGAGAGTTGGGATAAAAGGTTCTTTTTCGGAATGGCAACCGGTGACGAGTGGTGTCCCACAGGGTTCAGTGTTGGGGCCACAGCTGTTCTCTTTATATATTAACGATGTAGGCGAGGGGACTGAGGGCATTCTGGCTAAGTTTGCCGATGATACAAAGATAGGTGGAGTGGCAGATAGTATGGAGGAGGTGGGGAGGCTGCAGAAAGATTAAAGCAGTTTAGGAGAGTGGTCCAAGAAAGGGCTGATGAAATTTAACGTGGGCAAGTGCGAGGTCTTGCACTTTGGAAAAAAGAATAGAGGCATGGACTATTGTCTAAACGGTGACAAAATTCATAATGCTGAAGTGCAAAGGGACTTGGGATTCCTAGTCCAGGATTCTCTAAAGGTAAACTTGCCGGTTGAGTCCGTAATTAAGAAAGCAAATGCAATGTTGTCATTCATCTCAAGAGGCTTGGAATATAAAAGCAGGGATGTACTTCTGAAGCTTTATAAAGCATTAGTTAGGCCCCATTTAGAACACTGTGAGCAATTTTGGGCCACACACCTCAGGAAGGACAGACTGACACTGGAGCGGGTCCAGCGGAGATTCACACGGATGATCCCAGGAATGGTAGGCCTAACACATGATGAATGTCTGAGGATCCTGGGATTATATTCATTGGAGTTGAGGAGGTTGAGGGGAGATCTAATAGAAACTTACAAGATAATGAATGGCTTAGATAGGGTGGACGTAGGGAAGTTGTTTCCATTAGCAGGGGAGACTAGGACCCGGGGGCACAGCCTTAGAATAAAAGGAAGTCACTTTAGAACAGAGATGAGGAGAAATTTCTTCAGCCAGAGAGTGGTGGGTCTGTGGAATTCATTGCCACAGAGGGCGGTGGAGGCCGGGACGTTGAGTGTCTTTAAGACAGAAGTTGATAAATTCTTGATTTCTCAAGGAATTAAGGGCTATGGAGAGAGAGTGGGTAAATGGAATTGAAATCAGCCATGATTGACTGGTGTAGTGGACCCGATGGGCCGAATGGCCTTACTTCCACTACTATCTCTTATGGTCTTATCGCATGCAGGGATCTCTAGGTGGATGGGGACTGTGAGAGAATGACCAGCTCGCATGCAGACATCTGCCAGGTGGATGGGGACAGTGTGCTAGAATGGCCAGCTCGCATGCAATGATAACCTAGGTGGATGGAGACAGTGTGATAAAATGACCAACTTGCATGCAGGAATCACCCAGGTGAAATGTGAGACAGTGTGATAGAATGGCCAGCTCGCAAGCAGTGAGCACCTAGGTGGATGGGGACAGTGTGAGAGAATGACCAGCTCGCATGCAGCGATCGCCCAGTTGGATGAAGGACAGTGTGATAGAATCGGAGCTCGCGTTCAGTGATCAGCCAGGTGGATTGTGGGACAGTGTGATAGAATGGCCAGCTCGCATGCAGGGTTCACCCAGGTGGATGGGCACAGTGTGATATAATGGCCCGCTCGCATGCAGGGATCACGAAGGGGGATGGGGATAGTGAGATAGAATGGCCAGCTCGCTTGTAGGGATCAACCAGGTGGATGGGAACAGTGTGATAGGATGGCCAGCTCGCATTCAGGGATCTCCCAGATGGATGGGCATAGTGTGATAGAATGGCCAGCTCGCATGCAGGGATCACCCAGGTGGATGGGGACAGTGTGATAGATTGGCCAGCAGGCATGCAGGGATCACCCAGCTGGATAGCGACAGTGTGATAGAATGGCCAGCTCGCATGCAGGGATCACCCAGGTGGATGGTGGGGCAGTTTGACAGAATGGCCAGCTCGCATGCAGTGATCACTTTTCTTTGTTCTTTACAAATATATGAATAGGATAGGAATAGAAGGATACGGACCCAGGAAGTGTAGAAGATTGTAGTTTAGTCGGGCAGTATGGTCGGCACGGGCTTGGAGGGCCGAAGGGCCTGTTCCTGTGCTGTACATTTCTTTGTTCTTTGTTCTTTGTTCACCTAGTTGGATTGTGGGACAGTGTGGTAGAATGGCCAGCTCGCATGCAGGGATCACCCTGGTGGAAAGTGGGTAGTGTGATAGAATGACCAGCTCGCAAGCAGTGTTCGCCCAGGTGACTGGTCGGAGAGTGCGAAGGAATGGCCAGCTCGCATGCAGGGATCACTCATGTGGACAGGGACAGTGTGATAGAATGGCCAGCTCGCATGCAGGGATCACACCGGTGGATTGTGGGACAGTGTGGTAGAATGGCCAGCTCGAATGCAGGGACCACCCAGCTGGATTGTGGGACATTGTGATAGAATGGTGAGCTCGCATGCAGGGATTACCCAGATGGATGGGGTGGTGTGACAGTATGACCAGCTCGCATGCAGGGATCACCCAGGTGGATGTGGACAGTCTGATAGAATGGCCAGCTCGAATGCAGGGATCACCGAGCTGGCTAGTGGACTGTGTGAGAGAATGGCCAGGTCGCATGCAGGAATCACCCAGGTGGATGGTTATAATGTGACATAATGGCCAGCGAGCATGCAGGTATCATCCAGGTTGATAGTGGACAGTGTGATAGAATGTCCAGCTCGCATGCAGGGAAAACTCAGGTGGATGGGGACAGTGTGACAGAATGGACAGCTCGCATGCAGGGATAACACATGTAGGTTGTGGACAGTATGATAGAATGCATATTCTAGTGTGATAGAATGCAGTAGCTCGCATGCAGGGATCACCCAGGTGGATGGTGGGACAGTGTGATAGAATGGCCAGCTCGCATGCAGGGATCACCCAGGTGGATGGTGGGACATTGTGATAGAATGGCCAGCTCGCATGCAGGGATCACACAGGTGGATGGTGGGACAGTGAGATTGAATGGTCAGCTCGCATGCAGGAATCACCCAGGTGGATGATGGGACAGTGTGATAGAATGGCCAGCTGGCATGCAGGGATCAGCAAGGTGGATGGTGGGACAGTGTGATAGAATGGCCAGCTCGCATGCAGGTATCACCCAGGTGGAAGGGGACAGTGTGATAGAATGGGGAGCTCGCATGCAGGGATCACCCAGCTGGATGGTGGGACAGTGTGATAGAATGGGCAGCTCGAATGTAGGGTTCACCCAGGTAAATGGTGGGACAGTGCGATGGAATGGCCAGCTCGCATGCAGCGATCTCCAAAGTGGAAGGGGACAGTGTGATAGAATGTCCAGCTAGCATGCAGGGATCACCCAGGTGGATGGGGATAGTGTGATAGAATGGCCAGCTCGCATGCAGGGATCACCCAGGTAGATGGGGACAGTGTGTTTGAAATGACGAGCTTGCATGCAGGGATCACCAAGGTGCATGGGGACAGTGTGATAGGATGGCTAGCTCACATGCAGGGACCACCCAGGTGGATAGTGGATATTGTGATAGAATTGCCAGCTCGCATGCAGGGATCCCCCAGGTGAATGGCGGAACACTGTGATAGAATGGCCAGCTCGCATGCAGGGATCACTCCAGTGGATAGGAACAGTGTGATAGAATGGCCAGCTCGCATGCAGAGATCACCAAAGTGGAATGTAGGACTGTGTGGCAGAATGGCCAGCTCGCTTGCAGGGACCGCCCAGGTGGATTGTGGGACAGTGTGATGGAGTGGTGAGCTCGCATGCAGGGAACACCCAGGTGGATGGTGGGACCGTGTGATAGAATTGTCAGCTCGCATGCAGGGATCACCCAGGTGGATGATGGGACAGCGTGATAGGATGGCCATCTCGCAAGCTGGCAGCACCAGGTGGATGGGGACAGTGCGATTGAATGGGCAGCTCGCGTGCAGGGATCACCCAGGTGAAATGTGGGACAGTGCGATAGAATGGTCAGCACGCAAGCCGGGAGCACCTAGGTGGATGGGGAGAGCGTGACAGAATGCCCAGCTAGCATGCAGGGATCACTCAGGTGGATGGGGACAGTGTGATTGAAATGACGAGCTTGCATGCAGGTAGCACCAAGGTGCATGGGGACCGTGTGATAGAATGGAAATCTCGCATGCAGTGATAACCCATGTGGATAGTGGACATTGTGATAGAATTGCCAGCTCGCATGCAGGGATCCCCCATGTGAATGGCGGGACACTGTGATAGAATGGCCAGCTTGCATGCAGGGATCACCAAGGTGGATTGTGGTAGAATGGCCAACTCGAATGCAGGGAGCACCAAGGTGCATGGGGACAGTATGATAGAATGGCAAACTCGCATTCAGTGATAACCCAGGTGGATTGTGGGACAGTGTGGTAGAATGGCCAGCTCGAATGCAGGGATCACCCAGCTGAATTGTGGGACAGTGTCATAGAATGGCCAGCTCGCAAGCATGCAGCACTCAGGTGGAAGTGGACAGTGTGATAGAATTGGGAGCTCGCATGCAGAAATCACCCAGGTGAAATGTGAGACAGTGTGATAGAATGGCCGGCTCGCAAGTAGTGAGCACCTAGGTGGATGGGGAGAGTGTGAGAGAATGGCCAGCTCGCATGCAGCGATCACCCAGTTGGATGAAGGACAGTGTGATAAAACGGAGCTCGTATGCAGTGATCACCCAGGTGGATTGTGGGACAGTGTGTTAGAATGGCCAGCTCGCATGCAGGGTTCACCCAGGTGGATGGGCACAGTGTGATAGAATGGCCCGCTCGCACGCAGGGGTCACCCAGGTGGATGGGGACAGTGTGACAGAATGGCCAGCTCGCTTGTAGGGATCAACCAGGTGGATGGGGATAGTGTGATAGAATGGCCAGCTCGCATGCAGGGATCACCAAGGTGGATTGTGGTAGAATGGCCAACTCGAATGCAGGGAGCACCAAGGTGCATGGGGACAGTATGATAGAATGGCAAACTCGCATTCAGTGATAACCCAGGTGGATTGTGGGACAGTGTGGTAGAATGGCCAGCTCGAATGCAGGGATCACCCAGCTGAATTGTGGGACAGTGTCATAGAATGGCCAGCTCGCAAGCATGCAGCACTCAGGTGGAAGTGGACAGTGTGATAGAATTGGGAGCTCGCATGCAGAAATCACCCAGGTGAAATGTGAGACAGTGTGATAGAATGGCCGGCTCGCAAGTAGTGAGCACCTAGGTGGATGGGGAGAGTGTGAGAGAATGGCCAGCTCGCATGCAGCGATCACCCAGTTGGATGAAGGACAGTGTGATAAAACGGAGCTCGTATGCAGTGATCACCCAGGTGGATTGTGGGACAGTGTGTTAGAATGGCCAGCTCGCATGCAGGGTTCACCCAGGTGGATGGGCACAGTGTGATAGAATGGCCCGCTCGCACGCAGGGGTCACCCAGGTGGATGGGGACAGTGTGACAGAATGGCCAGCTCGCTTGTAGGGATCAACCAGGTGGATGGGGATAGTGTGATAGAATGGCCAGCTCGCATGCAGGGTGATGGGTGGATGGGGATAGTGAGATAGAATGGCCAGCTCGCTTGAACGGATCAACCAGGTGGATGGGGACAGTGTGGTAGGATGGCCAGCCCGCTTGTCGGGATCAACCAGGTGGAGGGGAACAGTGTGATAGAATGGCCAGCTCGCATGCAGGGATCACCCAGGTGAATGGGGACAGTGTGAAATATTGGCCAGCAGGCATGCAGGGTTCACCCAGCTGGATGGGGACAGTGTGATAGAATGGCCAGCTCGCATGCAGGGATCACTCAGGTGGATGGTGGGGCAGTTTGACAGAATGGCCAGCTCGCATGCAGGGATCACCCTGGTGGAAAGTGGGTAGTGTGATAGAATGGCCAGCTCGCATGCAGTGTTCACCCAGGTGACTGGTCGGACAGTGCGAAGGAATGGCCAGCTCGCATGCAGGGATCACTCATGTGGACAGGGACAGTGTTTTAGAATGGCCAGCTCGCATGCAGGGATCACACGGGTGGATTGTGGGACAGTGTGGTAGAATGGCCAGCTCGAATGCAGGGACCACCCAGCTGGATTGTGGGACAGTGTGATAGAATGGTGAGCTCGCATGCAGGGATGACCCAGATGGATGGGGTTGTGTGACAGTACGCCCAGCTCGCATGCAGGGATCACCCAGGTGGATGCGGACAGTCTGATAGAATGGCCAGCTCCAATGCAGGGATCACCGAGCTGGCTAGTGGACAGGGTGAGAGAATGGCCAGCTCGCATGCAGGAATCACCCAGGTGGATGGTTATAATGTGACATAATGGCCAGCGAGCATGCAGGTATCATCCAGGTTGATAGTGGACAGTGTGATAGAATGGCCAGCTCGCATGCAGGGATCACCCAGGTGAATGGTCGGACAGTGTGATAGAATGGCCAGCTCGCATGCAGGGATCACCCAGGTGGATGGTGGGACAGTGTGATAGAATGGCCAGCTCGCATGCAGGGATCACCCAGGTGGATGGTGGGACAGTGTGATAGAATGGCCAGCTCGCATGCAGGTATCACCCAGGTGGAAGGGGACAGTGTGATAGAATGGCCAGCTCGCATGCAGGGATCACCCAGCTGGATGGTGGGACAGTGTGATAGAATGGGCATCTCGAATGTAGGGTTCACCCAGGTGAATGGTGGGACAGTGCGATGGAATGGCCAGCTCGCATGCAGCGATCACCAAAGTGGAAGGGGACAGTGTGATAGAATGTCCAGCTAGCAAGCAGGGATCACCCAGGTAGATGGGGACAGTGAGTTTGAAATGACGAGCTTGCATGCCTGGATCACCAAGGTGCATGGGGTCGGTGTTATAGGATGGCAAGCTCGCATGCAGTGATAACACAGGTTGATAGTGGGACAGTGTGATAGAATGGCCAGCTCGCATGCAGGGATCACCCATGTGGATGTTTGGGCAGTTTGACAGAATGGCCAGCTCGCATGCTGGGATGACCCAGGTGGATTGTGGGACAGTGTGATAGAATGGCCAGCCAGCATGCAGGGATCACCCTGGTGGAAAGTGGGTAGTGTGATAGAATGGGCAGCTCGCATGCAGTGTTCACCCAGGTGACTGGTGGGACAGTGCGAAGGAATGGCCAGCTCGCATGCAGGGGTCACTCATGTGGATAGGGACAGTGTGATAGAATGCCCAGCTCGCATGCAGGGATCACTAAAGTGGATGGGGAAAGTGTGATAGAATGGCCAGCTCACATGCTGGGATCACACAGGTGGATTGTGGGACAGTGTGGTAGAATGGCCATCTCGCATGCAGGGACCACCCAGGTGGATTGTGGCACAGTGTGATAGAATGCCCAGCTCGCATGCAGGGATCACCAAAGTGGATGCGGACAGTGTGATAGAATGGCCAGCTCGCATGCAGCGATCACCGAGCTGGCTAGTGGACAGTGTGAGAAAATGGCCAGCTCGCATGCAGGAATCACCCAGGTGGATGGTTATAATGTGACTTAATGGCCAGCGAGCATGCAGTTATCATCCAGGTGGATAGTGGACAGTGTGATAGAATGTCCAGCTCGCATTCAGGGAAAACCCAGGTGGATGGGGACAGTGTGACAGAATGGACAGCTCGCATGCAGGGCTAACACATGTTGGTTGTGGACAGTGTGATAGAATGGCCAGCTCGCATGCAGGGATCACCCAGGTGGATGGTGGGACAGTGTGATAGAATGGCCAGCTCGCATGCAGGGATCACCCAGGTGGATGGTGGGACAGTGTGATAGAATAGCCAGCTCGCATGCAGGTATCACCCAGGTGGAAGAGGACAGTGTGATAGAATGGTCAGCTCGCATGCAGGGATCACCCAGCTGGATGGTGGGACATTGTGATAGCATGGGCACCTCGAATGTAGGGTTCACCCATGTGAATGGCGGGACACTGTGATAGAATGGCCAGCTCGCATGCAGGATCACTCCTCTGGATAGGGACAGTGGATAGAATGGCCAACTCGCATGTAGGGACCACCCATGTGGATAGGGACAGTGTGATAGAATGGCCAGCTCGCATGCTGGGATCACACTGGTGGATTGTGGGACAGTGTGGTAGAATGGCCAGCTCACATGCAGGGGCCACCCATGTTGATACTGCACAGTGTGATAGAATGGCCAGCTCGCATGCTGGGATCACCCAGGTGGATGATGTGACAGTTTGATAGGATGGCCATCTCGCAAGCAGGCAGCACCAGGTGGATGGGGACAGTGCGATTGAATGGGCAGCTCGCGTGGAGTGATCACCCAGGTGAAATGTGGGACAGTGAGAGAGAATGGTCAGCCCACAAGCCGGGAGCACCTTGGTGGATAGGGACAGCGTGAGAGAATGGCCAGCTCGCATGCAGGAATGACCCAGGTGATTGGGGACAGCGTGACAGAATGCCAAGCCAGCATGCAGGGATCACCCACCTGGCTAGTGGACAGTGTGAGAGAATGGCCAGCTCGCATGCAGGAATCACCCGGGTCGATGGTTATAATGTGAAAGAATGGCCAGCTCGCATGCAGGTATCGTCCACGTTGATAGTGGACAGTGTGATAGAATGGCAAGCTCGCATGCAGTGATCTCCCAGGTGGGTGGGCAATGTGTGATAGAATGGCCAGCTCGCATGCAGGGTTCACCCAGGTGGATGGGGACAGTGTGACAGAATGGCCGGCTCGCATGCAGGGATCACGCATGTTGATAGTGGACAGTGTGATAGAATGGCCAGCTCGCATGCAGGGATCACCCAAGTGGAAGGGGACAGCGTGATAGAATGACCAGCACGCATGCAGGGATCACCAGGTGGATGGGAACAGTGTGATTGAAATGACGAGCTAGCATGCAGGGAGCACCAAGGTGCATGGTGACAGTGTGATAGAATGGCAAGTTCGCATGCAGTGATAACCCAGGTGGTTAGTGGACATTGTGATAGAATTTCCAGCTCGCATGCAGGGATCCCCCCGTGTGAATGGCGGGACACTGTGATAGAATGGCCAGCTTGCATGCAGGGATCACCCAGGTGGATTGTGGGACAGTGTGGTAGAATGGCCAGCTCGCATGCAGGGATCACCCAGATGGATTGTGGGACAGTGTGATAGAATGGCCAATTCAAATGCAGCGATCACCCAGCTGAATTGTGGGACAGTGTCATAGAATGGCCAGCTCGCAAACATGCAGCACCCAGGTGGAAGGGGACAGTGTGATAGAATGGGGAGCTCACATGCAGGAATCACCCAGGTGAAATGTGTGACAGTGTGATAGAATGGCCGGCTCGCAAGCTGTGAGCACGTAGGTGGATGGGGACAGTGTGAGAGAATGGCCAGCTCGCATACAGCGATCATCCAGTTGTATGAAGGACAGTGTGATAGAATCGGAGCTCGCATGCAGTCATCACCCAGGTGGATTGTGGGACAGTGTGATAGAATGGTCAGCTCGCATGCAGGGTTCACCCAGGTGGATGGGGACAGTGTGATAGATTGGGCAGCTCGCATGCAGGGATCACCCAGCTGGATGGGGACAGTGTGATAGAATGCTCATCTCGCATGCATATGTCACATAAGTGGATGCGCACAGTGTGATCGAATGGCACGCTCGCATGCAGGGATCACCCAGGTGGATGGGGACAGTCTGCTAGAATGGCCAGCTCGCATGCAGGGATGACCCATTTGGATGAAGGACAGTGTGATAGAAAGGCTAGCTTGCATGCAGGGATCACCCAGCTGGCTAGTGGACAGTGTGAGAGAATGGCCAGCTCGTATGCAGGGATGACACAGGTGGATGGTTGGAATGTGACAGAATGGCCTGCTCGCATGCATGTGTCATCCACGTTGATAGTGGACAGTGTGATAGAATGGCAATTTCGAATGAAGTGATCACCCAGGTGGGTGGCGACAGTTTGATAGAATGACCAGCTCGCATGCAGTGATCACCCAGGTGGGTGGGCATAGTGTGATAGAATGGCCAACTCGCATGCAGGGATCGCCCAGGTGGATGGGGACAGTGTGATAGAATGCCCAGCTCGCATGCAGGGATCTCCCAGGTGGATGGGGATTGTGAGATAGAATGGCCAGCTCGCTTGTCGGGATCAACCAGGTGGATGGGAACAGTGTGATAGGATGGCCAGCTCGCATTCAGGGATCTCCCTGGTGGATGGGCAACGTGTGATAGAATGGCCATGTCGCATGCAGGGACCACCTAGGTGGTACGGGACAGCTTGTTGGAATGGCCAGCACGCATGCAGGGATCACCCAGCAAGATGGGGACAGTGTGATAGAATAGCCAACTCGCATGCAGGTATCACCCAGCAAGATGGGAACAGTGTGATAGAATGGCCAGCTCGCATGCAGTGATCACCCAGGTGGATTGTGGACACTGTGATAGAATGGGCAGCTCGCATGCAGGGATCCCAAGGCGAATGGTGGGACACTGTGATAGAATGGCCAGCTCGCATGCAGGGATCACCCAGGCGGTTTGTGGAACAGTATGGTAGAATGGCCTGCTCGCATGCAGGGATCACCAAGGTGGATTGTGGGACAGTGTGATAGAATGGCCAGCCAGCATGCAGGGATCACCCTGGTGGAAAGTGGATAGTGTGATTGAATGGCCAGTTCGCATGCAGCGTTCACCCAGGTGACTGGTGGGACAGTGCGAAGGAATGACCAGCTCGCATGCAGTGATCATATAGGTGGATTGTGGGACAGTATGATATAATGGTCAGCTCGCATGCAGGGATCACCCAGGTGGATGATGGGACAGTGTGATAGGATGGCCATCTCGCAAGCAGGCAGCACCAGGTGGTTGGGGACAGTGCGATTGAATGGGTAGCTCGCGTGCAGGGATCACCCAGGTGAAATGTGGGACAGTGAGATAGAATGGTCAGCTCGCAAGCCGGGAGCACCTAGGTGGATGGGGACAGCTTGAGAGAATGGACAGCTCGCATGCAGGGATGACCCATTTGGATTTAGGCCAGTGTGATAGAATGGCCAGCTCGCATGCAGTGATCACCCAGGTGGATGGTGGACAGTGTGATATAATGGCTAACGCGCATGCAGGGGTCACCCAGCTGGCTAGTGGACAGTGTGAGAGAATGGCAAGCTCGTATGCAGGGATGACACAGGTGGATGGTGTTGTGTGACAGAATGCCCAGCCCGCATGCAGGGATCACCCAGGTGGATGGGGACAGTCTGATAGAATGGCGAGCTCGCATGCAGGGATCACCCAGCTGGCTAGTGTACAGTGTGAGAGAATGGCCAACTCGCATGCAGGAATCACCCAGGTGGATGGTTATAATGTGACAGAATGGCCAACTCGCATGCAGGGATCACCCAGGTGGGTGGGCAGAGTGTGATCGAATGGCCAGCTCGCATGCAGGGATCACCCAGGTGTATGGGGACAGTGTGATAGAATGGCCAGCTCGCTTGCAGGGATCACCCAGGTGGATGGTGGGACAGTGTGATAGAATGGCCAGCTCGCATGCAGGGATCACCCAAGTGGATGGGGACAGTGTGATAGGATGGCCAGCACGGATGCAGGGATCAGCCAGGTGGATGGGGACAGTGTGATTGAAATTCCAGCTCGCATGCAGTGATAACCCAGTTGGATAGTGGACATTGTGATAGAATTGCCAGCTCGCATGCAGGGATCCCCCAGGTGAATGGCGGGACACTGTGATAGAATGGCCAGCTGGCATGCAGGGCTCACCCCTGTGGATTGTGGGACAGTGTGGTAGAATGGCCAGCTCGCCTGCAGGGACCACCCAGATGGATTCTGGGACAGTGTGATAGAATGGCCAGCTCGAATGCAGTTATCACCCAGCTGGATTGTGGGACAGTGTGATGGAATGGCCAGCTCGCAGGATTGTAGCACCCAGGTGGATGGGGACAGTGTGATAGAATGGGGAGCTCGCATGCAGGAATCACCCAGGTGAAATATGAGACAGTGTGATAGAATGGCCAGCTCGCAAGCAGTGAGCCCCCAGGTGGATGGGGACAGTGTGAGGGAATGGCCAGCTCGCATGCAGCGATCAGCCAGTTGGATGAAGGACAGTGTGATAGAATCGGAAGCTCGCATGCAGTGATCACCCTTGTGGATTGTGGGACAGTGTGATAGAATCGGCAGCTCGCATGCAGGGATCACCCATGTGGATTGTAGGACAGTGTGATAGAATGGCCAGCTCGCATGCAGTGATCACCCAGGCGGCTGGTGGATAGTTGATAGAATGGCCAGCTCGCATGCAGGGATCACCCACGTGGATGTGGAAAGTGTGATAGAATGGCCAGCTCGCAAGCAGGGTTCACCCAGGTGGATGGCGATTGTCTGATAGAATGGCCAGCTCGCATGCAGCGATCACCCAGGTGGATCGGCATAGTGTGATGGAATGGCCACCTCGCATGCAGGCTGCACCCAGGTGGATCGAGACAGTGTGACATAATGGGCAGCTCGCATGCAGAAATCACCAAGGTGAACTGTGGGACCGTGAGATAGAATGGCCAGCTCGCATGCAGTGATCAGCCAGGCGGATGGTGGACAGTTGATAGAATGGCCAGCTCGCATGCAGGGATCAGCCAGGTGGATGTGGAAAGTGTGAGAGAATGGCTAGCTCGCATGCAGGGTCACCCATTTGGATGTGGTTAGCGTGATAGAATGCCCAGCTCGCATGCAGGGATCACCCAGGTGGATGGGGACAGTGTGGTAGAATGGTCAGCTCGCATGAAGGATTACCCAGGTGAAATGGGACAGTGTGATAGAATAGCCAGCTCGCATGCAGGGTCACCCAGTTGGATGTGGTTAGTGTGATAGAATGGCCAGCTCGCATGCAGGGATCACCCAGGTGGATGGGGACAGTGTGATAGAATGGCCAGCTCGCACGCAGTGTTTACCCAGGTGGATGGGGATTGTCTGATAGAATGGCCAGCTCGCATGCAGCGATCACCCAGGTGCATCGGCATAGTCTGATGGAATGGCCAGCTTGCATGCAGGCTGCACCCAGGTGGATCGGGACAGTGTGATAGAATGGCCAGCTCGCATGCAGGCTGCACCCAGGTGGATCGGGACAGTGTGACAGAATGGGCAGCTCGCATGCAGGAATCACCAAGGTGAACTGTGGGACAGTGAGATAGAAAGGCCAACTCGCTAGCAGGGAACACCTAGGCGGATGGGGACAGTGTGATAGAATGGCCAGCTCGCATGCAGGGACCACCCAGGTGGATGGTTATAATGTGACAGAATGGCCAACTCGCATGCAGGGATCACCCAGGTGGGTGGGCAGAGTGTGATCGAATGGCCAGCTCGCATGCAGGGATCACCCAGGTGTATGGGGACAGTGTGATAGAATGGCCAGCTCGCTTGCAGGGATCACCCAGGTGGATGGTGGGACAGTGTGATAGAATGGCCAGCTCGCATGCAGGGATCACCCAAGTGGATGGGGACAGTGTGATAGGATGGCCAGCACGGATGCAGGGATCAGCCAGGTGGATGGGGACAGTGTGATTGAAATTCCAGCTCGCATGCAGTGATAACCCAGTTGGATAGTGGACATTGTGATAGAATTGCCAGCTCGCATGCAGGGATCCCCCAGGTGAATGGCGGGACACTGTGATAGAATGGCCAGCTCGCATGCAGGGATCACCCCGGTGGATTGTGGGACAGTGTGTGGTAGAATGGCCAGCTCGCATGCGGGGACCACCCAGATGGATTCTGGGACAGTGTGATAGAATGGCCAGCTCGAATGCAGGTATCACCCAGCTGGATTGTGGGACAGTGTGATGGAATGGCCAGCTCGCAGGATTGTAGCACCCAGGTGGATGGGGACAGTGTGATAGAATGGGGAGCTCGCATGCAGGAATCACCCAGGTGAAATAGAACAAAGAACAAAGAACAAAGAAATGTACAGCACAGGAACAGGCCCTTCGGCCCTCCAAGCCCGTGCCGACCATACTGCCCGACTAAACTACAATCTTCTACACTTCCTGGGTCCATATCCTTCTATTCCCATCCTATTCATATATTTGTCAAGATGCCCCTTAAATGTCCCTATCGTCCCTGCCTCCACTACCTCCTCCGGTAGTGAGTTCCAGGCACCCACTACCCTCTGCGTAAAAAACTTGCCTCGTACATCTACTCTAAACTTTGCCCCTCTCACCTTAAACCTATGCCCCCTAGTAATTGACCCCTTTACCCTGGGGAAAAGCCTCTGACTATCCACTCTGTCTATGCCCCTCATAATTTTGTATACCTCTATCAGGTCGCCCCTCAACCTCCTTCGTTCCAGTGAGAACAAACCGAGTTTATTCAATCGCTCCTCATAGCTTATGCCCTCCATACCAGGCAACATTCTGGTAAATCTCTTCTGCACCCTCTCTAAAGCCTCCACATCCTTCTGGTAGTGTGGCGACCAGAATTGAACACTATACTCCAAGTGTGGCCTAACTAAGGTTCTATACAGCTGCAACATGACTTGCCAATTCTTATACTCAATGCCCCGGCCAATGAAGGCAAGCATGCCGTATGCCTTCTTGACTACCTTCTCCACCTGTGCAGCCCCTTTCAGTGATCTGTGGACCTGTACTCCTAGATCTCTTTGACTTTCAATACTCTTGAGGGTTCTACCATTCACTGTATATTCCCTACCTGCATTAGCCCTTCCAAAATGCATTACCTCACATTTGTCCAGGTTAAACTCCATCTGCCATCTCTCCGCCCAAGTCTCCAGACAATCTAAATCCTGCTGTATCCTCAGACAGTCCTCATCGCTATCCGCAATTCCACCAACCTTTGTGTCGTCTGCAAACTTACTAATCAGACCAGTTACATTTTCCTCCAAATCATTTATATATACTACAAAGAGCAAAGGTCCCAGCACTGATCCCTGTGGAACACCACTGGTCACAGCCCTCCAATTAGAAAAGCATCCCTCCATTGCTACCCTCTGCCTTCTATGGCCTAGCCAGTTCTGTATCCACCTTGCCAGTTCACCCCTGATCCCGTGTGACTTCACCTTTTGTACTAGTCTACCATGAGGGACCTTGTCAAAGGCCTTACTGAAGTCCATATAGACAACATCTACTGCCCTACCTGCATCAATCATCTTAGTGACCTCCTCGAAAAACTCTATCAAATTAGTGAGGCACGACCTCCCCTTCACAAAACCGTGCTGCCTCTCACTAATACGTCCATTTGCTTCCAATATGAGACTGTGTGATAGAATGGCCAGCTCGCAAGCAGTGAGCCCTCAGGTGGATGGGGACAGTGTGAGGGAATGGCCAGCTCGCATGCAGCGATCAGCCAGTTGGATGAAGGACAGTGTGATAGAATCGGAAGCTCGCATGCAGTGATCACCCATGTGGATTGTGGGACAGTGTGATAGAATCGGCAGCTCGCATGCAGGGATCACCCATGTGGATTGTAGGACAGTGTGATAGAATGGCCAGCTCGCATGCAGGGATCACCCACGTGGATGTGGAAAGTGTGATAGAATGGCCAGCTCGCAAGCAGGGTTCACCCAGGTGGTTGTGGTTAGTGTGATACAATGCCCAGCTCGCATGCAGGGATCACCCAGGTGGATGGGGACAGTGTGATAGAATGGCCAGCTCGCACGCAGTGTTTACCCAGGTGGATGGCGATTGTCTGATAGAATGGCGACCTCGCATGCAGTCTGCACCCAGGTGGATCGAGACAGTGTGACATAATGGGCAGCTCGCATGCAGAAATCACCAAGGTGAACTGTGGGACCGTGAGATAGAATGGCCAGCTCGCATGCAGTGATCAGCCAGGCGGATGGTGGACAGTTGATAGAATGGCCAGCTCGCATGCAGGGATCAGCCAGGTGGATGTGGAAAGTGTGAGAGAATGGCTAGCTCGCATGCAGGGTCACCCATGTGGATGTGGTTAGTGTGATAGAATGCCCAGCTCGCATGCAGGGATCACCCAGGTGGATGGGGACAGTGTGGTAGAATGGTCAGCTCGCATGAAGGATTACCCAGGTGAAATGGGATAGTGTGATAGAATAGCCAGCTCGCATGCAGGGTCACCCAGTTGGATGTGGTTAGTGTGATAGAATGGCCAGCTCGCATGCAGGGATCACCCAGGTGGATGGGGACAGTGTGATAGAATGGCCAGCTCGCACGCAGTGTTTACCCAGGTGGATGGGGATTGTCTGATAGAATGGCCAGCTCGCATGCAGCGATCACCCAGGTGCATCGGCATAGTCTGATGGAATGGCCAGCTTGCATGCAGGCTGCACCCAGGTGGATCGGGACAGTGTGACAGAATGGCAGCTCGCATGCAGGAATCACCAAGGTGAACTGTGGGACAGTGAGATAGAATGGCCAACTCGCTAGCAGGGAACACCTAGGTGGATGGGGACAGTGTGATAGAATGGCCAGCTCGCATGCAGTGACCCCCCAGCTGGATGGGCCTAGTCTGATAGAATGGGCAGCTGGCGTGCAGGGCTCACCCAGGTGAAATGTGGGACTGTGAGATAGAATGGCCAGCTTGAATGCAGTGATCCCCCAGGTGGATGGTGGACAGTGTGATAGAATAGGCAGCTCGCATGCAGGGATCACCCAGGTGAAATATGGGACAGTGAGATAGAATGGCCAGCTCGGATGCAGTGATCCCCCAGGTGGATGGTAGACAGTGAGACAGAATGGCCAGCTCGCATGAAGGGATCACCATGGTGGATGGTGGACAGTGAGATAGAATAGCCAGCTCTCATGCAGGGGTCAGCCAGGTGGATGGGCATAGTATGATAGAATGGCCAGCTCGCATGCAGGGATCACCCAGGTGGATGGGCATAGTATGATAGAATAGCCAGCTCGCATGCAGGGATCACCCAGGTGGATGGGCATAGTGTGATAGAATGGCCAGCTCGCATGCAGATATCACCCAGTTGGATGGACACAGTGTGATAGAATGGCCAGCTCGCAAGCAGGGATGGTGTTCGTGTGATAGAATGCCCAGCTCGCATGCAGATATCACCCAAGTGCTGGGGCACAGTGTGATAGAATGGCCAGCCTGCATGCAAGGATCACCAAGGTGGATGGGGATAGTGAGATAGAATGGTCAGCCCGCATGCAGGGATCACCCTGGCGGATGAAGGACAGTGTGATAGAATGGCCAGCCCGCATGCAGGGTTCATACATGTGGATGGGGATAGCGTGATAGAATGCCCAGCTCGCATGCAGGGATCACCCAGGTTGATCGGCATAGTGTGATAGAATGGCCAGCTCGCATGCAGGAATCACCCAGGTGGATGGGGACAATGTGATAAAATGCCCAGCTCGCATGCAGCGAACCTCTATGTCGATAGTGAGCAGTGTGATATTACGGTCAGCTATCATGCAGGTATCACCCAGGTGGATGAGCATCGTGTGATAGAATGGCCATTTCGCATGCAGGGATCACCCAGGTGGATCCGGACAGTGTGATAGAATGGCCAGCTCGCATGCAGGGATTACCCCGGTGGATGGTGGGACAGTGTGATAGAATGTCCAGCTCGCATGTAGGGATTACCCCGGTGGATGGTGGGACATTGTGATAGAATGGCCAACTCTAGTGTAGGGATCACCCAGGTGGATCCGGACAGTGTGATAGAATGGCCAGCTCGCATGCAGGGATTACCCCGGTGGATGGTGGGACTGTGTGATAGAATGTCCAGCTCGCATGCAGGGATTACCCCGGTGGATGGTGGGACATTGTGATAGAATGGCCAACTCGAGTGTAGGGATCTCCCAGGTGGATCCGGACAGTGTGATTGAATGGCCAGCTCGCATGCAGGGATTACCCCGGTGGATGGTGGGACAGTGTGATAGAATGTCCAGCTCGCATGCAGGGATTACCCAGGTGGACGGTGGGACATTGTGATAGAATGGCCAACTCGAATGTAGGGATCACCCAGGTGGATCCGGACAGTGGGATTGAATGGCCAGATCACATGCAGTGATCACCCAGGTGGATGATGGGACGGTGTAAGCGTGGAGAGAGGTCAAACGTTGTTGTACAATGTGGAGCATTGATGACAACTCGATCATTACAGAACGAGTTGTCATCATCTTCCAACCCATAGACCAGACCCACTGCTGCAGCAAACCCAGCGACCGCACCCGGTAGTGAGTCAGGTCGGCATCACGGAAATGGCTGAGGGACAATAGCATGGAGGTTGTCCATTGGGGCAATTGTGGCCTGGGAATGGTTGTGGTGGGTTGGGCTCTTTTTTCCACTGCCCAGGCCCCCTAGTCAGGAAACAGTGGGCCAATTAGAGCGTCCTTGTTCCAGGCGCACATGTTGTGCTGCCTCCTGTGCCTGCCCGGGACCCATGTCATGCCCATCTCGCCCTCTCCCGCATTCACCTCATCAGACGAGGCCTGGCATTCCTCCTCCTCCTCCAGCCAGTCGCCCCTCTGCTGCGTAATGTGGTGGAGGATGCAGAAGGCCACCATGATGTGGGAACCTCCAGCTCCACACTGGAAGATCCCTCCAGCACCGTCCAGACACCTGGACCGCATCTTCAGGATGGCTAACGCACGGCCCTGGTCGCTGTAGTGGCGTCTTTGTATCGGCTGTCTGCGTCGGACTGGCTTCCATAGAGTCGGCATCAGCTATGACCACAGCAGATGATCCCTGTCAATCAGGAGCCAATACCTCAGCTAGGAATGCGCCATCGCGAAAAGGCCAGGCATGGCGAGTGTTCCAGGATGGGGGTGTTGTGCGCGCTGCCTGGGTCCGGGGCGCAGACGTGCATGATGTGCATCTCATGGTCACCCACCAGCTGCACGTTCAACGAGTGGAATCCCTTTCGGTTTGTGAAGACAGGCCTATTATGAGCAGGTGATCGTGCCCATTGAATCGTGGGCATCTCAGCGATGGCAGTGAATCGCGCTGCCCTGGCAAACTGGTGGGCTCGGTGCTCATTAAAGGCCATATATTGTGCCGACCGGTCCTCGAGAGTCTCCGTTACGGCACGGAGGCAGCTGATCAGGGCGACCGTCACCTTGATGGCGCACTGCATCGGGTATCCTCTCCCATTCCCTCCCCCCTTTCAAGAGCCAGGTGTACCAACATCTGCCAGATATATCGTACTGTCCCCTAAATGCCCGGTCCGCTAGGTCCTCGCCTGACCGGCGCTGCTGATACACATGAAGCCTGATGCGGTGCTTCTTTCCCACCTCCTCCTCGGCCTGTTGGGCGGCCAGCTCTCCATCGTCCTTGGCTGGCTCCTGTTGCTCAACGGCGAGCTGCTGTTCTGCAGCTCTCGTATAGAGGTAGCTCCTGCTCGCACAGCCTCAGTGCATCCCCCAGGGCTGCGGCAGCCAGGATAAAGTCCACCATGCCAGCTTGGATGCCCAAGTCCATTGTGTGCAGGGAGTGACAGAACAAAGAATAAAGAACAAAGAAAATTACAGCACAGGAACTGGACCTTCGGCCCTCCCAGCCTGCGCCGATCCAGATCCTTTATCTAAACCTGTTGCCTATTTTCCAAGGATCTGATTCCCTCTGTTCCCCGCCCGTTCATATATCTGTCTAGATGCATCTTAAATGATGCTAACGTGCCCGCCTCTGCCAACTTAGCTGGCAAAGCGTTCCAGGCACCACCCTCTACGTCAAAACCTTTGCATGCACATTTCCCTTAAACGTTCCCCCTATCACCTTGAAAGCGTGACCCCTTGTAATTGACACCCCCACACTTGGAAAAAGCTTGTTGCGACCCACCCTGTCCATACCTTTCCTAATTTTGTAGACCTCAATCAGGTCCCCCCCTCAACCTTCGTCTTTCCAACGAAAACAATCCTAATCTACTCAACCTTTCTTTCTCGCTAGCACCCTCCATACCAGGCAACATCCTGGTGAACCTCCTCTGCACCCTCTGTAAAGCATCCACATCCTTCTGGTAATGTGGTGAACAAAACTGCACGCAGTATTCCAAATGTGGCCGAACCAAAGTCCTATACAACTGTGACATGACCTGCCGACTCTTGTACTCAACACCCCGTCCGATGAAGGCAAGCATGCTGTATGCTGAAAGGCAGATGATAAGACCATAAGACATAGGAGCAGAATTAGGCCACTTGGCCCTTCAAGTCTGCACCACCATTCAATCATGGCTGATATTTTCTCATGCCCATTCTTCAGCCTTCTCCCCATAACCACTGATCCCATTATTAATCAAGACCCTATCTGTCTCCACAACCTTCTGCGGCAAAGAGTTCCACAATTTCACCACGCTCTGGCTGAAGAAATTCCTCCGCATCTCCGTTCGAAATGATTGTCCCTTTAGTCTGAAATGGTGTCCGCTGGTTCTAGTTGTTCCTACAAGTGGAAACATCATCTCCACGTCCACTCTATGTTAACATTGCTTCACCGAGGCCCCGGCCTGCACTGCAGTTCCTGCATGTCCAACTGTCCAATCCCCACATCCCCGGCCGTTTCCCCTGGTGCCCTGCCCTCCACACCCCAGGCTCTGCCGGTGCACGTTCGCCGTGGGGGAGTGACACTGGCACATTCCTGCTGTCAGCAATCCTGTTGTCTGGCACTACCCATGCAGCGTTTGGTTCACTGGGGTAAATGGCTGGCTTTTAAAGCAGACCAAGGCAGGCCAGCAGCACGGTTCAATTCCCGCACCAGCCTCCCCGAACAGGTGCCGGAATGTGGCGGCTAGGGGATTTTCACAGTAACTTATTTGAAGCCTACTCGTGACAATAAGCCATTTTAATTTCATTTCATTTTTCATTTTCTTTTCATTTCATTGTGCGGACCCCATCTGGCACCCTCATGTACGGGCCTCACTGAGCATTGCACATGGGTCGGTCGTCTATTGCCCCATCGATGGGTGCATGCCTGTTGGGGGAGGGATGTTCGCAGGATGGGGCTGCAGTCGTGGGCCGGATGGTGGGTGTCCAAGTTGTGAGTTGCGGCGGGCTGCAGAGCTGGAGTGTGCAGTGCTGGGGTGTGGAGTGTGCGGTGTTGGGGTGTGGAATGTACGGTGCTGGGGTGTGGAGTGTGCGGTGTTGGTGTGTGACTACGAGGCTGGGGTGTGTAGTGTGCAGTGCTGGTGTGTGGAGTGAGCGGTGCTGGGGTGTGGAGTGTGCGGTGTTGGGGTGTGGAGTGTGCGGTGTTGGGGTGTGGAGTGTGCGGTGCTGGGGTGTGGCGTGTGCGGTGTTGGGGTGTGGAGTGTGCGGTGCTGGGGTGTGGAGTGTGCGGTGTTGGGGTGTGGAGTGTGCGGTTCTGGGGTGTGGAGTGTGCGGTGCTGGGGTGTGGAGTTTGCGGTGCTGGGGTGTGGAGTGTGCGGTGCTGGGGTGTGGAGTGTGCGGTGCAGGGGTGTGGAGTGTGCGGTGTTGGGGTGTGGAGTGTGCGGTGCTGGGGTGTGGAGTGTGCGGTGCTGGGGTGTGGAGTGTGCGGTGTTGGGGTGTGGAGTGTGCGGTGCTGGGGAGTAGAGTGTGCGGTGCTGGGGTGTGAGTGTGCGGTGCAGGGGTGTGGAATGTGCGGTGTTGGGGTGTGGAGTGTGCGGTGCAGGTGTATGGAGTGTGCGGTGCTGGGGTGTGGAGTGTGCGGTGCTGGGGTGTGGAGTGTGCAGTGTTGGGGTGTGGAGTGTGCGGTGCTGGGGTGTGGAGTGTGCGGTGCTGGGGTGTGGAGTGTGCGGTGCTGGGGTGTGGAGTGTGCGGTGCTGGGGTCTGGAGTGTGCGGTGTTGGGGTGTGGAGTGTGCGGTGCCGGGGAGTGGAGTGTGCGCTTCTGGGATGTGAGCATGCGGTGCTGGGGTGTGGAGTGTCCAATGCTGGGGTGTGGAGTGTGCGGTGTTGGGGTGTGGAGTGTGCGGTGTTGGGGAGTGGAGTGTGCGGTGCTGGGGTGTGGAGTGTGCGGTGCTGGGGTGTGGAGTGTGCGGTGTTGGGGTGTGGAGTGTGCGGTGCTGGGGTGTGACTGCGGTGCTGTGGTTTGGTGTGTGCGGTGCTGTGGTGTGGAGTGTGCGGTGCTTGGGTGTGAAGTGTGCGGTGCTGGGGTGTGGAGTGTGCGATGCTGGGGTGTGGAGTGTGCGGTGCTGGGGTGTGGAGTGTGCGGTGCTGGGGTGTGGAGTGTGCGGTGCTGGGGTGTGGTGTGTGCGGTGCTGGGGTGTGGAGTGTGCGGTGCTGGGGTGTGGAGTGTGCGGTGCTGGGGTGTGGAGTGTGCCGTGCTGGGGTGCAGAGTGTGCGGTGCTGGGGTGTGGAGTGTGCGGTGCTGGGGTGTTGCGTGTGCGGTGCTGGGGTGTGGAGTGTGCGGTGTTGGGGTGTGGAGTGTGCGGTTCTGGGGTGTGGAGTGTGCGGTGCTGGGGTGTGGAGTTTGCGGTGCTGGGGTGTGGAGTGTGCGGTGCTGGGGTGTGGAGTGTGTGGTGCTGGGGTGTGGAGTGTGCAGTGCTGGGGTGTGGAGTGTGCGGTGCTGGGGTGTGGAGTGTGCGGTGTTGGGGTGTGGAGTGTGCGGTGCTGGGGAGTAGAGTGTGCGGTGCTGGGGTGTGAGTGTGCGGTGCAGGGGTGTGGAATGTGCGGTGTTGGGGTGTGGAGTGTGCGGTGCAGGTGTATGGAGTGTGCGGTGCTGGGGTGTGGAGTGTGCAGTGCTGGGGTGTGGAGTGTGCGGTGCTGGGGTGTGGAGTGTGCGGTGTTGGGGTGTGGAGTGTGCGGTGCAGGTGTATGGAGTGTGCGGTGCTGGGGTGTGAAGTGTGCGGTGCAGGGGTGTGGAGTGTGCGGTGTTGGGGTGTGGAGTGTGCAGTGCTGGGGTGTGGAGTGTGCGGTGCTGGGGTGTGGAGTGTGCGGTGTTGGGGTGTGGAGTGTGCGGTGCTGGGGAGTAGAGTGTGCGGTGCTGGGGTGTGAGTGTGCGGTGCAGGGGTGTGGAATGTGCGGTGTTGGGGTGTGGAGTGTGCGGTGCAGGTGTATGGAGTGTGCGGTGCTGGGGTGTGGAGTGTGCGGTGCTGGGGTGTGGAGTGTGCAGTGTTGGGGTGTGGAGTGTGCGGTGCTGGGCTGTGGAGTGTGCGGTGCTGGGGTGTGGAGTGTGCGGTGCTGGGGTGTGGAGTGTGCGGTGCTGGGGTCTGGAGTGTGCGGTGTTGGGGTGTGGAGTGTGCGGTGCCGGGGAGTGGAGTGTGCGCTTCTGGGATGTGAGCATGCGGTGCTGGGGTGTGGAGTGTCCAATGCTGGGGTGTGGAGTGTGCGGTGTTGGGGTGTGGAGTGTGCGGTGTTGGGGAGTGGAGTGTGCGGTGCTGGGGTGTGGAGTGTGCGGTGCTGGGGTGTGGAGTGTGCGGTGTTGGGGTGTGGAGTGTGCGGTGCTGGGGTGTGACTGCGGTGCTGTGGTTTGGTGTTTGCGGTGCTGTGGTGTGGAGTGTGCGGTGCTTGGGTGTGAAGTGTGCGGTGCTGGGGTGTGGAGTGTGCGATGCTGGGGTGTGGAGTGTGCGGTGCTGGGGTGTGGAGTGTGCGGTGCTGGGATGTGGAGTGGCGGTGCTGGGGTGTGGTGTGTGCGGTGCTGGGGTGTGGAGTGTGAGGTGCTGGGGTGTGGAGTGTGCGGTGCTGGGGTGTTGAGTGTGCGGTGCTGGGGTGTGGAGTGTGCGGTGCTGGGGTGTGGAGTGTGCGGTGCTGGGGTGTGGAGTGTGCGGTGCTGGGGTGTGGAGTGTGCGGTGCTGGGGTGTGGAGTGTGCGGTGCTGGGGTGTGGAGTGTGCGGTGCTGGGGTGTGGAGTGTGCGGTGCTGGGGTTTGACTGCGGTGCTGGGGTGTGGAGTGTGCGGTGTTGGGGGGTGGAGTGTGCGGTGCTGGGGTGTGGAGTATGCGGTGCTGGGGTGTGGAATGTGCGCTGCAGAGCTGTGGAGTGTGCGGTGCTGGGGTGTGGAGTGTGCGGTGTTGGGGTGTGGAGTGTGCGGTTCTCGGGAGTGGAGTGTGCGGTGCTGGGGTGTGAGCGTGCGGTGCTGTGGTGTGGAGTGTGCAATGCTGGGGTGTGGAGTGTGCGGTGCTGGGGTGTGGAGTGTGCGGTGCTGGGTTGTGGAGTGTGCGGTGCTGGGATCTGGAGTGTGCAGTGCTGGGTGTGAACTGTGCAGTGCTGGGGTTTGGAGTGTGCGGTGCTGGGGTGTGACTGCGGTGCTGGGGTCTGGAGTGTGTGGTGCTGGGTTGTGGAGTGTTCGGTGCTGTTGTGTGGAGTGTGCGGTTCTGGGGTGTGGAGTGTGCGGTTTTGGGGAGTGGAGTGTGCGGTGCTGGGGTGTGGCTTGTGCGGTGCTGGGGTGTGGAGTGTGCGCTGCTGGGGTGTGTAGTGTGCTGTGCTGGGGTGTGGCTTGTGCGGTGCTGGGGTGTGGAGTATGCGGTGCTGGGTTGTGGAGTGTGCGGTGCTGGGGTGTGGAGAGTGCTGTGCTGGGTTGTGGAGTGTGCGGTGCTGGGGTGTGGAGTGTGCGGTGCTGGGGTGTGGAGTGTGCGGTGCTGGGGTGTGGTGTGTGCTGTGCCTGGGTGTGGAGTGTGCGGTGCTGGTGTGTGGCGTGTGCGGTGCTGGGGTGTGGAGTGTGCGGTGCTGGGTGTGGAGTGATCGGTGCTGGGGTGTTGAGTGTGCAGTGTTGGTGTGTGACTGCGGTGCTGGGGTGTGGAGTGTGCAGTGCTGGGGTGAGGAGAGTGCGGTGCAGGGGTGTACAGTGTGCGGTGCAACGGTGTGGAGTGTCTGGAGCTAGAGTGTCGAGTGTGCGGTGCTGGGGTGTGGAGTGTGCGGTGTAGGGCTGTGGAGTGTGCGGTGCTGGGGTGTGGAGTGTGCGGTGCTGGTGTGTGGAGTGTGCGGTGCAGGGGTGTGTAGTGTGCGGTGTTGGGGTGTGTAGTGTGCGGTGCTGGGGAGTGGAGTGTGCGGTGCTGGGGTGTGGAGTGTGCGGTGCTGGGGTGTGGAGTGTGCGGTGCTGGGGTGTGGAGTGTGCGGTGCTGGGGTGTGGAGTGTGCGGTGCTGGGGTGTGGAGTGTGCGGTGCTGGGGTGTGTAGTGTGTGGAGTTGGGGTGTGTAGTGTGCGGTGCTGGGGTGTGGAGTGTGCGGTGCTGGGGTGTGGAGTGTGCGGTTTTCGGGTGTGGAGTGTGCGGTGTGGGGTGTGGAGTGTGCGGTGCTGGAGTGTGCGGTGCTGGGGTGTGGAGTGTGCGGTGCTGGGGTGTGGAGTGTGCGGTGCTGGGGTGTGGAGTGTGCGGTGCTGGGGAGTGGAGTGTGCGGTGCTGGGGTGTGGAGTGTGCAATGCTGGGGTGTGGAGTGTGCGGTGCTGGGAGTGGAGTGTGCGGTGCTGGGCTGTGGATTTTGCGGTGCTGGGGTGTGACTGCGGTGCTGGGGTGTGGAGTGTGCGGTGCTGGGGTATGGAGTGTGCGGTGCTGGGGTGTAGAGTGTGCGGTGTTGGGGTGTGGAGTGTGCGGTGCTGGGGTGTGGAGTGTGCGGTGCTGGGGTGTGGAGTGTGCGGTGCTGGGGTTTGACTGCGGTGCTGGGGTGTCGAGTGTGCGGTGTTGGGGGGTGGAGTGTGCGGTGCTGGGGTGTGGAGTATGCGGTGCTGGGGTGTGGAGTGTGCGGTGTTGGGGTGTGGAGTGTGCGGTTCTCGGGAGTGGAGTGTGCGGTGCTGGGGTGTGGAGTGTGCGGTGCTGGGGTGTGAGCGTGCGGTGCTGGGGTGTGGAGTGTGCAATGCTGGGGTGTGGAGTGTGCGGTGCTGGGGTGTGGAGTGTGCGGTGCTGGGGTGTGGAGTGTGCAATGCTGGGGTGTGGAGTGTGCGGTGCTGGGGTGTGGAGTGTGCGGTGCTGGGGTGTGGAGTGTGCGGTGCTGGGGTGTGGAGTGTGCGGTGCTGGGGTGTGGAGTGTGCGGTGCTGGGGTGTGGAGTGTGCGGTGCTGGGGTGTGGAGTGTGCGGTGCTGGGGTGTGGAGTGTGCAATGCTGGGGTGTGGAGTGTGCGGTGCTGGGTGTGGAGTGTGCGGTGCTGGGGTGTGGTGTGTGCGGTGCTGGGGTGTGGAGTGTGCGGTGCTGGGTTGTGGAGTGTGTGGTGCTGGGGTGTGGAGTGTGCAGTGCTGGGTTGTGACTGCGGTGCTGGGGTCTGGAGTGTGCAGTGCTGTGGTGTGGAGTGTGCGGTGCTGGGGTGTGGAGTGTGCAGTGCTGGGGTGTGTCTGCGGTGCTGGGGTGTGGAGTGTGCAATGCTGGGGTGTGGAGTGTGCGGTGCTGGGGTGTGGAGTGTGCGGTGCTGGGGTGTGGAGTGTGCAATGCTGGGGTGTGGAGTGTGCAGTGCTGGGGTTTGGAGTGTGCGGTGCTGGGGTGTGACTGCGGTGCTGGGGTGTGAAGTATGCGGTGCTGGGGTGTGGAGTGTGCGGTGCTGGGGTGTGGAGTGTGCGGTGCTGGGGTGTAGAGTGTGCGGTGCTGGTGTGTGGAGAGTGCTGTGCATGGGTGTGGAGTGTGCGGTGCTGGGGAGTGGAGTGTGCCATGCTGGTGTGCGGAGTGTGCGGTGCTGGGGTGTGGAGTGTGCAGTGCTGGGGTGTGGAATGTGCTGTGCTGGGGTGTGACTACGATGCTGAGGTGTGTAGTGTGCAGTGCTGGTGTGTGGAGTGTGCGGTGCTGGATTGTGGCGTGTGCGGTGCTGGGGTGTGGAGTGTACGGTGTTGGGGTGTGGAGTGTTCGGTGCTGGGGTGTGGAGTGTGCGGTGCTGGGGTGTGGAGTGTGCGGTGCTGGGGTGTGGAGAGTGCGGTGCTGGGGTGTGGAGTGTGCGGTGCTGGGGTGTGGAGTGTGCAATGCTGGGGTGTGGAGTGTGCGGTGCTGGGGTGTGGAGTGTGCGGTGCTGGGGTGTGGAGTGTGCGGTGCTGGGGTGTGGAGTGTGCGGTGCTGGGGTGTGGAGTGTGCGGTGCTGGGGTGTGGAGTGTGCAATGCTGGGGTGTGGAGTGTGCGGTGCTGGGTGTGGAGTGTGCGGTGCTGGGGTGTGGTGTGTGCGGTGCTGGGGTGTGGAGTGTGCGGTGCTGGGTTGTGGAGTGTGTGGTGCTGGGGTGTGGAGTGTGCAGTGCTGGGGTGTGGAGTGTGCGGTGCTGGGGTGTGGAGTGTGCAGTGCTGGGGTGTGGAGTGTGCAGTGCTGGGTGTGGAGTGTGCAGTGCTGGGGTGTGGAGTGTGCAGTGCTGGGTGTGGAGTGTGCGGTGCTGGGGTGTGGAGTGTGCAATGCTGGGGTGTGGAGTGTGCGGTGCTGGGGTGTGGAGTGTGCGGTGCTGGGGTGTGGAGTGTGCGGTGCTGGGGTGTGGAGTGTGCGGTGCTGGGGTGTGGAGTGTGCGGTGCTGGGGTGTGGAGTGTGCAATGCTGGGGTGTGGAGTGTGCGGTGCTGGGTGTGGAGTGTGCGGTGCTGGGGTGTGGTGTGTGCGGTGCTGGGGTGTGGAGTGTGCGGTGCTGGGTTGTGGAGTGTGTGGTGCTGGGGTGTGGAGTGTGCAGTGCTGGGTTGTGACTGCGGTGCTGGGGTCTGGAGTGTGCAGTGCTGTGGTGTGGAGTGTGCGGTGCTGGGGTGTGGAGTGTGCAGTGCTGGGGTGTGTCTGCGGTGCTGGGGTGTGGAGTGTGCAATGCTGGGGTGTGGAGTGTGCGGTGCTGGGGTGTGGAGTGTGCGGTGCTGGGGTGTGGAGTGTGCAATGCTGGGGTGTGGAGTGTGCAGTGCTGGGGTTTGGAGTGTGCGGTGCTGGGGTGTGACTGCGGTGCTGGGGTGTGAAGTATGCGGTGCTGGGGTGTGGAGTGTGCGGTGCTGGGGTGTGGAGTGTGCGGTGCTGGGGTGTAGAGTGTGCGGTGCTGGTGTGTGGAGTGTGCTGTGCCTGGGTGTGGAGTGTGCGGTGCTGGGGAGTGGAGTGTGCCATGCTGGTGTGCGGAGTGTGCGGTGCTGGGGTGTGGAGTGTGCAGTGCTGGGGTGTGGAATGTGCTGTGCTGGGGTGTGACTACGATGCTGAGGTGTGTAGTGTGCAGTGCTGGTGTGTGGAGTGTGCGGTGCTGGATTGTGGCGTGTGCGGTGCTGGGGTGTGGAGTGTACGGTGTTGGGGTGTGGAGTGTGCGGTGCTGGGGTGTGGAGTGTGCGGTGCAGGGGTGTGGAGTGTGCGGTGTTGGGGTGTGGAGTGTGCGGTGCTGGGGTGTGAGCGTGCGGTGCTGGGGTGTGAGCGTGCGGTGCTGGGGTGTGGAGTGGGCAATGCTGGGGTGTGGAGTGTGCGGTGCTGGGGTGTGGAGTTTGCAGTGTTGGGGTGTGCAGTGTGCGGTGCTGGGGAGTGGAGTGTGCGGTGCTGGGGTGTGAGCGTGCGGTGCTGGGGTGTGGAGTGTGCAATGCTGGGGTGTGGAGTGTGCGGTGTTGGGGTGTGGAGTGTGCGGTGTTGGGGAGTGGAGTGTGCGGTGCTGGGGTATGGAGTGTGCGGTGCTGGGGTGCGGAGTGTGCGGTGTTGGGGTGTGGAGTATGCGGTGCTGGGGTGTGAATGCGGTGCTGTGGTTTGGAGTGTGCGGGGCTGTGGTGTGGAGTGTGCGGTGCTTGGGTGTGGAGTGTGCGGTGCTGGGGTGTGGAGTGTGCGATGCTGGGGTGTGGAGTGTGCGGTGCTGGGGTGTGGAGTGTGCGGTGCTGGGGTGTGGAGTGTGCGGTGCTGGGGTGTGGAGTGTGCGGTGCAGGGTTGTGACTGCGGTGCTGGGATGTGGAGTGTGCGGTGCTGGGGTGTGGAGTGTGCGGTGCTGGGGTGTGGAGTGTGCGGTGCTGGGGCGTGGAGTGTGCGGTGCTGGGGTTTGACTGCGGTGCTGGGGTGTCGAGTGTGCGGTGTTGGGGTGTGGAGTGTGCGGTGCTGGGGTGTGGAGTGTGCGGTCCTGGAGTGTGGAGTGTGCGGTGCTGGGATGTGGAGTGTGCGGTGCTGGGGTGTGGAGTGTGCGGTGCTGGGGTGTGGAGTGTGCGGTGCTGGGGTGTGGAGTGTGCGGTGCTGGGGTTTGACTGCGGTGCTGGGGTGTCGAGTGTGCGGTGTTGGGGGGTGGAGTGTGCGGTGCTGGGGTGTGCAGTATGCGGTGCTGGGGTGTGGAGTGTGCGGTGTTGGGGTGTGGAGTGTGCGGTTCTCGGGAGTGGAGTGTGCGGTGCTGGCATGTGAGCGTGCGGTGCTGGGGTGTGGAGTGTGCAATGCTGGGGTGTGGAGTGTGCGGTGCTGGGGTGTGGAGTGTGCGGTGCTGGGGTGTGGAGTGTGCAATGCTGGGGTGTGGAGTGTGCGGTGCTGGGGTGTGGAGTGTGCGGTGCTGGGGTGTGGAGTGTGCGGTGCTCGGTTGTGGAGTGTGCGGTGCTGGGGTGTGGAGTGTGCGGTGCTGGGTTGTGGAGTGTGCAGTGCTGGGGTGTGGAGTGTGCAGTGCTGGGTTGTGACTGCGGTGCTGGGGTCTGGAGTGTGCAGTGCTGGGGTGTGGAGTGTGCAGTGCTGGGGTGTGTCTGCGGTGCTGGGGTGTGGAGTGTGCAATGCTGGGGTGTGGAGTGTGCAGTGCTGGGGTGTGTCTGCGGTGCTGGGGTGTGGAGTGTGCAATGCTGGCGTGTGGAGTGTGCGGTGCTGGGGTGTGGAGTGTGCAGTGCTGGGGTGTGTCTGCGGTGCTGGGGTGTGGAGTGTGCAATGCTGGGGTGTGGAGTGTGCGGTGCTGGGGTGTGGAGTGTGCGGTGCTGGGGTGTGGAGTGTGCAATGCTGGGGTGTGGAGTGTGCGGTGCTGGGGGGTGACTGCGGTGCTGGGGTGTGAAGTATGCGGTGCTGGGGTGTGGAGTGTGCGGTGCTGGGGTGTGGAGTGTGCGGTGCTGGGGTGTAGAGTGTGCGGTGCTGGTGTGTGGAGTGTGCTGTGCCTGGGTGTGGAGTGTGCGGTGCTGGGGAGTGGAGTGTGCCATGCTGGTGTGCGGAGTGTGCGGTGCTGGGGTGTGGAGTGTGCGGTGCTGGGGTGTGGAGTGTGCGGTGCTGGGGTGTAGAGTGTGCGGTGCTGGGGTGTAGAGTGTGCGGTGCTGGGGTGTGGAATGTGCTGTGCTGGGGTGTGGAGTGTGCGGTGCTGGGGTGTGACTACGATGCTGAGGTGTGTAGTGTGCAGTGCTGGTGTGTGGAGTGTGCGGTGCTGGATTGTGGCGTGTGCAGTGCTGGGGTGTGGAGTGTGCGGTGTTGGGGTGTGGAGTGTGCGGTGCTGGGGTGTGGAGTGTGCGGTGCTGGGGTGTGGAGTGTGCGGTGCTGGGGTGTGGAGTGTGCGGTGCTGGGGTGTGGTGTGTGCGGTGCTGGGGTGTGGAGTGTGCGGTGCAGGGGTGTGGAGTGTGCGGTGTTGGGGTGTGGAGTGTGCAGTGTTGGGGTGTGCAGTGTGCGGTGCTGGGGAATGGAGTGTGCGGTGCTGGGGTGTGAGCATGCGGTGCTGGGGTGTGGAGTGGGCAATGCTGGGGTGTGGAGTGTGCGGTGTTGGGGTGTGGAGTGTGCGGTGTTGGGGAGTGGAGTGTGCGGTGCTGGGGTATGGAGTGTGCGGTGCTGGGGTGCGGAGTGTGCGGTGTTGGGGTGTGAATGCGGTGCTGTGGTTTGGAGTGTGCGGGGCTGTGGTGTGGAGTGTGCGGTGCTTGGGTGTGGAGTGTGCGGTGCTGGGATGTGGAGTGTGCGATGCTGGGGTGTGGAGTGTGCGGTGCTGGGGTGTGGAGTGTGCGGTGCTGGGGTGTGGAGTGTGCGGTGCTGGGGTGTGGTGTGTGCTGTGCCTGGATGTGGAGTGTGCGGTGCTGGGGTGTGGAGTGTGCGGTGCTGGGGTGCGGAGTGTGCGGTGCTGGGGTGTGGAGTGTGCGGTGCTGGGGTGTGGAGTGTGCGGTGCTGGGGTGTGACTGCGGAGCTGGGGTGTGGAGTGTGCGGTGCTGAGGTGTGGAGTGTGCGGTGCTGGGGTGTGGTGTGTGCGATGCTGGGTGTGGAGTGTTCAGTGCTGGGGTGTTGAGTGTGCAGTGTTGGTGTGTGACTGCAGTGCTGGGGTGTGGAGTGTGCAGTGCTGGGGTGAGGAGTGTGCGGTGCAGGGGTGTAGAGTGTGCGGTGTTGGAGTGTGGAGCGTGCGGTGCTGGGGTGTGGAGTGTGTGGAGCTAGAGTGTCGAGTGTGCGGTGTAGGGCTGTGGAGTGTGCGGTGCTGGGGTGTGGAGTGTGCGGTGCTGGTGTGTGGAGTGTGCAGTGCTGGGGTGTGGAGTGTGCGGTGCTGGGGTGTGGAGTGTGCGGTGCTGGGGTATGGAGTGTGTGGTGCTGGGGTGTGGATTGTGCGGTGCTGGGGTGTGGAGTGTGCGGTGCTGGAGTGTGGAGTGTGCGGTGCTGGGGTGTGTAGTGTGCGGTGTTGGGGTGTGTAGTGTGCGGTGCTGGGGAGTGGAGTGTGCGGTGCTGGGGTGTGGAGTGTGCGGTGCTGGGGTGTCGAGTATGCGGTTTTCGGGTGTGGAGTGTGCGGTGCTGGGGTGTGGAGTGTGCGGTGCTGGGCTGTGGAGTGTGCGGTGCTGGGGTGTGACTGCGGTGCTGGGGTGTGGAGTGTGCGGTGCTGGGGTGTGGAGTGTGCGGTGCTGGAGAGTGGAGTGTGCGGTGTTGGGGTGTGGAGTGTGTGGTGCAGGGTTGTGACTGCGGTGCTGGGGTGTGGAGTGTGCGGTGCTGGAGTGTGGAGTGTGCGGTGTTGGGGTGTGGAGTGTGCGGTGCTGGGGTGTGGAGTGTGCGGTGCTGGGGTGTGGAGTGTGCGGTGCTGGGGTGTGAAGTGTGCGGTGCTGGGGTGTGGAGTGTGCGGTGCTGGGGTGTGGAGTGTGCGGTGCTGGGGTTTGACTGCGGTGCTGGGGTGTGGAGTGTGCGGTGTTGGTGGGTGGAGTGTGCGGTGCTGGGGTGTGGAGTATGCGGTGCTGGGATGTGGAATGTGCGCTGCAGAGGTGTGGAGTGTGCGGTGTTGTGGTGTCAAGTGTGCGGTGCTGGGCTGTGGAGTGTGCGGTGCTGGGGTGTGGAGTGTGCGGTGTTGGGGTGTGGAGTGTGCGGTTCTCGGGAGTGGAGTGTGCGGTGCTGGGGTGTGAGCGTGCGGTGCTGGGGTGTGGAGTGTGCAATGCTGGGGTGTGGAGTGTGCGGTGCTGGGGTGTGGAGTGTGCGGTGCTGGGGTGTGGAGTGTGCAATGCTGGGCTGTGGAGTGTGCGGTGCTGGGGTGTTGAGTGTGCGGTGCTGGGGTGTGGAGTGTGCGGTGCTGGGGTGTGGAGTGTGCGGTGCTGGGGTGTGGAGTGTGCATTGCTGGGGTGTGGAGTGTGCGGTGCTGGGGTGTGGTGTGTGCGGTGCTGGGGTGTGGAGTGTGCGGTGCTGGGTTGTGGAGTGTGCGGTGCTGGGGTGTGGAGTGTGCATTGCTGGGGTGTGGAGTGTGCGGTGCTGGGGAGTGGTGTGTGCGGTGCTGGGGTGTGGAGTGTGCGGTGCTGGGGTGTGGTGTGTGCGGTGCTGGGGTGTGGAGTGTGCAGTGCTGGGTTGTGACTGCGGTGCTGGGGTCTGGAGTGTGCAGTGCTGTGGTGTGGAGTGTGCGGTGCTGGGGTGTGGAGTGTGCAGTGCTGGGGTGTGTCTGCGGTGCTGGGGAGTGGAGTGTGCGGTGCTGGGGTGTAGAGTGTGTGGTGCTGGGGTGTGGAGTGTGCGGTGCTGGGGTGTGGTGTGTGCTGTGCCTGGGTGTGGAGTGTGCAGTGCTGGGGTGTGGAGTGTGCGGTGCTGGGGTGCGGAGTGTGCGGTGCTGGGGTGTGGAGTGTGCGGTGCTGGGGTGTGGAGTGTGCGGTGCTGGGGTGTGACTGCGGTGTTGGGGTACGGAGTGTGCGGTGCTGGGGTCTGGAGTGTGCGGTGCTGGGGTGTGGAGTGTGCGGTGCTGGGGTGTGGTGTGTGCGATGCTGGGTGTGGAGTGTTCAGTGCTGGGGTGTTGAGTGTGCAGTGTTGGTGTGTGACTGCAGTGCTGGGGTGTGGAGTGTGCAGTGCTGGGGTGAGGAGTTTGCGGTGCAGGGGTGAGGAGTTTGCGGTGCAGGGGTGTAGAGTGTGCGGTATTGGAGTGTGGAGCGTGCGGTGCTGGGGTGTGGAGTGTGTGGTGCTGGAGTGTGGAGTGTGCGGTGCTGGGGAGTGGAGTGTGCGGTGCTGGGGTGTGGAGTGTGCGTGGGAGTGGGTTGTGACTGCGGTGCTGGGGTCTTCAGTGTGCAGTGCTGTGGTGTGGAGTGTGCGGTGCTGAGGTGTGGAGTGTGCAGTGCTGGGGTGTGTCTGCGGTGCTGGGGTTTGGAGAGTGCGGTGCTGGGGTGTGACTGCGGTGCTGGGGTGTGGAGTGTGCGGTGCTGCGTTGTGGAGTGTTCGGTGCTGTGGTGTGGAGTGTGCGGTTCTGGGGTGTGGTGTGTGCGGTGCTGGGGTGTGGAGTATGCGGTGCTGGGGTGTGGAGTGTGCGGTGCTGGGGTGTGGAGTGTGCGGTGCTGGGGTGTAGAGTGTGCGGTGCTGGGGTGTGGAGTATGCTGTGCTGGGATATGGAGTGTGCGGTGCTGGGGTGTGGAGTGTGCGGTGCTGGGGTGTGAAGTGTGCGGTGCTGGGGTGTGGAGTGTGCGGTGCTGGGGTGTGGAGTGTGCGGTGCTGGGGTTTGACTGTGGTGCTGGGGTGTGGAGTGTGCGGTGTTGGTGGGTGGAGTGTGCGGTGCTGGGGTGTGGAGTATGCGGTGCTGGGATGTGGAATGTGCGCTGCAGAGGTGTGGAGTGTGCGGTGTTGGGGTGTGAAGTGTGCGGTGCTGGGCTGTGGAGTGTGCGGTGCTGGGGTGTGGAGTGTGCGGTATTGGGGTGTGGAGTGTGCGGTTCTCGGGAGTGGAGTGTGCGGTGCTGGGGTGTGAGCGTGCGGTGCTGGGGTGTGGAGTGTGCAATGCTGGGGTGTGGAGTGTGCGGTGCTAGGGTGTGGAGTGTGCGGTGCTGGGGTGTGGAGTGTGCAATGCTGGGCTGTGGAGTGTGCGGTGCTGGGGTGTGGAGTGTGCGGTGCTGGGGTGTGGAGTGTGCGGTGCTGGGGTGTGGAGTGTGCGGTGCTGGGGTGTGGAGTGTGCAATGCTGGGGTGTGGAGTGTGCGGTGCTGGTGTGTGGAGTGTGCGGTGCTGGGGTGTGGTGTGTGCGGTGCTGGGGTGTGGAGTGTGCGGTGCTGGGTTGTGGAGTGTGCGGTGCTGGGGTGTGGAGTGTGCAGTGCTGGGTTGTGACTGCGGTGCTGGGGTCTTCAGTGTGCAGTGCTGTGGTGTGGAGTGTGCGGTGCTGAGGTGTGGAGTGTGCAGTGCTGGGGTGTGTCTGCGGTGCTGGGGAGGGGAGTGTGCGGTGCTGGGGTGTGGAGTGTGCAGTGCTGGGGTTTGGAGAGTGCGGTGCTGGGGTGTGACTGCGGTGCAGGGGTGTGGAGTGTGCGGTGCTGGGTTGTGGAGTGTTCGGTGCTGGGGTGTGGAGTGTGCGGTGCTGGGGTGTGGAGTGTGCGGTTCTGGGGTGTGCAGTGTGCGGTGCTGGGGTGTGGAGTGTGCGGTTCTGGGGTGTGCAGTGTGCGGTGCTGGGGTGTGGAGTATGCGGTGCTGGGGTGTGGAGTGTGCGGTGCTGGGGTGTGGAGTGTGCGGTGCTGGGGTGTAGAGTGTGCGGTGCTGGGGTGTGGAGTGTGCTGTGCCTGGGTGTGGAGTGTGCGGTGCTGGGGTCTGGAGTGTGCAGTGCTGGGGTGTGGAGTGTGCGGTGATGGAGTGTGGAGTGTGCCGTGCTGGGGTGCGGAGTGTGCGGTGCTGGGGTGTTACTGTGGAGCTGGGGTGTGGAGTGTGCGGTGCTGGGGTGTGGAGTGTGCGCTGCTGGGGCGTGGAGTAAGCAATGCTGGGGTGTGGAGTGTGCGGTGCTGGGGTGTGTAGTGTGCGGTGCTGGGATGTGGAGTGTGCGGTTCTGGGGAGTGGAGTGTGCGGTGCTGGGGTGTGGAGTGTGCAATGCTGGGGTGTGGAGTGTGCGGTGCTGGGGTGTGGAGTGTGCGGTGCTGGGGTGTGGTGTGTGCGGTGCTGGGGTGAGGAGTGTGCGGTGCTGGGTTGTGGAGTGTGCGGTGCTGGTGTGTGGAGTGTGCAGTGCTGAGTTGTGACTGCGGTGCTGGGGTGTGGAGTGTGCGGTGCTGGGGTGTGGAGTGTGCAGTGCTGGGGTTTAGAGTGTGCGGTGCTGGGGTGTGACTGCGGTGCTGGGGTGTGGAGTGTGCGGTGCTGGGTTGTGGAGTGTTCGGTGCTGGGGTGTGGAGTGTGCAGTTCTGGGGTGTGGAGTATGCGGTGTTGGGGTGTGGAGTGTGCAGTGCTGGCATGTGGAGTGTGCGGTGCTGGGGTGTGGAGTGTGCGGTGCTGGGGTATGAGCGAGCGGTGCTGGAGTGTGGAGTGTGCAATGCTGGGGTGTGTAGTGTGCGGTGTTGGGGTGTGTAGTGTGCGGTGCTGGGGAGTGGAGTGTGCGGTGCTGGGGTGTGGAGTGTGCGGTGCTGGGGTGTGGAGTGTGCGGTTTTCGGGTGTGGAGTGTGTGGTGCAGGGTTGTGACTGCGGTGCTGGGATGTGGAGTGTGCGGTGCTGGGGTGTGGAGTGTGCGGTGCTGGGGTGTGGTGTGTGCTGTGCCTGGGTGTGGAGTGTGCAGTGCTGGGGTGTGGAGTGTGCTGTGCCTGGGTGTGGAGTGTGCAGTGCTGGGGTGTGGAGTGTGCGGTGCTGGGGTGTGGAGTGTGCGGTGCTGGGGTGTGGAGTGTGCGGTGCTGGGTTGTGGAGTGTTCGGTGCTGGGGTGTGGAGTGTGCAGTTCTGGGGTGTGGAGTATGCGGTGTTGGGGTGTGGAGTGTGCAGTGCTGGCATGTGGAGTGTGCGGTGCTGGGGTGTGGAGTATGCGGTGCTGGGGTCTGGAGTGTGCGGTGCTGGGATGTGGAGTGTGCGGTGATGGGGTGTGGAGTGTGCGGTGCTGGGGTGTGACTGCGGAGCTGGGGTGTGGAGTGTGCGGTGCTGAGGAGTGGAGTGTGCGGTGCTGGGGTGTGGAGTGTGCGGTGCTGGGGTGTGGAGTGTGCGGTGCTGGGGTGTGGTGTGTGCTGTGCCTGGGTGTGGAGTGTGCAGTGCTGGGGTGTGGAGTGTGCGGTGCTGGGGTACGGAGTGTGCGGTGCTGGGGTCTGGAGTGTGCGGTGCTGGGGTGTGGAGTGTGCGGTGCTGGGGTGTGGTGTGTGCGATGCTGGGTGTGGAGTGTTCAGTGCTGGGGTGTTGAGTGTGCAGTGTTGGTGTGTGACTGCAGTGCTGGGGTGTGGAGTGTGCAGTGCTGGGGTGAGGAGTTTGCGGTGCAGGGGTACGGAGTGTGCGGTGCTGGGGTCTGGAGTGTGCGGTGCTGGGGTGTGGAGTGTGCGGTGCTGAGGTGTGGAGTGTGCAGTGCTGGGGTGTGTCTGCGGTGCTGGGGAGGGGAGTGTGCGGTGCTGGGGTGTGGAGTGTGCAGTGCTGGGGTTTGGAGAGTGCGGTGCTGGGGTGTGACTGCGGTGCTGGGGTGTGGAGTGTGCGGTGCTGGGTTGTGGAGTGTTCGGTGCTGGGGTGTGGAGTGTGCGGTGCTGGGGTGTGGAGTGTGCGGTTCTGGGGTGTGCAGTGTGCGGTGCTGGGGTGTGGAGTGTGCGGTTCTGGGGTGTGCAGTGAGCGGTGCTGGGGTGTGGAGTATGCGGTGCTGGGGTGTGGAGTGTGCGGTGCTGGGGTGTGGAGTGTGCGGTGCTGGGGTGTAGAGTGTGCGGTGCTGGGGTGTGGAGTGTGCTGTGCCTGGGTGTGGAGTGTGCGGTGCTGGGGTCTGGAGTGTGCAGTGCTGGGGTGTGGAGTGTGCGGTGATGGAGTGTGGAGTGTGCCGTGCTGGGGTGCGGAGTGTGCCGTGCTGGGGTGTTACTGTGGAGCTGGGGTGTGGAGTGTGCGCTGCTGGGGTGTGGAGTAAGCAATGCTGGGGTGTGGAGTGTGCGGTGCTGGGGTGTGTAGTGTGCGGTGCTGGGATGTGGAGTGTGCGGTTCTGGGGAGTGGAGTGTGCGGTGCTGGGGTGTGGAGTGTGCAATGCTGGGGTGTGGAGTGTGCGGTGCTGGGGTGTGGAGTGTGCGGTGCTGGGGTGTGGTGTGTGCGGTGCTGGGGTGAGGAGTGTGCGGTGCTGGGTTGTGGAGTGTGCGGTGCTGGTGTGTGGAGTGTGCAGTGCTGAGTTGTGACTGCGGTGCTGGGGTGTGGAGTGTGCGGTGCTGGGGTGTGGAGTGTGCAGTGCTGGGGTTTGGAGTGTGCGGTGCTGGGGTGTGACTGCGGTGCTGGGGTGTGGAGTGTGCGGTGCTGGGTTGTGGAATGTTCGGTGCTGGGGTGTGGAGTGTGCAGTTCTGGGGTGTGGAGTATGCGGTGTTGGGGTGTGGAGTGTGCAGTGCTGGCATGTGGAGTGTGCGGTGCTGGGGTGTGTAGTGTGCGGTGCTGGGGTATGAGCGAGCGGTGCTGGAGTGTGGAGTGTGCAATGCTGGGGTGTGTAGTGTGCGGTGTTGGGGTGTGTAGTGTGCGGTGCTGGGGAGTGGAGTGTGCGGTGCTGGGGTGTGGAGTGTGCGGTGCTGGGGTGTGGAGTGTGCGGTTTTCGGGTGTGGAGTGTGTGGTGCAGGGTTGTGACTGCGGTGCTGGGATGTGGAGTGTGCGGTGCTGGGGTGTGGAGTGTGCGGTGCTGGGGTGTGGTGTGTGCTGTGCCTGGGTGTCGAGTGTGCGGTGCTGGGGTGTGGAGTGTGCGGTGCTGGGGTGTGGAGTGTGCGATTCTGGGTGTGGAGTGCGCGGTGCTGGGGTGTGCAGTGTGCCGTGCTGGGGTGCGGAGAGTGCGATGCTGGGGTGTGACATCGGAGCTGGGGTGTGGAGTGTGCGGTGCTGAGGTGTGGAGTGTGCGGTGCTGGGGTGTGGAGTGTGCGGTGCTGGGTTGTGGAGTGTTCGGTGCTGGGGTGTGGAGTGTGCGGTGCTGGGGTGTGGAGTGTGCGGTGCTGGGGTGTGGAGTGTGCGGTGCTGGGGTGTGGAGTGTGCAATGCTGGGGTGTGGAGTGTGCGGTGCTGGGGTGTGGTGTGTGCGGTGCTGGGGTGTGGAGTGTGCGGTGCTGGGTTGTGGAGAGTGCAGTGCTGGGGTGTGGAGTGTGCAGTGCTGGGTTGTGACTGCGGTGCTGGGGTCTGGAGTGTGCAGTGCTGTGGTCTGGAGTGTGGGTTCTGGGGTGTGGAGTGTGCAGTGCTGGGGTGTGTCTGCGGTGCTGGGGAGTGGAGTGTGCGGTGCTGGGGTGTGGAGTGTGCAGTGCTGGGGTTTGGAGTGTGCGGTGCTGGGGTGTGACTGCGGTGCTGGGGTGTGGAGTGTGCGGTGCTGGGTTGTGGAGTATGCGGTGTTGGGGTGTGGAGTGTGCAGTGCTGGCGTGTGGAGTGTGCGGTGCTGGGGTGTGGATTATGCGTTGCTGGGTTGTGGAGTGTGCGGTGCTGGGGTGTGGAGTATGCGGTGCTGGGGTGTGGAGTGTGCGGTGCTGGGGTGTGGAGTGTGCGGTGCTGGGGTGTAGAGTGTGCGGTGCTGGGGTGTGGAGTGTGCTGTGCCTGGGTGTGGAGTGTGCAGTGCTGGGGTCTGGAGTGCGCGGTGCTGGGGTGTGGAGTGTGCGGTGATGGGGTGTGGAGTGTGCGGTGCTGGGGTGTGGAGTGTGCCGTGCTGGGGTGCAGAGTGTGCGGTGCTGGGGTGTGGAGTGTGCGTTGCTTGGGTGTGGAGTGTCCGATGCTGGGTGTGGAGTGTGCGGTGCTGGGGTGTGGAGTGTGTGGTGCTGGGTTGTGGAGTGGGTGGTGCTGGGGTGTGGAGTGTGCGGTGCTGGGGCGTGGAGTGTGCGGTGCTGGGGTGTGGAGTGTGTGGTGCTGGGTTGTGGAGTGTGTGGTGCTGGGGTGTGGAGTGTGCAGTGCTGGGGCGTGGAGTGTGCGGTGCTGGGATGTGGAGTGTGCCGTGCTGGGGTGTGGAGTGTGTGGTGCTGGTGTGTGACATCGGAGCTGGGGTGTGGAGTGTGCGGTGCTGAGGTGTGGAGTGTGTGGTGCTGGGGTGTGGAGTGTGCGGTGCTGGGGTGTGACATCGGAGCTGGGGTGTGGAGTGTGCCGTGTTGGGGTGTGGAGTGTGCGGTGCTGGGTTTGGAGAGTGTGGTGCTGGGGTGTGGAGTGTGCGGTGCTGGGGTGTGGAGTGTGCGGTGCTGGGGTGTGGAGTGTGCGATTCTGGGTGTGGAGTGTGCGGTGCTGGGGTGTGGAGTGTGCGATTCTGGGTGTGGAGTGTGCGGTGCTGGGGTGTGCAGTGTGCCGTGCTGGGGTGCGGAGAGTGCGATGCTGGGGTGTGACATCGGAGGTGGGGTGTGGAGTGTGCGGTGCTGAGGTGTGGAGTGTGCGGTGCTGGGGTGTGGAGTGTGCGGTGCTGGGGTGTGGAGTGTGCGATGCTGGGTGTGGAGTGTGCGGTGCTGGGGTGTGGAGTGTGCCGTGCTGGGGTGCGGAGATTGCGATGCTGGGGTGTGACATTGGAGCTGAGGTGTGGAGTGTGCGGTGCTGGGGTGTGGAGTGTGCGGTGCTGGGGTGTGGAGTGTGCGGTGCTGGGGTGTGGAGTGTGCGGTGCTGGGGTGTGGAGTGTGCCGTGCTGGGGTGCGGAGTGTGCGGTGGTGGGGTGTGACATCGGAGCTGGGGTGTGGAGTGTGCGGTGCTGAGGTGTGGAATGTGCGGTGCTGGGGTGTCGAGTGTGCGGTGCTGGGGTGTGGAGTTTGCGATGCTGTGTGTGGAGTGTGCGGTGCTGGGGTGTGGAGTGTGTGGTGCTGGGGTGTGGATTGTGCAGTGCTGGGGTGTGGAGTGTGCAGTGTTGGGGTGAGGAGTGTGCGGTGATGGGGTGTGGAGTGTGCAGTGTTGGGGTGAGGAGTGTGCGGTGATGGGGTGTGGAGTGTGCGGTGTTGGGGTGTAGGGTGTGCGGTGCTGGCGTGTGGAGTGTGCGGTGCTGGGGTGTGGAGTGTGCGGTGCTGGGGTGTGGAGTGTGCGGTGCATGGGTGTGGAGTGTGCGTTGCTGGGGGGTGGAGTGTGCGGTGCTGGGGTGTGGAGTGTGCAGTGCTGGGGTGTGGAGTGTGCGGTGCTGGGGAGTGGAGTGTGCGCTGCTGGGGTGTGGAGTGTGCGGTGTTGGGCTGTGTAGTGTGCGGTGCTGGGGAGTGGAGTGTGCGGTGCTGGGGTGTGGAGTGTGCGGTGCTGGCGTGTGGAGTGTGCGGTGTTCGGGTGTGGAGTGTGCGGTGCTGGGGTGTGGAGTGTGCGGAGCTGTGGTGTGGAGTGTGCGTTGCTGGGGTGTGGAGTGTGCGGTGCATTGTTGTGACTGCGGTGCTGGGGTGTGGAGTGTGCGGTGCTGGGGTGTGGAGTGTGCGGTGCTGGGGTGTGGAGTGTGCGGTGCTGGGGTGTGACTGCGGAGCTGGGGTGTGGAGTGTGCGGTGCTGAGGTGTGGAGTGTGCGGTGCTGAGGTGCGGAGTGTGCGGCGCTGGGGTGTGGAGTGTGCGGTGCTGGCGTGTGGAGTGTGCGGTGTTGGGCTGTGTAGTGTGCGGTGCTGGGGAGTGGAGTGTGCGGTGCTGGGTGTGGAGTGTGCGGTGCTGGCGTGTGGAGTGTGCGGTGTTCGGGGTGTGGAGTGTGCGGTGCTGGGGTGTGGAGTGTGCAATGCTGGGGTGTGGAGTGTGCGGTGCTGGGGTGTGGAGTGTGCGGTGCTGGGGTGTGGAGTGTGCGGTGCTGGGGTGTGGAGTGTGCGGTGCTGGGGTGTGGAATGTGCAATGCTGGGGTGTGGAGTGTGCGGTGCTGGGGTGTGGTGTGTGCGGTGCTGGGGTGTGTTGTGTGCGGTGCTGGGTTGTGGAGTGTGCAGTGCTGGGGTGTGGAGTGTGCAGTGCTGGGTTGTGACTGCGGTGCTGGGGTCTGGAGTGTGCAGCGCTGTGGTGTGGAGTGTGCGGTGCTGGGGTGTGGAGTGTGCAGTGCTGGGGTGTGTCTGCGGTGCTGGGGAGTGGAGTGTGCGGTGCTGGGGTGTGGAGTGTGCAGTGCTGGGGTTTGGAGTGTGCGGTGCTGGGGTGTGACTGCGGTGCTGGGGTGTGGAGTGTGCGGTGCTGGGTTGTGGAGTGTTCGGTGCTGGGGTGTGGAGTGTGCGGTTCTGGGGTGTGGAGTATGCGGTGTTGGGGTGTGGAGTGTGCAGTGCTGGCGTGTGGAGTGTGCCGTGCTGGGGTGCAGAGTGTGCGGTGCTGGGGTGTGGAGTGTGCGTTGCTTGGGTGTGGAGTGTCCGATGCTGGGTGTGGAGTGTGCGGTGCTGGGGTGTGGAGTGTGTGGTGCTGGGTTGTGGAGTGGGTGGTGCTGGGGTGTGGAGTGTGCGGTGCTGGGGCGTGGAGTGTGCGGTGCTGGGGTGTGGAGTGTGTGGTGCTGGGTTGTGGAGTGTGTGGTGCTGGGGTGTGGAGTGTGCAGTGCTGGGGCGTGGAGTGTGCGGTGCTGGGATGTGGAGTGTGCCGTGCTGGGGTGTGGAGTGTGTGGTGCTGGTGTGTGACATCGGAGCTGGGGTGTGGAGTGTGCGGTGCTGAGGTGTGGAGTGTGTGGTGCTGGGGTGTGGAGTGTGCGGTGCTGGGGTGTGACATCGGAGCTGGGGTGTGGAGTGTGCCGTGTTGGGGTGTGGAGTGTGCGGTGCTGGGTTTGGAGAGTGTGGTGCTGGGGTGTGGAGTGTGCGGTGCTGGGGTGTGGAGTGTGCGGTGCTGGGGTGTGGAGTGTGCGATTCTGGGTGTGGAGTGTGCGGTGCTGGGGTGTGGAGTGTGCGATTCTGGGTGTGGAGTGTGCGGTGCTGGGGTGTGCAGTGTGCCGTGCTGGGGTGCGGAGAGTGCGATGCTGGGGTGTGACATCGGAGGTGGGGTGTGGAGTGTGCGGTGCTGAGGTGTGGAGTGTGCGGTGCTGGGGTGTGGAGTGTGCGGTGCTGGGGTGTGGAGTGTGCGATGCTGGGTGTGGAGTGTGCGGTGCTGGGGTGTGGAGTGTGCCGTGCTGGGGTGCGGAGATTGCGATGCTGGGGTGTGACATTGGAGCTGAGGTGTGGAGTGTGCGGTGCTGGGGTGTGGAGTGTGCGGTGCTGGGGTGTGGAGTGTGCGGTGCTGGGGTGTGGAGTGTGCGGTGCTGGGGTGTGGAGTGTGCCGTGCTGGGGTGCGGAGTGTGCGGTGGTGGGGTGTGACATCGGAGCTGGGGTGTGGAGTGTGCGGTGCTGAGGTGTGGAATGTGCGGTGCTGGGGTGTCGAGTGTGCGGTGCTGGGGTGTGGAGTTTGCGATGCTGTGTGTGGAGTGTGCGGTGCTGGGGTGTGGAGTGTGTGGTGCTGGGGTGTGGATTGTGCAGTGCTGGGGTGTGGAGTGTGCAGTGTTGGGGTGAGGAGTGTGCGGTGATGGGGTGTGGAGTGTGCAGTGTTGGGGTGAGGAGTGTGCGGTGATGGGGTGTGGAGTGTGCGGTGTTGGGGTGTAGGGTGTGCGGTGCTGGCGTGTGGAGTGTGCGGTGCTGGGGTGTGGAGTGTGCGGTGCTGGGGTGTGGAGTGTGCGGTGCATGGGTGTGGAGTGTGCGTTGCTGGGGGGTGGAGTGTGCGGTGCTGGGGTGTGGAGTGTGCAGTGCTGGGGTGTGGAGTGTGCGGTGCTGGGGAGTGGAGTGTGCGCTGCTGGGGTGTGGAGTGTGCGGTGTTGGGCTGTGTAGTGTGCGGTGCTGGGGAGTGGAGTGTGCGGTGCTGGGGTGTGGAGTGTGCGGTGCTGGCGTGTGGAGTGTGCGGTGTTCGGGTGTGGAGTGTGCGGTGCTGGGGTGTGGAGTGTGCGGAGCTGTGGTGTGGAGTGTGCGTTGCTGGGGTGTGGAGTGTGCGGTGCATTGTTGTGACTGCGGTGCTGGGGTGTGGAGTGTGCGGTGCTGTGGTGTGGAGTGTGCGGTGCTGGGGTGTGGAGTGTGCGGTGCTGGGGTGTGACTGCGGAGCTGGGGTGTGGAGTGTGCGGTGCTGAGGTGTGGAGTGTGCGGTGCTGAGGTGCGGAGTGTGCGGCGCTGGGGTGTGGAGTGTGCGGTGCTGGCGTGTGGAGTGTGCGGTGTTGGGCTGTGTAGTGTGCGGTGCTGGGGAGTGGAGTGTGCGGTGCTGGGTGTGGAGTGTGCGGTGCTGGCGTGTGGAGTGTGCGGTGTTCGGGGTGTGGAGTGTGCGGTGCTGGGGTGTGGAGTGTGCAATGCTGGGGTGTGGAGTGTGCGGTGCTGGGGTGTGGAGTGTGCGGTGCTGGGGTGTGGAGTGTGCGGTGCTGGGGTGTGGAGTGTGCGGTGCTGGGGTGTGGAATGTGCAATGCTGGGGTGTGGAGTGTGCGGTGCTGGGGTGTGGTGTGTGCGGTGCTGGGGTGTGTTGTGTGCGGTGCTGGGTTGTGGAGTGTGCAGTGCTGGGGTGTGGAGTGTGCAGTTCTGGGTTGTGACTGCGGTGCTGGGGTCTGGAGTGTGCAGCGCTGTGGTGTGGAGTGTGCGGTGCTGGGGTGTGGAGTGTGCAGTGCTGGGGTGTGTCTGCGGTGCTGGGGAGTGGAGTGTGCGGTGCTGGGGTGTGGAGTGTGCAGTGCTGGGGTTTGGAGTGTGCGGTGCTGGGGTGTGACTGCGGTGCTGGGGTGTGGAGTGTGCGGTGCTGGGTTGTGGAGTGTTCGGTGCTGGGGTGTGGAGTGTGCGGTTCTGGGGTGTGGAGTATGCGGTGTTGGGGTGTGGAGTGTGCAGTGCTGGCGTGTGGAGTGTGCGGTGCTGGGGTGTGGATTATGCGTTGCTGGGGTGTGGAGTATGCGGTGCTGGGGTGTGGAGTGCGCGGTGCTGGGGTGTGGAGTGTGCGGTGCTGGGGTGTGGAGTGTGCGGTGCTGGGGTGTAGAGTGTGCGGTGCTGGGGTGTGGAGTGTGCTGTGCCTGGGTGTGGAGTGTGCAGTGCTGGGGTCTGGAGTGCGCGGTGCTGGGGTGTGGAGTGTGCGGTGATGGGGTGTGGAGTGTGCGGTGCTGGGGTGTGGAGTGTGCCGTGCTGGGGTGCAGAGTGTGCGGTGCTGGGGTGTGGAGTGTGCGTTGCTTGGGTGTGGAGTGTCCGATGCTGGGTGTGGAGTGTGCGGTGCTGGGGTGTGGAGTGTGTGGTGCTGGGTTGTGGAGTGTGTGGTGCTGGGGTGTGGAGTGTGCGGTGCTGGGGCGCGGAGTGTGCGGTGCTGGGGTGTGGAGTGTGTGGTGCTGGGTTGTGGAGTGTGTGGTGCTGGGGTGTGGAGTGTGCAGTGCTGGGGCGTGGAGTGTGCGGTGCTGGGATGTGGAGTGTGCCGTGCTGGGGTGTGGAGTGTGTGGTGCTGGTGTGTGACATCGGAGCTGGGGTGTGGAGTGTGCGGTGCTGAGGTGTGGAGTGTGTGGTGCTGGGGTGTGGAGTGTGCGGTGCTGGGGTGTGACATCGGAGCTGCGGTGTGGAGTGTGCCGTGTTGGGGTGTGGAGTGTGCGGTGCTGGGTTTGGAGAGTGTGGTGCTGGGGTGTCGATTGTGCGGTGCTGGGGTGTGGAGTGTGCGGTGCTGGGGTTTGGAGTGTGCGATTCTGGGTGTGGAGTGTGCGGTGCTGGGGTGTGGAGTGTGCGATTCTGGGTGTGGAGTGTGCGGTGCTGGCGTGTGCAGTGTGCCGTGCTGGGGTGCGGAGAGTGCGATGCTGGGGTGTGACATCGGAGGTGGGGTGTGGAGTGTGCGGTGCTGAGGTGTGGAGTGTGCGGTGCTGGGGTGTGGAGTGTGCGGTGCTGGGGTGTGGAGTGTGCGATGCTGGGTGTGGAGTGTGCGGTGCTGGGGTGTGGAGTGTGCCGTGCTGGGGTGCGGAGATTGCGATGCTGGGGTGTGACATTGGAGCTGGGGTGTGGAGTGTGCGGTGCTGAGGTGTGGAGTGTGCGGTGCTGGGGTGTGGAGTGTGCGGTGCTGGGGTGTGGAGTGTGCGGTGCTGGGGTGTGGAGTGTGCGGTGCTGGGGTGTGGAGTGTGCCGTGCTGGGGTGCGGAGTGTGCGGTGGTGGGGTGTGACATCGGAGCTGGGGTGTGGAGTGTGCGGTGCTGAGGTGTGGAATGTGCGGTGCTGGGGTGTCGAGTGTGCGGTGCTGGGGTGTGGAGTTTGCGATGCTGTGTGTGGAGTGTGCGGTGCTGGGGTGTGGAGTGTGTGGTGCTGGGGTGTGGATTGTGCAGTGCTGGGGTGTGGAGTGTGCAGTGTTGGGGTGAGGAGTGTGCGGTGATGGGGTGTGGAGTGTGCAGTGTTGGGGTGAGGAGTGTGCGGTGATGGGGTGTGGAGTGTGCGGTGTTGGGGTGTAGGGTGTGCGGTGCTGGCGTGTGGAGTGTGCGGTGCTGGGGTGTGGAGTGTGCGGTGCTGGGGTGTGGAGTGTGCGGTGCATGGGTGTGGAGTGTGCGTTGCTGGGGGGTGGTGTGTGCGGTGCTGGGGTGTGGAGTGTGCAGTGCTGGGGTGTGGAGTGTGCGGTGCTGGGGAGTGGAGTGTGCGCTGCTGGGGTGTGGAGTGTGCGGTGTTGGGCTGTGTAGTGTGCGGTGCTGGGGAGTGGAGTGTGCGGTGCTGGGGTGTGGAGTGTGCGGTGCTGGCGTGTGGAGTGTGCGGTGTTCGGGTGTGGAGTGTGCGGTGCTGGGGTGTGGAGTGTGCGGAGCTGTGGTGTGGAGTGTGCGTTGCTGGGGTGTGGAGTGTGCGGTGCATTGTTGTGACTGCGGTGCTGGGGTGTGGAGTGTGCGGTGCTGGGGTGTGGAGTGTGCGGTGCTGGGGTGTGGAGTGTGCGGTGCTGGGGTGTGACTGCGGAGCTGGGGTGTGGAGTGTGCGGTGCTGAGGTGTGGAGTGTGCGGTGCTGAGGTGCGGAGTGTGCGGCGCTGGGGTGTGGAGTGTGCGGTGCTGGGGTGTGGAGTGTGCGGTGTTGGGCTGTGTAGTGTGCGGTGCTGGGGAGTGGAGTGTGCGGTGCTGGGTGTGGAGTGTGCGGTGCTGGCGTGTGGAGTGTGCGGTGTTCGGGGTGTGGAGTGTGCGGTGCTGGGGTGTGGAGTGTGCAATGCTGGGGTGTGGAGTGTGCGGTGCTGGGGTGTGGAGTGTGCGGTGCTGGGGTGTGGAGTGTGCGGTGCTGGGGTGTGGAGTGTGCGGTGCTGGGGTGTGGAGTGTGCAATGCTGGGGTGTGGAGTGTGCGGTGCTGGGGTGTGGTGTGTGCGGTGCTGGGGTGTGTTGTGTGCGGTGCTGGGTTGTGGAGTGTGCAGTGCTGGGGTGTGGAGTGTGCAGTGCTGGGTTGTGACTGCGGTGCTGGGGTCTGGAGTGTGCAGCGCTGTGGTGTGGAGTGTGCGGTGCTGGGGTGTGGAGTGTGCAGTGCTGGGGTGTGTCTGCGGTGCTGGGGAGTGGAGTGTGCGGTGCTGGGGTGTGGAGTGTGCAGTGCTGGGGTTTGGAGTGTGCGGTGCTGGGGTGTGACTGCGGTGCTGGGGTGTGGAGTGTGCGGTGCTGGGTTGTGGAGTGTTCGGTGCTGGGGTGTGGAGTGTGCGGTTCTGGGGTGTGGAGTATGCGGTGTTGGGGTGTGGAGTGTGCAGTGCTGGCGTGTGGAGTGTGCGGTGCTGGGGTGTGGATTATGCGTTGCTGGGTTGTGGAGTGTGCGGTGCTGGGGTGTGGAGTATGCGGTGCTGGGGTGTGGAGTGCGCGGTGCTGTGGTGTAGAGTGTGCAGTGCTGGGTTGTGGAGTGTGCGGTGCTGGGGTGTAGAGTGTGCGGTGCTGGGGTGTGGAGTATGCTGAGCCTGTGTGTGGAGTGTGCAGTGCTGGGGTCTGGAGTGCGCGGTGCTGGGGTGTGGAGTGTGCGGTGATGGGGTGTGGAGTGTGCCGTGCTGGGGTGCAGAGTGTGCGGTGCTGGGGTGTGGAGTGTGCGTTGCTTGGGTGTGGAGTGTCCGATGCTCCATCGGGGTGACTGCGGTGCTGGGGTGTGGAGTGTGCGGTGCTGGGGTGTGGTGTGTGCGGTGCTGGGGTGTTGAGTGTACGGTGCTGGGGTGTGACTGCGGAGCTGGGGTGTGGAGTGTGCGGTGCTGAGGTGTGGAGTGTCCGGTGCTGAGGTGTCGAGTGTGCGGTGTTGGGGTGTGGAGTGTGCGGTGCTGGGGTGTGGAGTGTGCAATGCTGGGGTGTGGAGTGTGCGGTGCTGGGGTGTGGAGTGTGCGGTGCTGGGGTGTGGAGTGTGCGGTGCTGGGGTGTGGAGTGTGCGGTGCTGGGGTGTGGAGTGTGCAATGCTGGGGTGTGGAATGTGCGGAGCTGGGGTGTGGCGTGTTCGGTGCTGGGGTGTGGAGTGTGCAATGCTGGGGTGTGGAGTGTGCGGTGCTGGGGTGTGGAGTGTGCGGTGCTGGGGTGTGGAGTGTGCGGTGCTGGGGTGTGGAGTGTGCGGTGCTGGGGTGTGGAGTGTGCATTGCTGGGGTGTGGAGTGTGCGGTGCTGGGGTGTGGTGTGTGCGGTGCTGGGGTGTGGAGTGTGCGGTGCTGGGTTGTGGAGTGTGCAGTGCTGGGGTGTGGAGTGTGCAGTGCTGGGTTGTGACTGCGGTGCTGGGGTCTGGAGTGTGCAGTGCTGTGGTGTGGAGTGTGCGGTGCTGGGGAGTGGAGTGCGCAGTGCTGGGGAGTGTTTGCGGTGCTGGGGAGTGGAGTGTGCGGTGCTGGGGTGTGGAGTGTGCAGTGCTGGGGTTTGGAGTGTGCGGTGCTGGGGTGTGACTGCGGTGCTGGGGTGTGGAGTGTGCGGTGCTGGGTTGTGGAGCGTTCGGTGCTGGGGTGTGGAGTGTACGGTTCTGGGGTGTGGAGTATGCGCTGTTGGGGTGTGGAGTGTGCAGTGCTGGCGTGTAGAGTGTGCGGTGCTGGGGTGTGAAGTGCGCTGTGCCTGGGTGTGGTGTGTGCAGTGCTGGGGTCTGGAGTGTGCGGTGCTGGGGTGTGGAGTGTGCGGTGATGGGTTGTGGAGTGTCCCGTGCTGGGGTGCAGAGTGTGCGGTGCTGGGGTGTGGAGTGTGCGGTGCTGGGGTGTGGAGTGTCCGATGCTGGGTGTGGAGTGTGCGGTGCTGGGGTGTGGAGTGTGTGGTGCTGGGTTGTGGAGTGTGCGGTGCTGGGGTGTGGAGTGTGCGGTGTTGGGGTGTGGAGTGTGCGGTGCTGGGGTGTGGAGTGTGCGGTGCTGGGGTGTGGATGTGCGGTGTTGGGCTGTGTAGTGTGCGGTGCTGGGGAGTGGAGTGTGCGGTGCTGGTTGTGGAGTGTGCGGTGCTGGCGTGTGGAGTGTGCGGTGTTCGGGTGTGGAGTGTGCGGTGCTGGGGTGTGGAGTGTGCAGTGCTGGGTGTGGAGTGTGCGGTGCTGGGGTGTGACTGCGGTGCTACGGTGTGGAGTGTGCGGTGCTGGGGTGTGGAGTGTGCGGTGCTGGGGTGTGGAGTGTGCGTTGCTGTGGTGTGGAGTGTGCGGTGCATTGTTGTGACTGCGGTGCTGGGGTGTGGAGTGTGCGGTGCTGGGGTGTGGAGTGTGCGGTGCTGGTGTGTGGAGTGTGCGGTGCTGGGGTGTGGAGTGTGCGGTGCTTGTGTGTGGAGTGTGCGGTGCTGGGGTGTGGAGTGTGCGGTGCTGGGGTGTGGAGTGTGCGGTGCTTGGGTGAGGAGTGTGCAGTGCTGGGGTGTGGAGTGTGCGGTGCTGGGGTGTGGAGTGTGCGCTGCTGGGGTGTGGAGTGTGCGGTGCTGGGGTGTGGAGTGTGCGGTGTTGGGGTGTGGAGTGTGCGGTGCTGGAGAGTGGAGTGTGCGGTGCTGGGGTGCGGAGTGTGCGGTGTTGGGCTGTGTAGTGTGCGGTGCTGGGGAGTGGAGTGTGCGGTGCTGGGGTGTGGAGTGTGCTGTGCTGGCGTGTTGAGTGTGCGGTGTTCGGGTGTGGAGTGTGCGGTGCTGGGGTGTGGAGTGTGCAGTGCTGGGTTTGGAGTGTGCAGTGCTGGGCTGTGGAGTGTGCGGTGCTGGGGTGTGACTGCGGTGCTACGGTGTGGAGTGTGCGGTGCTGGGGTGTGGAGTGTGCGGAGCTGGGGTGTGGAGTGTGCGTTGCTGGGGTGTGGAGAGTGCGGTGCATTGTTGTGACTGCGGTGCTGGGGTGTGGAGTGTGCGGTGCTGGGTTGTGGAGTGTGCGGTGCTGGGGTGTGGAGTGTGCGGTGCTGGGGTGTGACTGCGGAGCAGTGGTGTGGAGTGTGCGGTGCTGAGGTGTGGAGTGTGCGGTGCTGGGGTGTCGAGTTTGCGGTGCTGGGGTGTGGAGTGTGCGGTGCTGGGGTGTGGAGAATGCGGTGCTGGGGTGTGGAGTGTGCGGTGTTGGGGTGTGGAGTGTGCGGTTCTGGGGAGTGGAGTGTGCGGTGCTGGGGTGTGAGCGTGCGGTGCTGGGGTGTGGAGTGTGCAATGCTGGGGTGTGGAATGTGCGGTGCTGGGGTGTGGAGTGTGCAATGCTGGGGTGTGGAGTGTGCGGTGCTGGGGTGTGGTGTGTGCGGTGCTGGGGTGTGGAGTGTGCGGTGCTGAGGTGTGGAATGTGCGGTGCTGGGGTGTCGAGTGTGCGGTGCTGGGGTGTGGAGTTTGCGATGCTGTGTGTGGAGTGTGCGGTGCTGGGGTGTGGAGTGTGTGGTGCTGGGGTGTGGATTGTGCAGTGCTGGGGTGTGGAGTGTGCAGTGTTGGGGTGAGGAGTGTGCGGTGATGGGGTGTGGAGTGTGCAGTGTTGGGGTGAGGAGTGTGCGGTGATGGGGTGTGGAGTGTGCGGTGTTGGGGTGTAGGGTGTGCGGTGCTGGCGTGTGGAGTGTGCGGTGCTGGGGTGTGGAGTGTGCGGTGCTGGGGTGTGGAGTGTGCGGTGCATGGGTGTGGAGTGTGCGTTGCTGGGGGGTGGAGTGTGCGGTGCTGGGGTGTGGAGTGTGCAGTGCTGGGGTGTGGAGTGTGCGGTGCTGGGGAGTGGAGTGTGCGCTGCTGGGGTGTGGAGTGTGCGGTGTTGGGCTGTGTAGTGTGCGGTGCTGGGGAGTGGAGTGTGCGGTGCTGGGGTGTGGAGTGTGCGGTGCTGGCGTGTGGAGTGTGCGGTGTTCGGGTGTGGAGTGTGCGGTGCTGGGGTGTGGAGTGTGCGGAGCTGTGGTGTGGAGTGTGCGTTGCTGGGGTGTGGAGTGTGCGGTGCATTGTTGTGACTGCGGTGCTGGGGTGTGGAGTGTGCGGTGCTGGGGTGTGGAGTGTGCGGTGCTGGGGTGTGGAGTGTGCGGTGCTGGGGTGTGACTGCGGAGCTGGGGTGTGGAGTGTGCGGTGCTGAGGTGTGGAGTGTGCGGTGCTGAGGTGCGGAGTGTGCGGCGCTGGGGTGTGGAGTGTGCGGTGCTGGGGTGTGGAGTGTGCGGTGTTGGGCTGTGTAATGTGCGGTGCTGGGGAGTGGAGTGTGCGGTGCTGGGTGTGGAGTGTGCGGTGCTGGCGTGTGGAGTGTGCGGTGTTCGGGGTGTGGAGTGTGCGGTGCTGGGGTGTGGAGTGTGCAATGCTGGGGTGTGGAGTGTGCGGTGCTGGGGTGTGGAGTGTGCGGTGCTGGGGTGTGGAGTGTGCGGTGCTGGGGTGTGGAGTGTGCGGTGCTGGGGTGTGGAGTGTGCAATGCTGGGGTGTGGAGTGTGCGGTGCTGGGGTGTGGTGTGTGCGGTGCTGGGGTGTGTTGTGTGCGGTGCTGGGTTGTGGAGTGTGCAGTGCTGGGGTGTGGAGTGTGCAGTGCTGGGTTGTGACTGCGGTGCTGGGGTCTGGAGTGTGCAGCGCTGTGGTGTGGAGTGTGCGGTGCTGGGGTGTGGAGTGTGCAGTGCTGGGGTGTGTCTGCGGTGCTGGGGAGTGGAGTGTGCGGTGCTGGGGTGTGGAGTGTGCAGTGCTGGGGTTTGGAGTGTGCGGTGCTGGGGTGTGACTGCGGTGCTGGGGTGAGGAGTGTGCGGTGCTGGGTTGTGGAGTGTTCGGTGCTGGGGTGTGGAGTGTGCGGTTCTGGGGTGTGGAGTATGCGGTGTTGGGGTGTGGAGTGTGCAGTGTTGACGTGTGGAGTGTGCGTTGCTGGGGTGTGGATTATGCATTGCTGGGTTGTGGAGTGTGCGGTGCTGGGGTGTGGAGTATGCGGTGCTGGGGTGTGGAGTGCGCGGTGCTGGGGTGTAGAGTGTGCAGTGCTGGGGTGTGGAGTGTGCGGTGCTGGGGTGTAGAGTGTGCGGTGCTGGGGTGTGGAGTATGCTGAGCCTGTGTGTGGAGTGTGCAGTGCTGGGGTCTGGAGTGCGCGGTGCTGGGGTGTGGAGTGTGCGGTGATGGGGTGTGGAGTGTGCCGTGCTGGGGTGCAGAGTGTGCGGTGCTGGGGTGTGGAGTGTGCGTTGCTTGGGTGTGCAGTGTCCGATGCTCCATCGGGGTGACTGCGGTGCTGGGGTGTGGAGTGTGCGGTGCTGGGGTGTGGTGTGTGCGGTGCTGGGGTGTTGAGTGTACGGTGCTGGGGTGTGACTGCGGAGCTGGGGTGTGGAGTGTGCGGTGCTGAGGTGTGGAGTGTCCGGTGCTGAGGTGTCGAGTGTGCGGTGTTGGGGTGTGGAGTGTGCGGTGCTGGGGTGTGGAGTGTGCAATGCTGGGGTGTGGAGTGTGCGGTGCTGGGGTGTGGAGTGTGCGGTGCTGGGGTGTGGAGTGTGCGGTGCTGGGGTGTGGAGTGTGCGGTGCTGGGGTGTGGAGTGTGCAATGCTGGGGTGTGGAATGTGCGGAGCTGGGGTGTGGCGTGTTCGGTGCTGGGGTGTGGAGTGTGCAATGCTGGGGTGTGGAGTGTGCGGTGCTGGGGTGTGGAGTGTGCGGTGCTGGGGTGTGGAGTGTGCGGTGCTGGGGTGTGGAGTGTGCGGTGCTGGGGTGTGGAGTGTGCATTGCTGGGGTGTGGAGTGTGCGGTGCTGGGGTGTGGTGTGTGCGGTGCTGGGGTGTGGAGTGTGCGGTGCTGGGTTGTGGAGTGTGCAGTGCTGGGGTGTGGAGTGTGCAGTGCTGGGTTGTGACTGCGGTGCTGGGGTCTGGAGTGTGCAGTGCTGTGGTGTGGAGTGTGCGGTGCTGGGGAGTGGAGTGTGCAGTGCTGGGGAGTGTTTGCGGTGCTGGGGAGTGGAGTGTGCGGTGCTGGGGTGTGGAGTGTGCAGTGCTGGGGTTTGGAGTGTGCGGTGCTGGGGTGTGACTGCGGTGCTGGGGTGTGGAGTGTGCGGTGCTGGGTTGTGGAGCGTTCGGTGCTGGGGTGTGGAGTGTACGGTTCTGGGGTGTGGAGTATGCGCTGTTGGGGTGTGGAGTGTGCAGTGCTGGCGTGTAGAGTGTGCGGTGCTGGGGTGTGAAGTGCGCTGTGCCTGGGTGTGGTGTGTGCAGTGCTGGGGTCTGGAGTGCGCGGTGCTGGGGTGTGGAGTGTGCGGTGATGGGTTGTGGAGTGTCCCGTGCTGGGGTGCAGAGTGTGCGGTGCTGGGGTGTGGAGTGTGCGGTGCTGGGGTGTGGAGTGTCCGATGCTGGGTGTGGAGTGTGCGGTGCTGGGGTGTGGAGTGTGTGGTGCTGGGTTGTGGAGTGTGCGGTGCTGGGGTGTGGAGTGTGCGGTGTTGGGGTGTGGAGTGTGCGGTGCTGGGGTGTGGAGTGTGCGGTGCTGGGGTGTGGAGTGTGCGGTGTTGGGCTGTGTAGTGTGCGGTGCTGGGGAGTGGAGTGTGCGGTGCTGGTTGTGGAGTGTGCGGTGCTGGCGTGCGGAGTGTGCGGTGTTCGGGTGTGGAGTGTGCGGTGCTGGGGTGTGGAGTGTGCAGTGCTGGGTGTGGAGTGTGCAGTGCTGGGCTGTGGAGTGTGCGGTGCTGGGGTGTGACTGCGGTGCTACGGTGTGGAGTGTGCGGTGCTGGGGTGTGGAGTGTGCGGTGCTGGGGTGTGGAGTGTGCGTTGCTGTGGTGTGGAGTGTGCGGTGCATTGTTGTGACTGCGGTGCTGGGGTGTGGAGTGTGCGGTGCTGGGGTGTGGAGTGTGCGGTGCTGGTGTGTGGAGTGTGCGGTGCTGGGGTGTGGAGTGTGCGGTGCTTGTGTGTGGAGCGTGCGGTGCTGGGGTGTGGAGTGTGCGGTGCTGGGGTGTGGAGTGTGCGGTGCTTGGGTGAGGAGTGTGCAGTGCTGGGGTGTGGAGTGTGCGGTGCTGGGGTGTGGAGTGTGCGCTGCTGGGGTGTGGAGTGTGCGGTGCTGGGGTGTGGAGTGTGCGGTGTTGGGGTGTGGAGTGTGCGGTGCTGGGGTGTGGAGTGTGCGGTGCTGGGGTGCGGAGTGTGCGGTGTTGGGCTGTGTAGTGTGCGGTGCTGGGGAGTGGAGTGTGCGGTGCTGGGGTGTGGAGTGTGCTGTGCTGGCGTGTTGAGTGTGCGGTGTTCGGGTGTGGAGTGTGCGGTGCTGGGGTGTGGAGTGTGCAGTGCTGGGTTTGGAGTGTGCAGTGCTGGGCTGTGGAGTGTGCGGTGCTGGGGTGTGACTGCGGTGCTACGGTGTGGAGTGTGCGGTGCTGGGGTGTGGAGTGTGCGGAGCTGGGGTGTGGAGTGTGCGTTGCTGGGGTGTGGAGAGTGCGGTGCATTGTTGTGACTGCGGTGCTGGGGTGTGGAGTGTGCGGTGCTGGGTTGTGGAGTGTGCGGTGCTGGGGTGTGGAGTGTGCGGTGCTGGGGTGTGACTGCGGAGCAGGGGTGTGGAGTGTGCGGTGCTGAGGTGTGGAGTGTGCGGTGCTGGGGTGTCGAGTTTGCGGTGCTGGGGTGTGGAGTGTGCGGTGCTGGGGTGTGGAGAGTGCGGTTCTGGGGTGTGGAGTGTGCGGTGTTGGGGTGTGGAGTGTGCGGTTCTGGGGAGTGGAGTGTGCGGTGCTGGGGTGTGAGCGTGCGGTGCTGGGGTGTGGAGTGTGCAATGCTGGGGTGTGGAATGTGCGGTGCTGGGGTGTGGAGTGTGCAATGCTGGGGTGTGGAGTGTGCGGTGCTGGGGTGTGGTGTGTGCGGTGCTGGGGTGTGGAGTGTGCGGTGCTGGGTTGTGGAGTGTGCAGTGCTGGAGTGTGGAGTGTGCAGTGCTGGGTTGTGACTGCGGTGCTGGGGTCTGGAGTGTGCAGTGCTGTGGTGTGGAGTGTGCGGTGCTGGGGAGTGGAGTGTGCAGTGCTGGGGTGTGTCTGCGGTGCTGGGGAGTGGAGTGTGCGGTGCTGGGGTGTGGAGTGTGCAGTGCTGGGGTTTGGAGTGTGCGGTGCTGGGGTGTGACTGCGGTGCTGGGGTGTGGAGTGTGCGATGCTGGGTTGTGGAGTGTTCGGTGCTGGGTTGTGGAGTGTGCGGTTCTGGGGTGTGGAGTATGCGGTGTTGGGGTGTGGAGTGTGCAGTGCTGGCGTGTGGAGTGTGCGGTGCTGGGGTGTGGATTATGCGTTGCTGGGTTGTGGAGTGTGCGGTGCTGGGGTGTGGAGTATGCGGTGCTGGGGTGTGGAGTGTGCGGTGCTGGGGTGTGGAGTGTGCGGTGCTGGGGTGTGGAGTGTGCGGTGCTGGGGTGTGGAGTGTGCGGTGCTGGGGTGCGGAGTGTGCGGTGTTGGGCTGTGTAGTGTGCGGTGCTGGGGAGTGGAGTGTGCGGTGCTGGGGTGTGGAGTGTGCTGTGCTGGCGTGTTGAGTGTGCGGTGTTCGGGTGTGGAGTGTGCGGTGCTGGGGTGTGGAGTGTGCAGTGCTGGGTTTGGAGTGTGCAGTGCTGGGCTGTGGAGTGTGCGGTGCTGGGGTGTGACTGCGGTGCTACGGTGTGGAGTGTGCGGTGCTGGGGTGTGGAGTGTGCGGAGCTGGGGTGTGGAGTGTGCGTTGCTGGGGTGTGGAGAGTGCGGTGCATTGTTGTGACTGCGGTGCTGGGGTGTGGAGTGTGCGGTGCTGGGTTGTGGAGTGTGCGGTGCTGGGGTGTGGAGTGTGCGGTGCTGGGGTGTGACTGCGGAGCAGGGGTGTGGAGTGTGCGGTGCTGAGGTGTGGAGTGTGCGGTGCTGGGGTGTCGAGTTTGCGGTGCTGGGGTGTGGAGTGTGCGGTGCTGGGGTGTGGAGAGTGCGGTTCTGGGGTGTGGAGTGTGCGGTGTTGGGGTGTGGAGTGTGCGGTTCTGGGGAGTGGAGTGTGCGGTGCTGGGGTGTGAGCGTGCGGTGCTGGGGTGTGGAGTGTGCAATGCTGGGGTGTGGAATGTGCGGTGCTGGGGTGTGGAGTGTGCAATGCTGGGGTGTGGAGTGTGCGGTGCTGGGGTGTGGTGTGTGCGGTGCTGGGGTGTGGAGTGTGCGGTGCTGGGTTGTGGAGTGTGCAGTGCTGGAGTGTGGAGTGTGCAGTGCTGGGTTGTGACTGCGGTGCTGGGGTCTGGAGTGTGCAGTGCTGTGGTGTGGAGTGTGCGGTGCTGGGGAGTGGAGTGTGCAGTGCTGGGGTGTGTCTGCGGTGCTGGGGAGTGGAGTGTGCGGTGCTGGGGTGTGGAGTGTGCAGTGCTGGGGTTTGGAGTGTGCGGTGCTGGGGTGTGACTGCGGTGCTGGGGTGTGGAGTGTGCGATGCTGGGTTGTGGAGTGTTCGGTGCTGGGTTGTGGAGTGTGCGGTTCTGGGGTGTGGAGTATGCGGTGTTGGGGTGTGGAGTGTGCAGTGCTGGCGTGTGGAGTGTGCGGTGCTGGGGTGTGGATTATGCGTTGCTGGGTTGTGGAGTGTGCGGTGCTGGGGTGTGGAGTATGCGGTGCTGGGGTGTGGAGTGTGCGGTGCTGGGGTGTGGAGTGTGCGGTGCTGGGGTGTGGAGTGTGCGGTGCTGGGGTGTGGAGTGTGCGGTGCTGGGGTGTGGAGTGTGCGGTGTTGGGCTGTGTAGTGTGCGGTGCTGGGGAGTGGAGTGTGCGGTGCTGGTTGTGGAGTGTGCGGTGCTGGCGTGTGGAGTGTGCGGTGTTGGGCTGTGTAGTGTGCGGTGCTGGGGAGTGGAGTGTGCGGTGCTGGTTGTGGAGTGTGCGGTGCTGGCGTGTGGAGTGTGCGGTGTTCGGGTGTGGAGTGTGCGGTGCTGGGGTGTGGAGTGTGCAGTGCTGGGTGTGGAGTGTGCAGTGCTGGGCTGTGGAGTGTGCGGTGCTGGGGTGTGACTGCGGTGCTACGGTGTGGAGTGTGCGGTGCTGGGGTGTGGAGTGTGCGGTGCTGGGGTGTGGAGTGTGCGTTGCTGTGGTGTGGAGTGTGCGGTGCATTGTTGTGACTGCGGTGCTGGGGTGTGGAGTGTGCGGTGCTGGGGTGTGGAGTGTGCGGTGCTGGTGTGTGGAGTGTGCGGTGCTGGGGTGTGGAGTGTGCGGTGCTTGTGTGTGGAGTGTGCGGTGCTGGGGTGTGGAGTGTGCGGTGCTGGGGTGTGGAGTGTGCGGTGCTTGGGTGAGGAGTGTGCAGTGCTGGGGTGTGGAGTGTGCGGTGCTGGGGTGTGGAGTGTGCGCTGCTGGGGTGTGGAGTGTGCGGTGCTGGGGTGTGGAGTGTGCGGTGTTGGGGTGTGGAGTGTGCGGTGCTGGGGTGTGGAGTGTGCGGTGCTGGGGTGCGGAGTGTGCGGTGTTGGGCTGTGTAGTGTGCGGTGCTGGGGAGTGGAGTGTGCGGTGCTGGGGTGTGGAGTGTGCTGTGCTGGCGTGTGGAGTGTGCGGTGTTCGGGTGTGGAGTGTGCGGTGCTGGGGTGTGGAGTGTGCAGTGCTGGGTTTGGAGTGTGCAGTGCTGGGCTGTGGAGTGTGCGGTGCTGGGGTGTGATTGCGGTGCTACGGTGTGGAGTGTGCGGTGCTGGGGTGTGGAGTGTGCGGAGCTGGGGTGTGGAGTGTGCGTTGCTGGGGTGTGGAGAGTGCGGTGCATTGTTGTGACTGCGGTGCTGGGGTGTGGAGTGTGCGGTGCTGGGTTGTGGAGTGTGCGGTGCTGGGGTGTGGAGTGTGCGGTGCTGGGGTGTGACTGCGGAGCAGGGGTGTGGAGTGTGCGGTGCTGAGGTGTGGAGTGTGCGGTGCTGGGGTGTCGAGTTTGCGGTGCTGGGGTGTGGAGTGTGCGGTGCTGGGGTGTGGAGAGTGCGGTGCTGGGGTGTGGAGTGTGCGGTGTTGGGGTGTGGAGTGTGCGGTTCTGGGGAGTGGAGTGTGCGGTGCTGGGGTGTGAGCGTGCGGTGCTGGGGTGTGGAGTGTGCAATGCTGGGGTGTGGAATGTGCGGTGCTGGGGTGTGGAGTGTGCAATGCTGGGGTGTGGAGTGTGCGGTGCTGGGGTGTGGTGTGTGCGGTGCTGGGGTGTGGAGTGTGCGGTGCTGGGTTGTGGAGTGTGCAGTGCTGGAGTGTGGAGTGTGCAGTGCTGGGTTGTGACTGCGGTGCTGGGGTCTGGGGTGTGCAGTGCTGTGGTGTGGAGTGTGCGGTGCTGGGGAGTGGAATGTGCAGTGCTGCGGTGTGTCTGCGGTGCTGGGGAGTGGAGTGTGCGGTGCTGGGGTGTGGAGTGTGCAGTGCTGGGGTTTGGAGTGTGCGGTGCTGGGGTGTGACTGCGGTGCTGGGGTGTGGAGTGTGCGGTGCTGGGTTGTGGAGTGTTCGGTGCTGGGGTGTGGAGTGTGCGGTTCTGGGGTGTGGAGTATGCGGTGTTGGAGTGTGGAGTGTGCAGTGCTGGCGTGTGGAGTGTGCGGTGCTGGGGTGTGGATTATGCGTTGCTGGGTTGTGGAGTGTGCGGTGCTGGGGTGTGGAGTATGCGGTGCTGGGGTGTGGAGTGTGCGGTGCTGGGGTGTGGAGTGTGCGGTGCTGGGGTGTGGAGTGTGCGGTGCTGGGGTGTGGAGTGCGCTGTGCCTGGGTGTGGTGTGTGCAGTGCTGGGGTCTGGAGTGCGCGGTGCTGGGGTGTGGAGTGTGCGGTGATGGGGTGTGGAGTGTGCCGTGCTGGGGTGCAGAGTGTGCGGTGCTGGGGTGTGGAGTGTGCGGTGCAGGGGTGTGGAGTGTGTGGTGCTGGGTTGTGGAGTGTGCGGTGCTGGGGTGTGGAGTGTGCAGTGCTGGGGTGTGGAGTGTGCGGTGCTGGGGTGTGGAGTGTGCCGTGCTGGGGTGCGGAGTGTGCGGTGCTGGGGTGTGACATCGGAGCTGGGGTGTGGAGTGTGCGGTGCTGAGGTGTGGAGTGTGCGGTGCTGGGGTGTCGAGTGTGCAGTGCTGAAGTGTGGAGTTTGCGATGCTGTGTGTGGAGTGTGCGGTGCTGGGGTGTGGAGTGTGTGGTGCTGGGGTGTGGATTGTGCAGTGCTGGGGTGTCGAGTGTGCGGTGCTGGGGTGTGGAGTTTGCGATGCTGTGTGTGGAGTGTGCGGTGCTGGGGTGTGGAGTGTGTGGTGCTGGGGTGTGGATTGTGCAGTGCTGGGGTGTGGAGTGTGCAGTGTTGGGGTGAGGAGTGTGCGGTGATGGGGTGTGGAGTGTGCAGTGTTGGGGTGAGGAGTGTGCGGTGATGGGGTGTGGAGTGTGCGGTGTTGGGGTGTAGGGTGTGCGGTGCTGGCGTGTGGAGTGTGCGGTGCTGGGGTGTGGAGTGTGCGGTGCTGGGGTGTGGAGTGTGCGGTGCATGGGTGTGGAGTGTGCGTTGCTGGGGGGTGGAGTGTGCGGTGCTGGGGTGTGGAGTGTGCAGTGCTGGGGTGTGGAGTGTGCGGTGCTGGGGAGTGGAGTGTGCGCTGCTGGGGTGTGGAGTGTGCGGTGTTGGGCTGTGTAGTGTGCGGTGCTGGGGAGTGGAGTGTGCGGTGCTGGGGTGTGGAGTGTGCGGTGCTGGCGTGTGGAGTGTGCGGTGTTCGGGTGTGGAGTGTGCGGTGCTGGGGTGTGGAGTGTGCGGAGCTGTGGTGTGGAGTGTGCGTTGCTGGGGTGTGGAGTGTGCGGTGCATTGTTGTGACTGCGGTGCTGGGGTGTGGAGTGTGCGGTGCTGGGGTGTGGAGTGTGCGGTGCTGGGGTGTGGAGTGTGCGGTGCTGGGGTGTGACTGCGGAGCTGGGGTGTGGAGTGTGCGGTGCTGAGGTGTGGAGTGTGCGGTGCTGAGGTGCGGAGTGTGCGGCGCTGGGGTGTGGAGTGTGCGGTGCTGGGGTGTGGAGTGTGCGGTGTTGGGCTGTGTAGTGTGCGGTGCTGGGGAGTGGAGTGTGCGGTGCTGGGTGTGGAGTGTGCGGTGCTGGGGTGTGGAGTGTGCGGTGTTCGGGGTGTGGAGTGTGCGGTGCTGGGGTGTGGAGTGTGCAATGCTGGGGTGTGGAGTGTGCGGTGCTGGGGTGTGGAGTGTGCGGTGCTGGGGTGTGGAGTGTGCGGTGCTGGGGTGTGGAGTGTGCGGTGCTGGGGTGTGGAGTGTGCAATGCTGGGGTGTGGAGTGTGCGGTGCTGGGGTGTGGTGTGTGCGGTGCTGGGGTGTGTTGTGTGCGGTGCTGGGTTGTGGAGTGTGCAGTGCTGGGGTGTGGAGTGTGCAGTGCTGGGTTGTGACTGCGGTGCTGGGGTCTGGAGTGTGCAGCGCTGTGGTGTGGAGTGTGCGGTGCTGGGGTGTGGAGTGTGCAGTGCTGGGGTGTGTCTGCGGTGCTGGGGAGTGGAGTGTGCGGTGCTGGGGTGTGGAGTGTGCAGTGCTGGGGTTTGGAGTGTGCGGTGCTGGGGTGTGACTGCGGTGCTGGGGTGAGGAGTGTGCGGTGCTGGGTTGTGGAGTGTTCGGTGCTGGGGTGTGGAGTGTGCGGTTCTGGGGTGTGGAGTATGCGGTGTTGGGGTGTGGAGTGTGCAGTGTTGACGTGTGGAGTGTGCGTTGCTGGGGTGTGGATTATGCATTGCTGGGTTGTGGAGTGTGCGGTGCTGGGGTGTGGAGTATGCGGTGCTGGGGTGTGGAGTGCGCGGTGCTGGGGTGTAGAGTGTGCAGTGCTGGGGTGTGGAGTGTGCGGTGCTGGGGTGTAGAGTGTGCGGTGCTGGGGTGTGGAGTATGCTGAGCCTGTGTGTGGAGTGTGCAGTGCTGGGGTCTGGAGTGCGCGGTGCTGGGGTGTGGAGTGTGCGGTGATGGGGTGTGGAGTGTGCCGTGCTGGGGTGCAGAGTGTGCGGTGCTGGGGTGTGGAGTGTGCGTTGCTTGGGTGTGCAGTGTCCGATGCTCCATCGGGGTGACTGCGGTGCTGGGGTGTGGAGTGTGCGGTGCTGGGGTGTGGTGTGTGCGGTGCTGGGGTGTTGAGTGTACGGTGCTGGGGTGTGACTGCGGAGCTGGGGTGTGGAGTGTGCGGTGCTGAGGTGTGGAGTGTCCGGTGCTGAGGTGTCGAGTGTGCGGTGTTGGGGTGTGGAGTGTGCGGTGCTGGGGTGTGGAGTGTGCAATGCTGGGGTGTGGAGTGTGCGGTGCTGGGGTGTGGAGTGTGCGGTGCTGGGGTGTGGAGTGTGCGGTGCTGGGGTGTGGAGTGTGCGGTGCTGGGGTGTGGAGTGTGCAATGCTGGGGTGTGGAATGTGCGGAGCTGGGGTGTGGCGTGTTCGGTGCTGGGGTGTGGAGTGTGCAATGCTGGGGTGTGGAGTGTGCGGTGCTGGGGTGTGGAGTGTGCGGTGCTGGGGTGTGGAGTGTGCGGTGCTGGGGTGTGGAGTGTGCGGTGCTGGGGTGTGGAGTGTGCATTGCTGGGGTGTGGAGTGTGCGGTGCTGGGGTGTGGTGTGTGCGGTGCTGGGGTGTGGAGTGTGCGGTGCTGGGTTGTGGAGTGTGCAGTGCTGGGGTGTGGAGTGTGCAGTGCTGGGTTGTGACTGCGGTGCTGGGGTCTGGAGTGTGCAGTGCTGTGGTGTGGAGTGTGCGGTGCTGGGGAGTGGAGTGTGCAGTGCTGGGGAGTGTTTGCGGTGCTGGGGAGTGGAGTGTGCGGTGCTGGGGTGTGGAGTGTGCAGTGCTGGGGTTTGGAGTGTGCGGTGCTGGGGTGTGACTGCGGTGCTGGGGTGTGGAGTGTGCGGTGCTGGGTTGTGGAGCGTTCGGTGCTGGGGTGTGGAGTGTACGGTTCTGGGGTGTGGAGTATGCGCTGTTGGGGTGTGGAGTGTGCAGTGCTGGCGTGTAGAGTGTGCGGTGCTGGGGTGTGAAGTGCGCTGTGCCTGGGTGTGGTGTGTGCAGTGCTGGGGTCTGGAGTGCGCGGTGCTGGGGTGTGGAGTGTGCGGTGATGGGTTGTGGAGTGTCCCGTGCTGGGGTGCAGAGTGTGCGGTGCTGGGGTGTGGAGTGTGCGGTGCTGGGGTGTGGAGTGTCCGATGCTGGGTGTGGAGTGTGCGGTGCTGGGGTGTGGAGTGTGTGGTGCTGGGTTGTGGAGTGTGCGGTGCTGGGGTGTGGAGTGTGCGGTGTTGGGGTGTGGAGTGTGCGGTGCTGGGGTGTGGAGTGTGCGGTGCTGGGGTGTGGAGTGTGCGGTGTTGGGCTGTGTAGTGTGCGGTGCTGGGGAGTGGAGTGTGCGGTGCTGGTTGTGGAGTGTGCGGTGCTGGCGTGCGGAGTGTGCGGTGTTCGGGTGTGGAGTGTGCGGTGCTGGGGTGTGGAGTGTGCAGTGCTGGGTGTGGAGTGTGCAGTGCTGGGCTGTGGAGTGTGCGGTGCTGGGGTGTGACTGCGGTGCTACGGTGTGGAGTGTGCGGTGCTGGGGTGTGGAGTGTGCGGTGCTGGGGTGTGGAGTGTGCGTTGCTGTGGTGTGGAGTGTGCGGTGCATTGTTGTGACTGCGGTGCTGGGGTGTGGAGTGTGCGGTGCTGGGGTGTGGAGTGTGCGGTGCTGGTGTGTGGAGTGTGCGGTGCTGGGGTGTGGAGTGTGCGGTGCTTGTGTGTGGAGCGTGCGGTGCTGGGGTGTGGAGTGTGCGGTGCTGGGGTGTGGAGTGTGCGGTGCTTGGGTGAGGAGTGTGCAGTGCTGGGGTGTGGAGTGTGCGGTGCTGGGGTGTGGAGTGTGCGCTGCTGGGGTGTGGAGTGTGCGGTGCTGGGGTGTGGAGTGTGCGGTGTTGGGGTGTGGAGTGTGCGGTGCTGGGGTGTGGAGTGTGCGGTGCTGGGGTGCGGAGTGTGCGGTGTTGGGCTGTGTAGTGTGCGGTGCTGGGGAGTGGAGTGTGCGGTGCTGGGGTGTGGAGTGTGCTGTGCTGGCGTGTTGAGTGTGCGGTGTTCGGGTGTGGAGTGTGCGGTGCTGGGGTGTGGAGTGTGCAGTGCTGGGTTTGGAGTGTGCAGTGCTGGGCTGTGGAGTGTGCGGTGCTGGGGTGTGACTGCGGTGCTACGGTGTGGAGTGTGCGGTGCTGGGGTGTGGAGTGTGCGGAGCTGGGGTGTGGAGTGTGCGTTGCTGGGGTGTGGAGAGTGCGGTGCATTGTTGTGACTGCGGTGCTGGGGTGTGGAGTGTGCGGTGCTGGGTTGTGGAGTGTGCGGTGCTGGGGTGTGGAGTGTGCGGTGCTGGGGTGTGACTGCGGAGCAGGGGTGTGGAGTGTGCGGTGCTGAGGTGTGGAGTGTGCGGTGCTGGGGTGTCGAGTTTGCGGTGCTGGGGTGTGGAGTGTGCGGTGCTGGGGTGTGGAGAGTGCGGTTCTGGGGTGTGGAGTGTGCGGTGTTGGGGTGTGGAGTGTGCGGTTCTGGGGAGTGGAGTGTGCGGTGCTGGGGTGTGAGCGTGCGGTGCTGGGGTGTGGAGTGTGCAATGCTGGGGTGTGGAATGTGCGGTGCTGGGGTGTGGAGTGTGCAATGCTGGGGTGTGGAGTGTGCGGTGCTGGGGTGTGGTGTGTGCGGTGCTGGGGTGTGGAGTGTGCGGTGCTGGGTTGTGGAGTGTGCAGTGCTGGAGTGTGGAGTGTGCAGTGCTGGGTTGTGACTGCGGTGCTGGGGTCTGGAGTGTGCAGTGCTGTGGTGTGGAGTGTGCGGTGCTGGGGAGTGGAGTGTGCAGTGCTGGGGTGTGTCTGCGGTGCTGGGGAGTGGAGTGTGCGGTGCTGGGGTGTGGAGTGTGCAGTGCTGGGGTTTGGAGTGTGCGGTGCTGGGGTGTGACTGCGGTGCTGGGGTGTGGAGTGTGCGATGCTGGGTTGTGGAGTGTTCGGTGCTGGGTTGTGGAGTGTGCGGTTCTGGGGTGTGGAGTATGCGGTGTTGGGGTGTGGAGTGTGCAGTGCTGGCGTGTGGAGTGTGCGGTGCTGGGGTGTGGATTATGCGTTGCTGGGTTGTGGAGTGTGCGGTGCTGGGGTGTGGAGTATGCGGTGCTGGGGTGTGGAGTGTGCGGTGCTGGGGTGTGGAGTGTGCGGTGCTGGGGTGTGGAGTGTGCGGTGCTGGGGTGTGGAGTGTGCGGTGCTGGGGTGCGGAGTGTGCGGTGTTGGGCTGTGTAGTGTGCGGTGCTGGGGAGTGGAGTGTGCGGTGCTGGGGTGTGGAGTGTGCTGTGCTGGCGTGTTGAGTGTGCGGTGTTCGGGTGTGGAGTGTGCGGTGCTGGGGTGTGGAGTGTGCAGTGCTGGGTTTGGAGTGTGCAGTGCTGGGCTGTGGAGTGTGCGGTGCTGGGGTGTGACTGCGGTGCTACGGTGTGGAGTGTGCGGTGCTGGGGTGTGGAGTGTGCGGAGCTGGGGTGTGGAGTGTGCGTTGCTGGGGTGTGGAGAGTGCGGTGCATTGTTGTGACTGCGGTGCTGGGGTGTGGAGTGTGCGGTGCTGGGTTGTGGAGTGTGCGGTGCTGGGGTGTGGAGTGTGCGGTGCTGGGGTGTGACTGCGGAGCAGGGGTGTGGAGTGTGCGGTGCTGAGGTGTGGAGTGTGCGGTGCTGGGGTGTCGAGTTTGCGGTGCTGGGGTGTGGAGTGTGCGGTGCTGGGGTGTGGAGAGTGCGGTTCTGGGGTGTGGAGTGTGCGGTGTTGGGGTGTGGAGTGTGCGGTTCTGGGGAGTGGAGTGTGCGGTGCTGGGGTGTGAGCGTGCGGTGCTGGGGTGTGGAGTGTGCAATGCTGGGGTGTGGAATGTGCGGTGCTGGGGTGTGGAGTGTGCAATGCTGGGGTGTGGAGTGTGCGGTGCTGGGGTGTGGTGTGTGCGGTGCTGGGGTGTGGAGTGTGCGGTGCTGGGTTGTGGAGTGTGCAGTGCTGGAGTGTGGAGTGTGCAGTGCTGGGTTGTGACTGCGGTGCTGGGGTCTGGAGTGTGCAGTGCTGTGGTGTGGAGTGTGCGGTGCTGGGGAGTGGAGTGTGCAGTGCTGGGGTGTGTCTGCGGTGCTGGGGAGTGGAGTGTGCGGTGCTGGGGTGTGGAGTGTGCAGTGCTGGGGTTTGGAGTGTGCGGTGCTGGGGTGTGACTGCGGTGCTGGGGTGTGGAGTGTGCGATGCTGGGTTGTGGAGTGTTCGGTGCTGGGTTGTGGAGTGTGCGGTTCTGGGGTGTGGAGTATGCGGTGTTGGGGTGTGGAGTGTGCAGTGCTGGCGTGTGGAGTGTGCGGTGCTGGGGTGTGGATTATGCGTTGCTGGGTTGTGGAGTGTGCGGTGCTGGGGTGTGGAGTATGCGGTGCTGGGGTGTGGAGTGTGCGGTGCTGGGGTGTGGAGTGTGCGGTGCTGGGGTGTGGAGTGTGCGGTGCTGGGGTGTGGAGTGTGCGGTGCTGGGGTGTGGAGTGTGCGGTGTTGGGCTGTGTAGTGTGCGGTGCTGGGGAGTGGAGTGTGCGGTGCTGGTTGTGGAGTGTGCGGTGCTGGCGTGTGGAGTGTGCGGTGTTGGGCTGTGTAGTGTGCGGTGCTGGGGAGTGGAGTGTGCGGTGCTGGTTGTGGAGTGTGCGGTGCTGGCGTGTGGAGTGTGCGGTGTTCGGGTGTGGAGTGTGCGGTGCTGGGGTGTGGAGTGTGCAGTGCTGGGTGTGGAGTGTGCAGTGCTGGGCTGTGGAGTGTGCGGTGCTGGGGTGTGACTGCGGTGCTACGGTGTGGAGTGTGCGGTGCTGGGGTGTGGAGTGTGCGGTGCTGGGGTGTGGAGTGTGCGTTGCTGTGGTGTGGAGTGTGCGGTGCATTGTTGTGACTGCGGTGCTGGGGTGTGGAGTGTGCGGTGCTGGGGTGTGGAGTGTGCGGTGCTGGTGTGTGGAGTGTGCGGTGCTGGGGTGTGGAGTGTGCGGTGCTTGTGTGTGGAGTGTGCGGTGCTGGGGTGTGGAGTGTGCGGTGCTGGGGTGTGGAGTGTGCGGTGCTTGGGTGAGGAGTGTGCAGTGCTGGGGTGTGGAGTGTGCGGTGCTGGGGTGTGGAGTGTGCGCTGCTGGGGTGTGGAGTGTGCGGTGCTGGGGTGTGGAGTGTGCGGTGTTGGGGTGTGGAGTGTGCGGTGCTGGGGTGTGGAGTGTGCGGTGCTGGGGTGCGGAGTGTGCGGTGTTGGGCTGTGTAGTGTGCGGTGCTGGGGAGTGGAGTGTGCGGTGCTGGGGTGTGGAGTGTGCTGTGCTGGCGTGTGGAGTGTGCGGTGTTCGGGTGTGGAGTGTGCGGTGCTGGGGTGTGGAGTGTGCAGTGCTGGGTTTGGAGTGTGCAGTGCTGGGCTGTGGAGTGTGCGGTGCTGGGGTGTGATTGCGGTGCTACGGTGTGGAGTGTGCGGTGCTGGGGTGTGGAGTGTGCGGAGCTGGGGTGTGGAGTGTGCGTTGCTGGGGTGTGGAGAGTGCGGTGCATTGTTGTGACTGCGGTGCTGGGGTGTGGAGTGTGCGGTGCTGGGTTGTGGAGTGTGCGGTGCTGGGGTGTGGAGTGTGCGGTGCTGGGGTGTGACTGCGGAGCAGGGGTGTGGAGTGTGCGGTGCTGAGGTGTGGAGTGTGCGGTGCTGGGGTGTCGAGTTTGCGGTGCTGGGGTGTGGAGTGTGCGGTGCTGGGGTGTGGAGAGTGCGGTGCTGGGGTGTGGAGTGTGCGGTGTTGGGGTGTGGAGTGTGCGGTTCTGGGGAGTGGAGTGTGCGGTGCTGGGGTGTGAGCGTGCGGTGCTGGGGTGTGGAGTGTGCAATGCTGGGGTGTGGAATGTGCGGTGCTGGGGTGTGGAGTGTGCAATGCTGGGGTGTGGAGTGTGCGGTGCTGGGGTGTGGTGTGTGCGGTGCTGGGGTGTGGAGTGTGCGGTGCTGGGTTGTGGAGTGTGCAGTGCTGGAGTGTGGAGTGTGCAGTGCTGGGTTGTGACTGCGGTGCTGGGGTCTGGGGTGTGCAGTGCTGTGGTGTGGAGTGTGCGGTGCTGGGGAGTGGAGTGTGCAGTGCTGCGGTGTGTCTGCGGTGCTGGGGAGTGGAGTGTGCGGTGCTGGGGTGTGGAGTGTGCAGTGCTGGGGTTTGGAGTGTGCGGTGCTGGGGTGTGACTGCGGTGCTGGGGTGTGGAGTGTGCGGTGCTGGGTTGTGGAGTGTTCGGTGCTGGGGTGTGGAGTGTGCGGTTCTGGGGTGTGGAGTATGCGGTGTTGGAGTGTGGAGTGTGCAGTGCTGGCGTGTGGAGTGTGCGGTGCTGGGGTGTGGATTATGCGTTGCTGGGTTGTGGAGTGTGCGGTGCTGGGGTGTGGAGTATGCGGTGCTGGGGTGTGGAGTGTGCGGTGCTGGGGTGTGGAGTGTGCGGTGCTGGGGTGTGGAGTGTGCGGTGCTGGGGTGTGGAGTGCGCTGTGCCTGGGTGTGGTGTGTGCAGTGCTGGGGTCTGGAGTGCGCGGTGCTGGGGTGTGGAGTGTGCGGTGATGGGGTGTGGAGTGTGCCGTGCTGGGGTGCAGAGTGTGCGGTGCTGGGGTGTGGAGTGTGCGGTGCAGGGGTGTGGAGTGTGTGGTGCTGGGTTGTGGAGTGTGCGGTGCTGGGGTGTGGAGTGTGCAGTGCTGGGGTGTGGAGTGTGCGGTGCTGGGGTGTGGAGTGTGCCGTGCTGGGGTGCGGAGTGTGCGGTGCTGGGGTGTGACATCGGAGCTGGGGTGTGGAGTGTGCGGTGCTGAGGTGTGGAGTGTGCGGTGCTGGGGTGTCGAGTGTGCAGTGCTGAAGTGTGGAGTTTGCGATGCTGTGTGTGGAGTGTGCGGTGCTGGGGTGTGGAGTGTGTGGTGCTGGGGTGTGGATTGTGCAGTGCTGGGGTGTGGAGTGTGCAGTGTTGGGGTGAGGAGTGTGCGGTGCTGGGGTGTGGAGTGTGCGGTGCTGGGGTGTGGAGTGTGCGGTGCTGGGGTGTGGAGTGTGCGGTGCTGGGGTGTGGAGTGTGCGGTGCTGGGGTGTGGAGTGTACGGTGCTGGGGTGTGGAGTGTGCGGTGCTGGGGTGTGGAATGTGCGGTGCTGGGGTGTGGAGTGTGCGGTGCTGGGGTGTGGAGTGTGCGGTGCTGGGGTGTGGAGTGTACGGTGCTGGGGTGTGGAGTGTGCGCTGCTGGGGTGTGGAGTGTGCGGTGCTGGAGTGTGGATTGTGCGGTGTTGGGGTGTGGAGTGTGCGGTGCTGGGGTGTGGAGTTTGCGGTGCTGGGGTGTGGAGTGTGCGGTGTTGGGCTGTGTAGTGTGCGGTGCTGGGGAGTGGAGTGTGCGGTGCTGGGTGTGGAGTGTGCGGTGCTGGCGTGTGGAGTGTGCGGTGTTCGGGTGTGGAGTGTGCGGTGCTGGGGTGTGGAGTGTGCAGTGCTGGGTGTGGAGTGTGCAGTGCTGGGCTGTGGAGTGTGCGGTGCTGGGGTGTGACTGCGGTGCTACGGTGTGAAGTGTGCGGTGCTGGGGTGTGGAGTGTGCGGTGCTGGGGTGTGGAGTGTGCGTTGCTGGGGTGTAGAGTGTGCGGTGCATTGTTGTGACTGCGGTGCTGGGGTGTGGAGTGTGCGGTGCTGGGGTGTGGAGTGTGCGGTGCTGGGGTGTCGAGTTTGCGGTGCTGGGGTGTGGAGTGTGCGGTGCTGGGGTGTGGAGAGTGCGGTGCTGGGGTGTGGAGTGTGCGGTGTTGGGGTGTGGAGTGTGCGGTTCTGGGGAGTGGAGTGTGGGGTGCTGGGGTGTGAGCGTGCGGTGCTGGGGTGTGGAGTGTGCAATGCTGGGGTGTGGAATGTGCGGTGCTGGGGTGTGGAGTGTTCGGTGCTGGGGTGTGGAGTGTGCGGTGCTGGGGTGTGGAGTGTGCGGTGCTGGGGTGTGGAGTGTGCAATGCTGGGGTGTGGAGTGTGCGGTGCTGGGGTGTGGAGTGTGCAATGCTGGGGTGTAGAGTGTGCGGTGCTGGGGTGTGGAGTGTGCGTTGCTGGGGTGTGGAGTGTGCGGTGCTGGGGTGTGGAGTGTGCGGTGCTGGGGTGTGGAGTGTGCAATGCTGGGGTGTGGAGTGTGCGGTGCTGGGGTGTGGTGTGTGCGGTGCTGGGGTGTGGAGTGTGCGGTGCTGGGTTGTGGAGTGTGCAGTGCTGGGGTGTGGAGTGTGCAGTGCTGGGTTGTGACTGCGGTGCTGGGGTCTGGAGTGTGCAGTGCTGTGGTGTGGAGTGTGCGGTGCTGGGGACTGGAGTGTGCAGTGCTGGCGTGTGTCTGCGGTGCTGGGGAGTGGAGTGTGCGGTGCTGGGGTGTGGAGTGTGCAGTGCTGTGGTTTGGAGTGTGCGGTGCTGGGGTGTGACTGTGTTGCTGGGGTGTGGAGTGTGCGGTGCTGGGTTGTGGAGTGTTCGGTGCTGGGGTGTGGAGTGTGCGGTTCTGGGGTGTGGAGTGTGCGGTGCTGGCGTGTGGAGTGTGCGGTGCTGGGGTGTGGATTATGCGTTGCTGGGTTGTGGAGTGTGCGGTGCTGGGGTGTGGAGTATGCGGTGCCGGGGTGTGGAGTGTGCGGTGCTGGGGTGTAGAGTGTGCGGTGCTGGGGTGTGGAGTGCGCTGTGCCTGGGTGTGGTGTGTGCAGTGCTGGGGTCTGGAGTGCGCGGTGCTGGGGTGTGGAGTGTGCGGTGATGGGGTGTGGAGTGTGCCGTGCTGGGGTGCAGAGTGTGCGGTGCTGGGGTGTGGAGTGTGCGGAGCTGGGGTGTGGAGTGTCCGATGCTGGGTGTGGAGTGTGCGGTGCTGGGGTGTGGAGTGTGTGGTGCTGGGTTGTGGAGTGTGCGGTGCTGGGGTGTGGAGTGTGCAGTGCTGGGGTGTGGAGTGTGCGGTGCTGGGGTGTGGAGTGTGCCGTGCTGGGGTGCGGAGTGTGCGGTGCTGGGGTGTGACATCGGAGCTGGGGTGTGGAGTGTGCGGTGCTGAGGTGTGGAGTGTGCGGTGCTGGGGTGTCGAGTGTGCAGTGCTGAAGTGTGGAGTTTGCGATGCTGTGTGTGGAGTGTGCGGTGCTGGGGTGTGGAGTGTGTGGTGCTGGGGTGTGGATTGTGCAGTGCTGGGGTGTGGAGTGTGCAGTGTTGGGGTGAGGAGTGTGCGGTGCTGGGGTGTGGGGTGTGCGGTGTTGGGGTGTGGAGTGTGCGGTGCTGGCGTGTGGAGTGTGCGGTGCTGGGGTGTGGAGTGTGCGGTGCTGGGGTGTGGAGTGTGCGGTGCTGGGGTGTGGAGTGTGCGGTGCTGGGGTGTGGAGTGTGCGGTGCTGGGGTGTGGAGTGTGCGGTGCTGGGGTGTGGAGTGTACGGTGCTGGGGTGTGGAGTGTGCGCTGCTGGGGTGTGGTGTGTGCGGTGCTGGAGTGTGGAGTGTGCGGTGTTGGGGTGTGGATTGTGCGGTGCTGGGGTGTGGAGTGAGCGGTGCTGGGGAGTGGAGTGTGCGGTGCTGGGTGTGGAGTGTGCGGTGCTGGCGTGTGGAGTGTGCGGTGTTCGGGTGTGGAGTGTGCGGTGCTGGGGTGTGGAGTGTGCAGTGCTGGGTGTGGAGTGTGCAGTGCTGGGCTGTGGAGTGTGCGGTGCTGGGGTGTGACTGCGGTGCTACGGTGTGAATTGTGTGGTGCTGGGGTGTGGAGTGTGCGGTGCTTTGTTGTGACTGCGGTGCTGGGGTGTGGAGTGTGCGGTGCTGGGGTGTGGAGTGTGCGGTGCTGGGGTGTGGAGTGTGTGGTGCTGGGGTGTGGAGTGTGCGGTGCTGGGGTGTGGAGTGTGCGGTGTTCGGGTGTGGAGTGTGCGGTGCTGGGGTGTGGAGTGTGCAGTGCTGGGTGTGGAGTGTGCAGTGCTGGGCTGTGGAGTGTGCGGTGCTGGGGTGTGACTGCGGTGCTACGGTGTGGAGTGTGCGGTGCTGGGGTTTGGAGTGTGCGGTGCTGGGGTGTGGAGTGTGCGTTGCTGGGGTGTAGAGTGTACGGTGCATTGTTGTGACTGCGGTGCTGGGGTGTGGAGTGTGCGGTGTTGGGGTGTGGAGTGTGCGGTGCAGGGGTGTGGAGTGTGCGGTGTTGGGGTGTGGAGTGTGCGGTTCTGGGGAGTGGAGTGTGCGGTGCTGGGGTGTGAGCGTGCGGTGCTGGGGTGTGGAGTGTGCAATGCTGGGGTGTGGAATGTGCGGTGCTGGGGTGTGGAGTGTGCGGTGCTGGGGTGTGGAGAGTGCGGTGCTGGGGTGTGGAGTGTGCGGTGTTGGGGTGTGGAGTGTGCGGTTCTGGGGAGTGGAGTGTGCGGTGCTGGGGTGTGAGCGTGCGGTGCTGGGGTGTGGAGTGTGCAATGCTGGGGTGTGGAATGTGCGGTGCTGGGGTGTGGAGTGTGCAATGCTGGGGTGTGGAGTGTGCGGTGCTGGGGTGTGGTGTGTGCGGTGCTGGGGTGTGGAGTGTGCGGTGCTGGGTTGTGGAGTGTGCAGTGCTGGAGTGTGGAGTGTGCAGTGCTGGGTTGTGACTGCGGTGCTGGGGTCTGGGGTGTGCAGTGCTGTGGTGTGGAGTGTGCGGTGCTGGGGAGTGGAGTGTGCAGTGCTGCGGTGTGTCTGCGGTGCTGGGGAGTGGAGTGTGCGGTGCTGGGGTGTGGAGTGTGCAGTGCTGGGGTTTGGAGTGTGCGGTGCTGGGGTGTGACTGCGGTGCTGGGGTGTGGAGTGTGCGGTGCTGGGTTGTGGAGTGTTCGGTGCTGGGGTGTGGAGTGTGCGGTTCTGGGGTGTGGAGTATGCGGTGTTGGAGTGTGGAGTGTGCAGTGCTGGCGTGTGGAGTGTGCGGTGCTGGGGTGTGGATTATGCGTTGCTGGGTTGTGGAGTGTGCGGTGCTGGGGTGTGGAGTATGCGGTGCTGGGGTGTGGAGTGTGCGGTGCTGGGGTGTGGAGTGTGCGGTGCTGGGGTGTGGAGTGTGCGGTGCTGGGGTGTGGAGTGCGCTGTGCCTGGGTGTGGTGTGTGCAGTGCTGGGGTCTGGAGTGCGCGGTGCTGGGGTGTGGAGTGTGCGGTGATGGGGTGTGGAGTGTGCCGTGCTGGGGTGCAGAGTGTGCGGTGCTGGGGTGTGGAGTGTGCGGTGCAGGGGTGTGGAGTGTGTGGTGCTGGGTTGTGGAGTGTGCGGTGCTGGGGTGTGGAGTGTGCAGTGCTGGGGTGTGGAGTGTGCGGTGCTGGGGTGTGGAGTGTGCCGTGCTGGGGTGCGGAGTGTGCGGTGCTGGGGTGTGACATCGGAGCTGGGGTGTGGAGTGTGCGGTGCTGAGGTGTGGAGTGTGCGGTGCTGGGGTGTCGAGTGTGCAGTGCTGAAGTGTGGAGTTTGCGATGCTGTGTGTGGAGTGTGCGGTGCTGGGGTGTGGAGTGTGTGGTGCTGGGGTGTGGATTGTGCAGTGCTGGGGTGTGGAGTGTGCAGTGTTGGGGTGAGGAGTGTGCGGTGCTGGGGTGTGGAGTGTGCGGTGCTGGGGTGTGGAGTATGCGGTGCTGGGGTGTGGAGTGTGCGGTGCTGGGGTGTGGAGTGTGCGGTGCTGGGGTGTGGAGTGTACGGTGCTGGGGTGTGGAGTGTGCGGTGCTGGGGTGTGGAATGTGCGGTGCTGGGGTGTGGAGTGTGCGGTGCTGGGGTGTGGAGTGTGCGGTGCTGGGGTGTGGAGTGTACGGTGCTGGGGTGTGGAGTGTGCGCTGCTGGGGTGTGGAGTGTGCGGTGCTGGAGTGTGGATTGTGCGGTGTTGGGGTGTGGAGTGTGCGGTGCTGGGGTGTGGAGTTTGCGGTGCTGGGGTGTGGAGTGTGCGGTGTTGGGCTGTGTAGTGTGCGGTGCTGGGGAGTGGAGTGTGCGGTGCTGGGTGTGGAGTGTGCGGTGCTGGCGTGTGGAGTGTGCGGTGTTCGGGTGTGGAGTGTGCGGTGCTGGGGTGTGGAGTGTGCAGTGCTGGGTGTGGAGTGTGCAGTGCTGGGCTGTGGAGTGTGCGGTGCTGGGGTGTGACTGCGGTGCTACGGTGTGAAGTGTGCGGTGCTGGGGTGTGGAGTGTGCGGTGCTGGGGTGTGGAGTGTGCGTTGCTGGGGTGTAGAGTGTGCGGTGCATTGTTGTGACTGCGGTGCTGGGGTGTGGAGTGTGCGGTGCTGGGGTGTGGAGTGTGCGGTGCTGGGGTGTCGAGTTTGCGGTGCTGGGGTGTGGAGTGTGCGGTGCTGGGGTGTGGAGAGTGCGGTGCTGGGGTGTGGAGTGTGCGGTGTTGGGGTGTGGAGTGTGCGGTTCTGGGGAGTGGAGTGTGGGGTGCTGGGGTGTGAGCGTGCGGTGCTGGGGTGTGGAGTGTGCAATGCTGGGGTGTGGAATGTGCGGTGCTGGGGTGTGGAGTGTTCGGTGCTGGGGTGTGGAGTGTGCGGTGCTGGGGTGTGGAGTGTGCGGTGCTGGGGTGTGGAGTGTGCAATGCTGGGGTGTGGAGTGTGCGGTGCTGGGGTGTGGAGTGTGCAATGCTGGGGTGTAGAGTGTGCGGTGCTGGGGTGTGGAGTGTGCGTTGCTGGGGTGTGGAGTGTGCGGTGCTGGGGTGTGGAGTGTGCGGTGCTGGGGTGTGGAGTGTGCAATGCTGGGGTGTGGAGTGTGCGGTGCTGGGGTGTGGTGTGTGCGGTGCTGGGGTGTGGAGTGTGCGGTGCTGGGTTGTGGAGTGTGCAGTGCTGGGGTGTGGAGTGTGCAGTGCTGGGTTGTGACTGCGGTGCTGGGGTCTGGAGTGTGCAGTGCTGTGGTGTGGAGTGTGCGGTGCTGGGGACTGGAGTGTGCAGTGCTGGCGTGTGTCTGCGGTGCTGGGGAGTGGAGTGTGCGGTGCTGGGGTGTGGAGTGTGCAGTGCTGTGGTTTGGAGTGTGCGGTGCTGGGGTGTGACTGTGTTGCTGGGGTGTGGAGTGTGCGGTGCTGGGTTGTGGAGTGTTCGGTGCTGGGGTGTGGAGTGTGCGGTTCTGGGGTGTGGAGTGTGCGGTGCTGGCGTGTGGAGTGTGCGGTGCTGGGGTGTGGATTATGCGTTGCTGGGTTGTGGAGTGTGCGGTGCTGGGGTGTGGAGTATGCGGTGCCGGGGTGTGGAGTGTGCGGTGCTGGGGTGTAGAGTGTGCGGTGCTGGGGTGTGGAGTGCGCTGTGCCTGGGTGTGGTGTGTGCAGTGCTGGGGTCTGGAGTGCGCGGTGCTGGGGTGTGGAGTGTGCGGTGATGGGGTGTGGAGTGTGCCGTGCTGGGGTGCAGAGTGTGCGGTGCTGGGGTGTGGAGTGTGCGGAGCTGGGGTGTGGAGTGTCCGATGCTGGGTGTGGAGTGTGCGGTGCTGGGGTGTGGAGTGTGTGGTGCTGGTTTGTGGAGTGTGCGGTGCTGGGGTGTGGAGTGTGCAGTGCTGGGGTGTGGAGTGTGCGGTGCTGGGGTGTGGAGTGTGCCGTGCTGGGGTGCGGAGTGTGCGGTGCTGGGGTGTGACATCGGAGCTGGGGTGTGGAGTGTGCGGTGCTGAGGTGTGGAGTGTGCGGTGCTGGGGTGTCGAGTGTGCAGTGCTGAAGTGTGGAGTTTGCGATGCTGTGTGTGGAGTGTGCGGTGCTGGGGTGTGGAGTGTGTGGTGCTGGGGTGTGGATTGTGCAGTGCTGGGGTGTGGAGTGTGCAGTGTTGGGGTGAGGAGTGTGCGGTGCTGGGGTGTGGGGTGTGCGGTGTTGGGGTGTGGAGTGTGCGGTGCTGGCGTGTGGAGTGTGCGGTGCTGGGGTGTGGAGTGTGCGGTGCTGGGGTGTGGAGTGTGCGGTGCTGGGGTGTGGAGTGTGCGGTGCTGGGGTGTGGAGTGTGCGGTGCTGGGGTGTGGAGTGTGCGGTGCTGGGGTGTGGAGTGTACGGTGCTGGGGTGTGGAGTGTGCGCTGCTGGGGTGTGGTGTGTGCGGTGCTGGAGTGTGGAGTGTGCGGTGTTGGGGTGTGGATTGTGCGGTGCTGGGGTGTGGAGTGAGCGGTGCTGGGGAGTGGAGTGTGCGGTGCTGGGTGTGGAGTGTGCGGTGCTGGCGTGTGGAGTGTGCGGTGTTCGGGTGTGGAGTGTGCGGTGCTGGGGTGTGGAGTGTGCAGTGCTGGGTGTGGAGTGTGCAGTGCTGGGCTGTGGAGTGTGCGGTGCTGGGGTGTGACTGCGGTGCTACGGTGTGAATTGTGTGGTGCTGGGGTGTGGAGTGTGCGGTGCTTTGTTGTGACTGCGGTGCTGGGGTGTGGAGTGTGCGGTGCTGGGGTGTGGAGTGTGCGGTGCTGGGGTGTGGAGTGTGTGGTGCTGGGGTGTGGAGTGTGCGGTGCTGGGGTGTGGAGTGTGCGGTGTTCGGGTGTGGAGTGTGCGGTGCTGGGGTGTGGAGTGTGCAGTGCTGGGTGTGGAGTGTGCAGTGCTGGGCTGTGGAGTGTGCGGTGCTGGGGTGTGACTGCGGTGCTACGGTGTGGAGTGTGCGGTGCTGGGGTTTGGAGTGTGCGGTGCTGGGGTGTGGAGTGTGCGTTGCTGGGGTGTAGAGTGTACGGTGCATTGTTGTGACTGCGGTGCTGGGGTGTGGAGTGTGCGGTGTTGGGGTGTGGAGTGTGCGGTGCAGGGGTGTGGAGTGTGCGTTGCTGGGGTGTGGAGTGTGCGGTGCTGGGGTGTGGAGTGTGCAGTGCTGGGGTGTGGAGTGTGCGGTGCTGGGGTGTGGAGTGTGCGGTGCTGGGGTGTGGAGTGTGCAGTGTTGGGCTGTGGAGTGTGCGGTGCTGGGGAGTGGAGTGTGCGGTGCTGGGTTGTGAGCGTGCGGTGCTGGGGTGTGGAGTGTGCAATGCTGGGGTGTGGAGTGTGCCGTGTTGGGGTGTGGAGTGTGCGGTGTTGGGGAGTGGAGTGTGCGGTGCTGTGGTGTGGAGTGTGCGGTGTTGGGGAGTGGAATGTGAGGTGCTGGGGTGTGGAGTGTTCGGTGCTGGGGTGTGGAGTGTGCGTTGCTGGGGTGTGGAGTGTGCGGTGCTGGGGTGTGGAGTGTGCAATGCTGGGGTGTGGAGTGTGCGGTGCTGGGGTGTGGAGTGTGCGTTGCTGGGGTGTGGAGTGTGCGGTGCTGGGGTGTGGAGTGTGCGGTGCTGGGGTGTGGAGTGTGCAATGCTTGGGTGTGGAGTGTGCGGTGCTGGGGTGTGGTGTGTGCGGTGCTGGGGTGTGGAGTGTGCGGTGCTGGGATGTGGAGTGTGCAGTGCTGGGGTGTGGAGTGTGCAGTGCTGGGTTGTGACTGCGGTGCTGGGGTCTGGAGTGTGCAGTGCTGTGGTGTGGAGTGTGCGGTGCTGGGGAGTGGAGTGTGCAGTGCTGGCGTGTGTCTGCGGTGCTGGGGAGTGGAGTGTGCGGTGCTGGGGTGTGGAGTGTGCAGTGCTGGGGTTTGGAGTGTGCGGTGCTGGGGTGTGACTGTGTTGCTGGGGTGTGGAGTGTGCGGTGCTGGGTTGTGGAGTGTTCGGTGCTGGGGTGTGGAGTGTGCGGTTCTGGGGTGTGGAGTGTGCGGTGCTGGCGTGTGGAGTGTGCGGTGCTGGGGTGTGGATTATGCGTTGCTGGGTTGTGGAGTGTGCGGTGCTGGGGCGTGGAGTATGCGGTGCTGGGGTGTGGAGTGTGCGGTGCTGGGGTGTGGAGTGTGCGGTGCTGGGGTGTAGAGTGTGCGGTGCTGGGGTGTGGAGTGCGCTGTGCCTGGGTGTGTTGTGTGCAGTGCTGGGGTCTGGAGTGCGCGGTGCTGGGGTGTGGAGTGTGCGGTGATGGGGTGTGGAGTGTGCCGTGCTGGGGTGCAGAGTGTGCGGTGCTGGGGTGTGGAGTGTGCGGAGCTGGGGTGTGGAGTGTCCGATGCTGGGTGTGGAGTGTGCGGTGCTGGGGTGTGGAGTGTGTGGTGCTGGGTTGTGGAGTGTGCGGTGCTGGGGTGTGGAGTGTGCAGTGCTGGGGTGTGGAGTGTGCGGTGCTGGGGTGTGGAGTGTGCCGTGCTGGGGTGCGGAGTGTGCGTGCTGGGGTGTGACATCGGAGCTGGGGTGTGGAGTGTGCGGTGCTGAGGTGTGGAGTGTGCGGTGCTGGGGTGTCGAGTGTGCAGTGCTGAAGTGTGGAGTTTGCGATGCTGTGTGTGGAGTGTGCGGTGCTGGGGTGTGGAGTGTGTGGTGCTGGGGTGTGGATTGTGCAGTGCTGGGGTGTGGAGTGTGCAGTGTTGGGGTGAGGAGTGTGCGGTGCTGGGGTGTGGGGTGTGCGGTGTTGGGGTGTGGAGTGTGCGGTGCTGGCGTGTGGAGTGTGCGGTGCTGGGGTGTGGAGTGTGCGGTGCTGGGGTGTGGAGCGTGCGGTGCTGGGGTGTGGAGTGTGCGGTGCTGGGGTGTGGAGTGTGCGGTGCTGGGGTGTGGAGTGTACGGTGCTGGGGTGTGGAGTGTGCGCTGCTGGGGTGTGGAGTGTGCGGTGCTGGAGTGTGGAGTGTGCGGTGTTGGGGTGTGGAGTGTGCGGTGCTGGGGTGTGGAGTGTGCGGTGCTGGGGTGTGGAGTGTGCGGTGTTGGGCTGTGTAGTGTGCGGTGCTGGGGAGTGGAGTGTGCGGTGCTGGGTGTGGAGTGTGCGGTGCTGGCGTGTGGAGTGTGCGGTGTTCGGGTGTGGAGTGTGCGGTGCTGGGGTGTGGAGTGTGCAGTGCTGGGTGTGGAGTGTGCAGTGCTGGGCTGTGGAGTGTGCGGTGCTGGGGTGTGACTGCGGTGCTACGGTGTGAATTGTGCGGTGCTGGGGTGTGGAGTGTGCGGTGCTGGGGTGTGGAGTGTGCGGTGCTGGGGTGTGGAGTGTGTGGTGCTGGGGTGTGGAGTGTGCGGTGCTGGGGTGTGGAGTGTGCGGTGTTCGGGTGTGGAGTGTGCGGTGCTGGGGTTTGGAGTGTGCAGTGCTGGGTGTGGAGTGTGCAGTGCTGGGCTGTGGAGTGTGCGGTGCTGGGGTGTGACTACGGTGCTACGGTGTGGAGTGTGCGGTGCTGGGGTTTGGAGTGTGCGGTGCTGGGGTGTGGAGTGTGCGTTGCTGGGGTGTACAGTGTACGGTGCATTGTTGTGACTGCGGTGCTGGGGTGTGGAGTGTGCGGTGCTGGGGTGTGGAGTGTGCGGTGCTGGTGTGTGGAGTGTGCGGTGCTGGGGTGTGGAGTGTGCGGTGCTGGGGTGTGGAGTGTGCAGTGTTGGGGTGTGCAGTGTGCGGTGCTGGGGTGTGAGCGTGCGGTGCTGGGGTGTGGAGTGTGCAATGCTGGGGTGTGGAGTGTGCGGTGTTGGGATGTGGAGTGTGCGGTGCAGGGGTGTGGAGTGTGCGTTGCTGGGGTGTGGAGTGTGCGGTGCTGGGGTGTGGAGTGTGCAGTGCTGGGGTGTGGAGTGTGCGGTGCTGGGGTGTGGAGTGTGCGGTGCTGGGGTGTGGAGTGTGCAGTGTTGGGCTGTGGAGTGTGCGGTGCTGGGGAGTGGAGTGTGCGGTGCTGGGTTGTGAGCGTGCGGTGCTGGGGTGTGGAGTGTGCAATGCTGGGGTGTGGAGTGTGCCGTGTTGGGGTGTGGAGTGTGCGGTGTTGGGGAGTGGAGTGTGCGGTGCTGTGGTGTGGAGTGTGCGGTGTTGGGGAGTGGAGTGTGCGGTGCTGGGGTGTGGAGTGTGCGGTGCTGTGGTGTGGAGTGTGCGGTGTTGGGGTGTGGACTGTGCGGTGCTTGGGTGTTGAGTCTTCGGTGCTGGATTGTGGAGTGTTCGGTGTTGGGTGTGGAGTGTGCGGTGCTGGGGTGTGGAGTGTGCGGTGCTGGGGTGTGAATGCGGTGCTGCGGTTTGGAGTGTGCGGTGCTGTGGTGTGGAGTTTGCGGTGCTTGAGTGTTGAGACTTCGGTGCTGGTTTGTGGAGTGTTCGGTGTTGGGGTGTGGAGTGTGCGGTGCTGTGGTGTGGAGTGTGCGGTGCTGGGGTGTGACTGCGGTGCTGGGGTGTGGAGTGTGCGATGCTGAGGTGTGGAGTGTGCGGCGCTGGGGTGTGGAGTGAGCGGTGCTGAGGTGAGGAGTATGCGGTGTTGGGGTGTGGAGTGTGCGGTGCTGGGGTGTGGAGTGTGTGGTGCTGGGGTGTGGAGTGTGCGGTGCTGGGGTGTGGAGTGTGCGGTGTTCGGGTGTGGAGTGTGCGGTGCTGGGGTGTGGAGTGTGCAGTGCTGGGTGTGGAGTGTGCAGTGCTGGGCTGTGGAGTGTGCGGTGCTGGGGTGTGACTGCGGTGCTACGGTGTGGAGTGTGCGGTGCTGGGGTTTGGAGTGTGCGGTGCTGGGGTGTGGAGTGTGCGGTGCTGGGGTGTGGAGTGTGCGGTGCTGGTGTGTGGAGTGTGCGGTGCTGGGGTGTGGAGTGTGCGGTGCTGGGGTGTGGAGTGTGCGGTGCTGGGGTGTGGAGTGTGCGGTGCTGGGGTGTGGAGTGTGCGGTGCTGGGGAGTGGAGTGTGCGGTGCTGGGGTGTGAGCGTGCGGTGCTGGGGTGTGGAGTGTGCAATGCTGGGGTGTGGAGTGTGCGGTGTTGGGGTGTGGAGTGTGCGGTGCAGGGGTGTGGAGTGTGCGTTGCTGGGGTGTGGAGTGTGCGGTGCTGGGGTGTGGAGTGTGCAGTGCTGGGGTGTGGAGTGTGCGGTGCTGGGGTGTGGAGTGTGCGGTGCTGGGGTGTGGAGTGTGCAGTGTTGGGCTGTGGAGTGTGCGTTGCTGGGGAGTGGAGTGTGCGGTGCTGGGTTGTGAGCGTGCGGTGCTGGGGTGTGGAGTGTGCAATGCTGGGGTGTGGAGTGTGCCGTGTTGGGGTGTGGAGTGTGCGGTGTTGGGGAGTGGAGTGTGCGGTGCTGTAGTGTGGAGTGTGCGGTGTTGGGGAGTGGAATGTGAGGTGCTGGGGTGTGGAGTGTTCGGTGCTGGGGTGTGGAGTGTGCGTTGCTGGGGTGTGGAGTGTGCGGTGCTGGGGTGTGGAGTGCGCAATGCTGGGGTGTGGAGTGTGCGGTGCTGGGGTGTGGAGTGTGCGTTGCTGGGGTGTGGAGTGTGCGGTGCTGGGGTGTGGAGTGTGCGGTGCTGGGGTGTGGAGTGTGCAATGCTTGGGCGTGGAGTGTGCGGTGCTGGGGTGTGGTGTGTGCGGTGCTGGGGTGTGGAGTGTGCGGTGCTGGGATGTGGAGTGTGCAGTGCTGGGGTGTGGAGTGTGCAGTGCTGGGTTGTGACTGCGGTGCTGGGGTCTGGAGTGTGCAGTGCTGTGGTGTGGAGTGTGCGGTGCTGGGGAGTGGAGTGTGCAGTGCTGGCGTGTGTCTGCGGTGCTGGGGAGTGGAGTGTGCGGTGCTGGGGTGTGGAGTGTGCAGTGCTGGGGTTTGGAGTGTGCGGTGCTGGGGTGTGACTGTGTTGCTGGGGTGTGGAGTGTGCGGTGCTGAGTTGTGGAGTGTTCGGTGCTGGGGTGTGGAGTGTGCGGTTCTGGGGTGTGGAGTGTGCGGTGCTGGCGTGTGGAGTGTGCGGTGCTGGGGTGTGGATTATGCGTTGCTGGGTTGTGGAGTGTGCGGTGCTGGGGTGTGGAGTATGCGGTGCTGGGGTGTGGAGTGTGCGGTGCTGGGGTGTGGAGTGTGCGGTGCTGGGGTGTAGAGTGTGCGGTGCTGGGGTGTGGAGTGCGCTGTGCCTGGGTGTGGTGTGTGCAGTGCTGGGGTCTGGAGTGCGCGGTGCTGGGGTGTGGAGTGTGCGGTGATGGGATGTGGAGTGTGCGGTGCTGGGGTGTGGAGTGTGCCGTGCTGGGGTGCAGAGTGTGCGGTGCTGGGGTGTGGAGTGTGCGGAGCTGGGGTGTGGAGTGTCCGATGCTGGGTGTGGAGTGTGCGGTGCTGGGGTGTGGAGTGTGTGGTGCTGGGTTGTGGAGTGTGCGGTGCTGGGGTGTGGAGTGTGCAGTGCTGGGGTGTGACATCGGAGCTGGGGTGTGGAGTGTGCGGTGCTGAGGTGTGGAGTGTGCGGTGCTGGGGTGTCGAGTGTGCAGTGCTGAAGTGTGGAGTTTGCGATGCTGTGTGTGGAGTGTGCGGTGCTGGGGTGTGGAGTGTGTGGTGCTGGGGTGTGGATTGTGCAGTGCTGGGGTGTGGAGTGTGCAGTGTTGGGGTGAGGAGTGTGCGGTGCTGGGGTGTGGGGTATGCGGTGTTGGGGTGTGGAGTGTGCGGTGCTGGCGTGTGGAGTGTGCGGTGCTGGGGTGTGGAGTGTGCGGTGCTGGGGTGTGGAGTGTGCGGTGCTGGGGTGTGGAGTGTGCGGTGCTGGGGTGTGGAGTGTGCGGTGCTGGGGTGTGGAGTGTGCGGTGCTGGGGTGTGGAGTGTACGGTGCTGGGGTGTGGAGTGTGCGCTGCTGGGGTGTGGAGTGTGCGGTGCTGGAGTGTGGAGTGTGCGGTGTTGGGGTGTGGAGTGTGCGGTGCTGGGGTGTGGAGTGTGCGGTGCTGGGGTGTGGAGTGTGCGGTGTTGGGCTGTGTAGTGTGCGGTGCTGGGGAGTGGAGTGTGCGGTGCTGGGTGTGGAGTGTGCGGTGCTGGCGTGTGGAGTGTGCGGTGTTCGGGTGTGGAGTGTGCGGTGCTGGGGTGTGGAGTGTGCAGTGCTGGGTGTGGAGTGTGCAGTGCTGGGCTGTGGAGTGTGCGGTGCTGGGGTGTGGAGTGTGCGGTGCTGGGGTTTGGAGTGTGCGGTGCTGGGGTGTGGAGTGTGCGTTGCTGGGGTGTAGAGTGTACGGTGCATTGTTGTGACTGCGGTGCTGGGGTGTGGAGTGTGCGGTGCTGGGGTGTGGCGTGTGCGGTGCTGGTGTGTGGAGTGTGCGGTGCTGGGGTGTGGAGTGTGCGGTGCTGGGGTGTGGAGTGTGCGGTGCTGGGGTGTGGTGTGTGCGGTGCTGGGGTGTGCAGTGTGCGGTGCTGGGGTGTGAGCGTGCGGTGCTGGGGTGTGGAGTGTGCAATGCTGGGGTGTGGAGTGTGCGGTGTTGGGATGTGGAGTGTGCGGTGCAGGGGTGTGGAGTGTGCGTTGCTGGGGTGTGGAGTGTGCGGTGCTGGGGTGTGGAGTGTGCAGTGCTGGGGTGTGGAGTGTGCGGTGCTGGGGTGTGGAGTGTGCGGTGCTGGGGTGTGGAGTGTGCAGTGTTGGGCTGTGAAGTGTGCGGTGCTGGGGAGTGGAGTGTGCGGTGCTGGGTTGTGAGCGTGCGGTGCTGGGGTGTGGAGTGTGCAATGCTGGGGTGTGGAGTGTGCCGTGTTGGGGTGTGGAGTGTGCGGTGTTCGGGAGTGGAGTGTGCGGTGCTGTGGTGTGGAGTGTGCGGTGTTGGGGAGTGGAGTGTGCGGTGCTGGGGTGTGGAGTGTGCGGTGCTGTGGTGTGGAGTGTGCGGTGTTGGGGTGTGGAGTGTGCGGTGCTTGGGTGTTGAGTCTTCGGTGCTGGATTGTGGAGTGTTCGGTGTTGGGTGTGGAGTGTGCGGTGCTGGGGTGTGGAGCGTGCGGTGCTGGGGTGTGAATGCGGTGCTGTGGTTTGGAGTGTGCGGTGCTGTGGTGTGGAGTGTGCGGTGCTTGGGTGTTGAGTCTTCGGTGCTGGTTTGTGGAGTGTTCGGTGTTGGGGTGTGGAGTGTGCGGTGCTGGGGTGTGGAGTGTGCGGTGCTGGGGTGTGACTGCGGTGCTGGGGTGTGGAGTGTGCGATGCTGAGGTGTGGAGTGTGCGGCGCTGGGGTGTGGAGTGAGCGGTGCTGAGGTGAGGAGTATGCGGTGCTGGGGTGTGGAGTGTGCGGTGCTGGGGTGTGGAGTGTGCGGTGCTGGGGAGTGAAGTGTGCGGTGCTGCGGTGTGGAGTGTGCGGTGCTGGGGTGTGGAGTGTGCGGTGCTGGTGTGTAGAGAGTGCGGGGCTGGGGTGTGACTGCGGTACAGGGGAGTGGAGTGTGCAGTGCTGGTGTGTGGAGTGTGCGGTGCTGGATTGTGGAGTGTGCGGTGCTTGGGTGTTGAGTCTTCGGTGCTGGATTGTGGAGTGTTCGGTGTTGGGTGTGGAGTGTGCGGTGCTGGGGTGTGGAGCGTGCGGTGCTGGGGTGTGAATGCGGTGCTGTGGTTTGGAGTGTGCGGTGCTGTGGTGTGGAGTGTGCGGTGCTTGGGTGTTGAGTCTTCGGTGCTGGTTTGTGGAGTGTTCGGTGTTGGGGTGTGGAGTGTGCGGTGCTGGGGTGTGGAGTGTGCGGTGCTGGGGTGTGACTGCGGTGCTGGGGTGTGGAGTGTGCGATGCTGAGGTGTGGAGTGTGCGGCGCTGGGGTGTGGAGTGAGCGGTGCTGAGGTGAGGAGTATGCGGTGCTGGGGTGTGGAGTGTGCGGTGCTGGGGTGTGGAGTGTGCGGTGCTGGGGAGTGAAGTGTGCGGTGCTGCGGTGTGGAGTGTGCGGTGCTGGGGTGTGGAGTGTGCGGTGCTGGTGTGTAGAGAGTGCGGGGCTGGGGTGTGACTGCGGTACAGGGGAGTGGAGTGTGCAGTGCTGGTGTGTGGAGTGTGCGGTGCTGGATTGTGGAGTGTGCGGTGCTGGGGTGTGGAGTGTGCGGTGTTGGGGTGTGGAGTGTGCGATGCTGGGATGTGGACTGTGCGGTGCTGGGGTGTGGAGTGTGCGGTGCTGCGGTGTGACTGCGGTACAGGGGAGTCGACTGTGCAGTGCTGGGGTGTGGTGTGTGCGGTGCTGGGGTGTTGAATGTGCTGTGCTGGGTTGTGGAGTGTGCGGTGCTGGGATGTGACTACGATGCTGGGGTGTGTAGTGTGCAGTGCCGGTGTGTGGAGTGTGCGGTGCTGGATTGTGGAGTGTGCGGTGCTGGGGTGTGGAGTGTGCGGTGCTGGGGTGTGGAGTGTGCGGTGCTGGGGTGTGGAGTGTGCGGTTCAGGGGTGTGGAGTGTGCGGTGTTGGGCTGTGTAGTGTGCGGTGCTGGGGAGTGGAGTGTGCGGTGCTGGGTGTGGAGTGTGCGGTGCTGGCGTGTGGAGTGTGCGGTGTTCGGGTGTGGAGTGTGCGGTGCTGGGGTGTGGAGTGTGCAGTGCTGGGTGTGGAGTGTGCAGTGCTGGGCTGTGGAGTGTGCGGTGCTGGGGTGTGACTGCGGTGCTACGGTGTGGAGTGTGCGGTGCTGGGGTGTGGAGTGTGCGGTGCTGGGGTGTGGTGAGTGCGTTGCTGGGGTGTAGAGTGTGCGGTGCATTGTTGTGACTGCGGTGCTGGGGTGTGGAGTGTGCGGTGCTGGGGTGTGGAGTGTGCGGTGCTGGGGTGTGGAGTGTGCGGTGCTGGGGTGTGGAGTGTGCGGTGCTGGGGTGTGGAGTGTGTGGTGCTGGGGTGTGGAGTGTGCGGTGCTGGGGTGTGGAGTGTGCGGTGTTCGGGTGTGGAGTGTGCGGTGCTGGGGTGTGGAGTGTGCAGTGCTGGGTGTGGAGTGTGCAGTGCTGGGCTGTGGAGTGTGCGGTGCTGGGGTGTGACTGCGGTGCTACGGTGTGAATTGTGCGGTGCTGGGGTGTGGAGTGTGCGGTGCTGGGGTGTGGAGTGTGCGGTGCTGGGGTGTGGAGTGTGTGGTGCTGGGGTGTGGAGTGTGCGGTGCTGGGGTGTGGAGTGTGCGGTGTTCGGGTGTGGAGTGTGCGGTGCTGGGGTTTGGAGTGTGCAGTGCTGGGTGTGGAGTGTGCAGTGCTGGGCTGTGGAGTGTGCGGTGCTGGGGTGTGACTACGGTGCTACGGTGTGGAGTGTGCGGTGCTGGGGTTTGGAGTGTGCGGTGCTGGGGTGTGGAGTGTGCGTTGCTGGGGTGTACAGTGTACGGTGCATTGTTGTGACTGCGGTGCTGGCGTGTGGAGTGTGCGGTGCTGGGGTGTGGAGTGTGCGGTGCTGGTGTGTGGAGTGTGCGGTGCTGGGGTGTGGAGTGTGCGGTGCTGGGGTGTGGAGTGTGCGGTGCTGGGGTGTGGAGTGTGCGGTGCTGGGGTGTGGAGTGTGCGGTGCTGGGGTGTGCAGTGTGCGGTGCTGGGGTGTGAGCGTGCGGTGCTGGGGTGTGGAGTGTGCAATGCTGGGGTGTGGAGTGTGCGGTGTTGGGATGTGGAGTGTGCGGTGCAGGGGTGTGGAGTGTGCGTTGCTGGGGTGTGGAGTGTGCGGTGCTGGGGTGTGGAGTGTGCAGTGCTGGGGTGTGGAGTGTGCGGTGCTGGGGTGTGGAGTGTGCGGTGCTGGGGTGTGGAGTGTGCAGTGTTGGGCTGTGGAGTGTGCGGTGCTGGGGAGTGGAGTGTGCGGTGCTGGGTTGTGAGCGTGCGGTGCTGGGGTGTGGAGTGTGCAATGCTGGGGTGTGGAGTGTGCCGTGTTGGGGTGTGGAGTGTGCGGTGTTGGGGAGTGGAGTGTGCGGTGCTGTGGTGTGGAGTGTGCGGTGTTGGGGAGTGGAGTGTGCGGTGCTGGGGTGTGGAGTGTGCGTTGCTGGGGTGTAGAGTGTACGGTGCTGGGGTGTGGAGTGTGCGGTGCTGGGGTGTGGAGTGTGCGGTGCTGGGGTGTGGAGTGTGCGGTGCTGGGGTGTGGAGTGTGCGGTGCTGGGGTGTGGAGTGTGCGGTGCTGGGGTGTGGAGTGTGCGGTGCTGGGGAGTGGAGTGTGCGATGCTGGGGTGTGAGCGTGCGGTGCTGGGGTGTGGAGTGTGCAATGCTGGGGTGTGGAGTGTGCGGTGTTGGGGTGTGGAGTGTGCGGTGCTGGGGTGTGGAGTGTGCGGTGCTGGAGTGTGGAGTGTGCGGCGCTGGGGTGTGGAGTGTGCGGTGCTGAGGTGAGGAGTGTGCGGTGCTGGGGTGTGGAGTGTGCGGTGCTGGGGTGTGGAGTGTGCGGTGCTGGGGAGTGAAGTGTGCGGTGCTGCGGTGTGGAGTGTGCGGTGCTGAGGTGTGGAGTGGGCGGTGCAGGGGCGTGGAGTGTGTGGTGCTGGGGTGTGGATTGTGCGGGGCTGGGGTGTCGAGTGTGCAGTGCTGGGTTGTGGAGAGTTCAGTGCTGGGTGTGGAGTGTGTGGTGCTGGAGTGTGGAGTGTGCGTTGCTGGGGTGTGACTGCGGTACAGGGGAGTGGACAGTGCAGTGCTGGGGTGTGGAGTGTGCGGTGCTGGGGTGTGGAGTGTGCGGTGCTGGGGAGTGGAGTGTGCGGTGCTGGGGTGTGGAGTGTGCGGTGCTGGGGTGTGGAGTGTGCGGTGCTGGGGTGTGGAGTGTGCAATGCTGGGGTGTGGAGTGTGCGGTGTTGGGGTGTGGAGTGTGCGGTGCTGGGGTGTGGAGTGTGCGGTGTTGGGGTGTGGAGTGTGCGGTGCTGGGGTGTGGAGTGTGCGGTGCTGGGGTGTGGAGTGTGCGGTGCTGGGGTGTGGAGTGTGCGGTGCTGGGGTGTGGAGTGTGCAGTGTTGGGGTGTGGAGTGTGCAGTGCTGGGGTGTGGAGTGTGCGGTGCTGGGGTGTGGAGTGTGCAGTGTTGGGCTGTGGAGTGTGCGGTGCTGGGGTGTGGAGTGTGCAATCCTGGGGTGTGGAGTGTGCCGTGTTGGGGTGTGCAGTGTGCGGTGTTGGGGAGTGGAGTGTGCGGTGCTGGGGTGTGGAGTGTGCGGTGCTGTGGTGTGGAGTGTGCGGTGTTGGGGAGTGGAGTGTGCGGTGCTGGGGTGTGGAGTGTCCGGTGCTGTGGTGTGGAGTGTGCGGTGTTGGGGTGTGGAGTGTGCGGTGATGGGGTGTGAATGCGGTGCTGTGGTTTGGAGTGTGCGGTGCTGTGGTGTGGAGTGTGCGGTGCTTGGGTGTGGAGTGTTCGTTGCTGGTTTGTGGAGTGTTCGGTGTTGGGGTGTGGAGTGTGCGGTGCTGGGGTGTGGAGTGTGCGGTGCTGGGGTGTGACTGCAGTGCTGGGGTGTGGAGTGTGCGGTGCTGGGGTGTGGAGTGTGCGATGCTGAGGTGTGGAGTGTGCGGCGCTGGGGTGTGGAGTGTGCGTTGCTGAGGTGAGGAGTGTGCGATGCTGGGGTGTAGAGTGTGCGGTGCATTGTTGTGACTGCGGTGCTGGGGTGTGGAGTGTGCGGTGCTGAGGTGTGGAGTGTGCGGTGCTGGGGTGTGGAGTGTGCGGTGCTGAGGTGTGGAGTGTGTGGTGCTGGGGTGTGGAGTGTGCGGCGCTGGGGTGTGGAGTGTGCGGTGCTGAGGTGAGGAGTATGCGGTGCTGGGGTGTGGAGTGTGCGGTGCTGAGGTGAGGAGTGTGCGGTGCTGGGGTGTGGAGTGTGCGGTGCTGGGGTGAGGAGTATGCGGTGCTGGGGTGTGGAGTGTGCGGTGCTGAGGTGTGGAGTGGGCGGTGCAGGGGCGTGGAGTGTGTGGTGCTGGGGTGTGGAGTGTGCGGGGCTGGGGTGTCGAGTGTGCAGTGCTGGGTTGTGGAGTGTGTGGTGCTGGGTGTGGAGTGTGTGGTGCTGGAGTGTGGAGTGTGCGTTGCTGGGGTGTGGAGTGTGCAGTGCTGGGGTGTGTAGTGTGCAGTGCTGGTGTTTGGAGTGTGCGGTGCTGAGGTGTGGAGTGTGCGGTGCTGGGGTGTGGAGTGTGCGGTGCTGGATTGTGGAGTGTGCGGTGCTGGGGTGTGGAGTGTGCGGTGCTGGGTGTGGAGTGTGCGGTGCAGGGGTGTGGAGTGTGAGGTGCTGGATTGTGGAGTGAGCGGTGCTGGGGTGTGGAGTGTGCGGTGCTGGGGTGTGGAGTGTGCGGTGCTGGGGTGTGGAGTGTGCGGGGCTGGGGTGTGGAGTGTGCGGGGCTGGGGTGTCGAGAATGCAGTGCTGGGGTGTCGAGTGTGCGGTGCTGGGGTGTGGAGTGTGCGGTGCTGGGTGTGGAGTGTGCGGAGCTGGGGTGTGGAGTGTTCGGTGCTGGGGTGTGGAGTGTGCGGTGTTGGGGTGTGGAGTGTGCGGTGCTGGATTGTGGAGTGTGCGGTGCTGGGGTCTGGAGTGCGCGGTGCTGGGGTGTGGAGTGTGCGGTGCTGAGGTGTGGAGTGTGTGGTGCTGGGGTGTGGAGTTTGCGATGCTGGGGTGTGGAGTGTGTGGTGCTGGGGTGTGGAGTGTGCGGGGCTGGGGTGTGGAGTGTGCGGGGCTGGGGTGTCGAGAATGCAGTGCTGGGGTGTCGAGTGTGCGGTGCTGGGGTGTCGAGTGTGCGGTGCTGCGGTGTGGAATGTGCTGTGCTGGGGTGTGGAGTGTGCGGTGCTGGGGTGTGGAGTGTGCAGTGCTGGGGTGTGGAGTGTGCGGTGCTGGGGTGTGGAGTGTGCAGTGCTGGGGTGTGGAGTGTGCGGTGCTGGGGTGTGGAGTGTGCGGTGCTGGGGTGTGGAGTGTGCGGTGCTGGGGTGTGGAGTGTGCTGTGTTGGGGTGTGGAGTGTGCGGTGCTGGGGTGTGGAGTGTGCTGTGTTGGGGTGTGGAGTGTGCGGTGCTGGGGTGTGGAGTGTGCTGTGTTGGGGTGTGGAGTGTGCGGTGCTGGGGTGTGAATGCGGTGCTGTGGTTTGGAGTGTGCGTTGCTGTGGTGTGGAGTGTGCGGTGCTTGGGTGTGGAGTGTGCGGTGCTGGGGTGTGGAGTGTGCGGTGCTGATTTGTGGAGTGTGCGGTGCTGGGGTGTGGAGTGTGCGGTGCTGGGGTGTGGAGTGTGCGGTGCTCGGGTGTGACTGCGGTGCTGGGGTGTGGAGTGTGCGGTGCTGGGGTGTGGAGTGTGCGGTGCTGGGGTGTGACTGCAGTGCTGGGGTGTGGAGTGTGCGGTGCTGGGGTGTGGAGTGTGCGATGCTGAGGTGTGGAGTGTGCGGCGCTGGGGTGTGGAGTGTGCGGTGCTGAGGTGAGGAGTATGCGGTGCTGGGGTGTGGAGTGTGCGATGCTGGGGTGTAGAGTGTGTGGTGCTGGGGTGTGGAGTGTGCGGTGCTGGGGTGTGGAGTGTGCGGTGCTGGGGTGTGGAGTGTGCGGTGCTGAGGTGTGGAGTGTGTGGTGCTGGGGTGTGGAGTGTGCGGCGCTGGGGTGTGGAGTGTGCGGTGCTGAGGTGAGGAGTATGCGGTGCTGGGGTGTGGAGTGTGCGGTGCTGAGGTGAGGAGTGTGCGGTGCTGGGGTGTGGAGTGTGCGGTGCTGGGGTGAGGAGTATGCGGTGCTGGGGTGTGGAGTGGGCGGTGCAGGGGCGTGGAGTGTGTGGTGCTGGGGTGTGGAGTGTGCGGGGCTGGGGTGTCGAGTGTGCAGTGCTGGGTTGTGGAGTGTGTGGTGCTGGGTGTCGAGTGTGCGTTGCTGGGGTGTGACTGCGGTACAGGGGAGTGGAGTGTGCAGTGCTGGGGTGTGGAGTGTGCGGTGCTGGGGTGTGACTACGACGCTGGGGTGTGGAGTGTGCGGTGCTGAGGTGTGGAGTGTGCGGTGCTGGGGTGTGGAGTGTGCGGTGCTGGATTGTGGAGTGTGCGGTGCTGGGGTGTGGAGTGTGCGGTGCTGGGTGTGGAGTGTGCGGTGCTGGGGTGTGGAGTGTGCGGTGCTGGATTGTGGAGTGAGCGGTGCTGGGGTGTGGAGTGTGCGGTGCTGGGGTGTGGAGTGTGCGGTGCTGGGGTGTGGAGTGTGCGGGGCTGGGGTGTGGAGTGTGCGGGGCTGGGGTGTCGAGAATGCAGTGCTGGGGTGTCGAGTGTGCGGTGCTGGGGTGTGGAGTGTGCGGTGCTGGGTGTGGAGTGTGCGGTGCTGGATTGTGGAGTGTGCGGTGCTGGGGTCTGGAGTGCGCGGTGCTGGGGTGTGGAGTGTGCGGTGCTGAGGTGTGGAGTGTGTGGTGCTGGGGTGTGGAGTTTGCGATGCTGGGGTGTGGAGTGTGTGGTGCTGGGGTGTGGAGTGTGCGGGGCTGGGGTGTGGAGTGTGCGGGGCTGGTGTGTGGAGTGTGCGGGGCTGGGGTGTCGAGAATGCAGTGCTGGGGTGTCGAGTGTGCGGTGCTGGGGTGTGGAGTGTGCGGTGCTGGGTGTGGAGTGTGTGGTGCTGGAGTGTGGAGTGTGCGGTGCTGGGGTGTGACTACGATGCTGGGGTTTGTAGTGTGCAGTGCCGGTGTGTGGAGTGTGCGGTGCTGGATTGTGGAGTGTGCGGTGCTGGGGTGTGGAGTGTGCGGTGCTGGGGTGTGGAGTGTGCGGTGCTGGGGTGTGGAGTGTGCGGCGCTGGGGTGTGGAGTGTGCTGTGTTGGGGTGTGGAGTGTGCGGTGCTGGGGTGTGGAGTGTGCTGTGTTGGGGTGTGGAGTGTGCGGTGCTGGGGTGTGGAGTGTGCTGTGTTGGGGTGTGGAGTGTGCGGTGCTGGGGTGTGAATGCGGTGCTGTGGTTTGGAGTGTGCGTTGCTGTGGTGTGGAGTGTGCGGTGCTTGGGTGTGGAGTGTGCGGTGCTGGGGTGTGGAGTGTGCGGTGCTGATTTGTGGAGTGTGCGGTGCTGGGGTGTGGAGTGTGCGGTGCTGGGGTGTGGAGTGTGCGGTGCTCGGGTGTGGAGTGTGCGGTGCTGGGATGTGGAGTGTGCCGTGCTGGGGTGCGGAGTGTGCGGTGCTGGGGTGTGACATCGGAGCTGGGGTGTGGAGTGTGCGGTGCTGAGGTGTGGAGTGTGTGGTGCTGGGGTGTGGAGTTTGCGATGCTGGGGTGTGGAGTGTGTGGTGCTGGGGTGTGGTTTGTGCAGTGCTGGGGTGTGGAGTGTGCAGTGTTGGGGTGAGGAGTGTGCGGTGCTGGGGTGTGGAGTGTGCGGTGCTGGGGTGTGGAGTGTGTGGTGGTGGGGTGTGGTTTGTGCAGTGTTGGGGTGTGGAGTATGCGGTGCTGGGGTGTGGAGTGTGCGGTGATGGGGTGTGGAGTGTGCCGTGCTAGGGTGCAGAGTGCGCTGTGCCTGGGTGTGGAGTGTGCAGTGCTGGGGTCTGGAGTGCGCGGTGCTGGGGTGTGGAGTGTGCGGTGATGGGGTGTGGAGTGTGCGGTGCTGGGGTGTGGAGTGTGCAGTGCTGGGTGTGGAGTGTGCAGTGCTGGGCTGTGGAGTGTGCGGTGCTGGGGTGTGACTGCGGTGCTACGGTGTGGAGTGTGCGGTGCTGGCGTGTGGAGTGTACGGTGCTGGGGTGTGGAGTGTGCGATGCTGGGGTGTAGAGTGTGCGGTGCATTGTTGTGACTGCGGTGCTGGGGTGTGGAGTGTGCGGTGCTGAGGTGTGGAGTGTGTGGTGCTGGGGTGTGGAGTGTGCGGTGCTGGGGTGTGGAGTGCGCGGTGCTGGGGTGTGGAGTGTGCGGTGCTGAGGTGTGGAGTGTGTGGTGCTGGGGTGTGGAGTGTGCGGTGCTGGAGTGTGGAGTGTGCGGTGCTGGGGTGTGGAGTGTGCGGTGCTGGGGTGTGGAGTGTGCGGTGCTGGGGTGTGGAGTGTGCGGTGCTGGGGTGTGAGCGTGCGGTGCTGGGGTGTGGAGTGTGCAATGCTGGGATGTGGAGTGTGCGGTGTTGGGGTGTGGAGTGTGCGGTGCAAGGGTGTGGAGTGTGCGGTGCTGGGGTGTGGAGTGTGCGGTGCTGGGGTGTGGAGTGTGCAGTGTTGGGGTGTGGAGTTTGCAGTGTTGGGCTGTGAAGTGTGCGGTGCTGGGGAGTGGAGTGTGCGGTGCTGGGGTGTGAGCGTGCGGTGCTGGGGTGTGGAGTGTGCAAGGCTGGGGTGTGGAGTGTGCCGTGTTGTGGTGTGGAGTGTGCGGTGTTGGGGAGTGGAGTGTGCGGTGCTGGGGTGTGGAGTGTGCGGTGCTGTGGTGTGGAGTGTGCGGTGCTTGGGTGTGGAGTGTTCGGTGCTGCTTTGTGGAGTGTTCGGTTTTGGGGTGTGGAGTGTGCGGTGCTGGGGTGTGGAGTGTGCGGTGCTGGGGTGTGACTGCGGTGCTGGATTGTGTGGAGTGTGCGGTGCTGAGGTGTGGAGTGTGCGGCGCTGGGGTGTGGAGCGTGCGGTGCTGAGGTAAGGAGTGTGCGGTGCTGTGGTGTGGAGTGTGCAGTGCTGGGTGTGGAGTATGCAGTGCTGGGCTGTGGAGTGTGCGGTGCTGGGGTGTGACTGCGGTGCTACGGTGTGGAGTGTGCGGTGCTGGCGTGTGGAGTGTGCGGTGCTGGGGTGTGGAGTGTGCGATGCTGGGGTGTAGAGTGTGCGGTGCATTGTTGTGACTGCGGTGCTGGGGTGTGGAGTGTGCGGTGCTGAGGTGTGGAGTGTGTGGTGCTGGATGTGGAGTGTGCGGTGCTGGGGTGTGGAGTGTGCGGTGCTGGGGTGTGGAGTGTGCGGTGCTGGGGTGTGGAGTGTGCGGTGCTGGGGTGTGGAGTGTGCGGTGCTGGGGAGTTGAGTGTGCGGTGCTGGGGTGTGAGCGTGCGGTGCTGGGGTGTGGAGTGTGCAATGCTGGGATGTGGAGTGTGCGGTGTTGGGGTGTGGAGTGTGCGGTGCAACGGTGTGGAGTGTGCGGTGTTTGGGTGTGTAGTGTGCGGTGCTGGTGTGTGGAGTGTGCAGTGTTGGGGTGTGGAGTGTGCGGTGCTGGGGTGTGAGCGTGCGGTGCTGGGGTGTGGAGTGTGCAATGCTGGGGTGTGGAGTGTGCCGTGTTGTGGTGTGGAGTGTGCGGTGTTGGGGAGTGGAGTGTGCGGTGCTGGGGTGTGGAGTGTGCGGTGCTGTGGTGTGGAGTGTGCGGTGTTGGGGTGTGGAGTGTGCGGTGCTGGGGTGTGAAAGCGGTGCTGCGGTTTGGAGTGTGCGGTGCTGTGGTGTGGAGTGTGCGGTGCTTGGGTGTGGAGTGTTCGGTGCTGCTTTGTGGAGTGTTCGGTTTTGGGGTGTGGAGTGTGCGGTGCTGGGGTGTGGAGTGTGCGGTGCTGGGGTGTGACTGCGGTGCTGGGGTGTGGAGTGTGCGGTGCTGAGGTGTGGAGTGTGCGGTGCTGGGGTGTGCAGTGTGCGGTGCTGGGGTGTGGAGTGTGCGGTGCTGGGGAGTGAAGTGTGCGGTGCTGCCGTGTGGAGTGTGCGGTGCTGAGGTGTGGAGTGGGCGGTGCAGGGGCGTGGAGTGTGTGGTGCTGGGGTGTGGAGTGTGCGGTGCTGGGGTGTGGAGTGTGCAGTGTTGGGGTGTGGAGTGTGCGGTGCTGGGGTGTGGAGTGTGCGGTGCTGGGGTGTGGAGTTTGCAGTGATGGGCTGTGGAGTGTGCGGTGCTGGGGAGTGGAGTGTGCGGTGCTGGGGTGTGAGCGTGCGGTGCTGGGGTGTGGAGTGTGCAATGCTGGGGTGTGGAGTGTGCCGTGTTGGGGTGTGGAGTGTGCGGTGTTGGGGAGTGGAGTGTGCGGTGCTGGGGTGTGGAGTGTGCGGTGCTGTGGTGTGGAGTGTGCGGTGTTGGGGTGTGGAGTGTGCGGTGCTGGGGTGTGAATGCGGTGCTGCGGTTTGGAGTGTGCGGTGCTGTGGTGTGGAGTGTGCGGTGCTTGGGTGTGGAGTGTTCGGTGCTGGTTTGTGGAGTGTTCGGTGTTGGGGTGTGGAGTGTGCGGTGCTGGTGTGTGGAGTGTGCGGTGCTGGTGTGTGACTGCGGTGCTGGGGTGTGGAGTGTGCGGTGCTGGCGTGTGGAGTGTGCGGTGCTGGGGTGTGACTGCGGTACAGGGGAGTCGACTGTGCAGTGCTGGGGTGTGGTGTGTGCGGTGCTGGGGTGTTGAATGTGCTGTGCTGGGGTGTGGAGTGTGCGGTGCTGGGATGTGACTACGATGCTGGTGTGTGTAGTGTGCAGTGCCGGTGTGTGGAGTGTGCGGTGCTGGATTGTGGAGTGTGCGGTGCTGGGGTGTGGAGTGTGCGGTGCTGGGGTGTGGAGTGTGCGGTGCTGGGGTGTGGAGTGTGCGGTGCAGGGGTGTGGAGTGTGCGGTGTTGGGCTGTGTAGTGTGCGGTGCTGGGGAGTGGAGTGTGCGGTGCTGGGTGTGGAGTGTGCGGTGCTGGCGTGTGGAGTGTGCGGTGTTCGGGTGTGGAGTGTGCGGTGCTGGGGTGTGGAGTGTGCAGTGCTGGGTTTGGAGTGTGCAGTGCTGGGCTGTGGAGTGTGCGGTGCTGGGGTGTGACTGCGGTGCTACGGTGTGGAGTGTGCGGTGCTGGGGTGTGGAGTGTGCGGTGCTGGGGTGTGGAGTGTGCGTTGCTGGGGTGTAGAGTGTGCGGTGCATTGTTGTGACTGCGGTGCTGGGGTGTGGAGTGTGCGGTGCTGGGGTGTGGAGTGTGCGTTGCTGTGGTGTGGAGTGTGCGGTGCTTGGGTGTGGAGTGTGCGGTGCTGGGGTGTGGAGTGTGCGGTGCTGATTTGTGGAGTGTGCGGTGCTGGGGTGTGGAGTGTGCGGTGCTGGGGTGTGGAGTGTGCGGTGCTCGGGTGTGGAGTGTGCGGTGCTGGGATGTGGAGTGTGCCGTGCTGGGGTGCGGAGTGTGCGGTGCTGGGGTGTGACATCGGAGCTGGGGTGTGGAGTGTGCGGTGCTGAGGTGTGGAGTGTGTGGTGCTGGGGTGTGGAGTTTGCGATGCTGGGGTGTGGAGTGTGTGGTGCTGGGGTGTGGTTTGTGCAGTGCTGGGGTGTGGAGTGTGCGGTGCTGGGGTGTGGAGTGTGCGGTGCTGGGGTGTGGAGTGTGTGGTGGTGGGGTGTGGTTTGTGCAGTGTTGGGGTGTGGAGTATGCGGTGCTGGGGTGTGGAGTGTGCGGTGATGGGGTGTGGAGTGTGCCGTGCTAGGGTGCAGAGTGCGCTGTGCCTGGGTGTGGAGTGTGCAGTGCTGGGGTCTGGAGTGCGCGGTGCTGGGGTGTGGAGTGTGCGGTGATGGGGTGTGGAGTGTGCGGTGCTGGGGTGTGGAGTGTGCAGTGCTGGGTGTGGAGTGTGCAGTGCTGGGCTGTGGAGTGTGCGGTGCTGGGGTGTGACTGCGGTGCTACGGTGTGGAGTGTGCGGTGCTGGCGTGTGGAGTGTACGGTGCTGGGGTGTGGAGTGTGCGATGCTGGGGTGTAGAGTGTGCGGTGCATTGTTGTGACTGCGGTGCTGGGGTGTGGAGTGTGCGGTGCTGAGGTGTGGAGTGTGTGGTGCTGGGGTGTGGAGTGTGCGGTGCTGGGGTGTGGAGTGCGCGGTGCTGGGGTGTGGAGTGTGCGGTGCTGAGGTGTGGAGTGTGTGGTGCTGGGGTGTGGAGTGTGCGGTGCTGGAGTGTGGAGTGTGCGGTGCTGGGGTGTGGAGTGTGCGGTGCTGGGGTGTGGAGTGTGCGGTGCTGGGGTGTGGAGTGTGCGGTGCTGGGGTGTGAGCGTGCGGTGCTGGGGTGTGGAGTGTGCAATGCTGGGATGTGGAGTGTGCGGTGTTGGGGTGTGGAGTGTGCGGTGCAAGGGTGTGGAGTGTGCGGTGCTGGGGTGTGGAGTGTGCGGTGCTGGGGTGTGGAGTGTGCAGTGTTGGGGTGTGGAGTTTGCAGTGTTGGGCTGTGAAGTGTGCGGTGCTGGGGAGTGGAGTGTGCGGTGCTGGGGTGTGAGCGTGCGGTGCTGGGGTGTGGAGTGTGCAAGGCTGGGGTGTGGAGTGTGCCGTGTTGTGGTGTGGAGTGTGCGGTGTTGGGGAGTGGAGTGTGCGGTGCTGGGGTGTGGAGTGTGCGGTGCTGTGGTGTGGAGTGTGCGGTGCTTGGGTGTGGAGTGTTCGGTGCTGCTTTGTGGAGTGTTCGGTTTTGGGGTGTGGAGTGTGCGGTGCTGGGGTGTGGAGTGTGCGGTGCTGGGGTGTGACTGCGGTGCTGGATTGTGTGGAGTGTGCGGTGCTGAGGTGTGGAGTGTGCGGCGCTGGGGTGTGGAGCGTGCGGTGCTGAGGTAAGGAGTGTGCGGTGCTGTGGTGTGGAGTGTGCAGTGCTGGGTGTGGAGTATGCAGTGCTGGGCTGTGGAGTGTGCGGTGCTGGGGTGTGACTGCGGTGCTACGGTGTGGAGTGTGCGGTGCTGGCGTGTGGAGTGTGCGGTGCTGGGGTGTGGAGTGTGCGATGCTGGGGTGTAGAGTGTGCGGTGCATTGTTGTGACTGCGGTGCTGGGGTGTGGAGTGTGCGGTGCTGAGGTGTGGAGTGTGTGGTGCTGGATGTGGAGTGTGCGGTGCTGGGGTGTGGAGTGTGCGGTGCTGGGGTGTGGAGTGTGCGGTGCTGGGGTGTGGAGTGTGCGGTGCTGGGGTGTGGAGTGTGCGGTGCTGGGGAGTTGAGTGTGCGGTGCTGGGGTGTGAGCGTGCGGTGCTGGGGTGTGGAGTGTGCAATGCTGGGATGTGGAGTGTGCGGTGTTGGGGTGTGGAGTGTGCGGTGCAACGGTGTGGAGTGTGCGGTGTTGGGGTGTGTAGTGTGCGGTGCTGGTGTGTGGAGTGTGCAGTGTTGGGGTGTGGAGTGTGCGGTGCTGGGGTGTGAGCGTGCGGTGCTGGGGTGTGGAGTGTGCAATGCTGGGGTGTGGAGTGTGCCGTGTTGTGGTGTGGAGTGTGCGGTGTTGGGGAGTGGAGTGTGCGGTGCTGGGGTGTGGAGTGTGCGGTGCTGTGGTGTGGAGTGTGCGGTGTTGGGGTGTGGAGTGTGCGGTGCTGGGGTGTGAAAGCGGTGCTGCGGTTTGGAGTGTGCGGTGCTGTGGTGTGGAGTGTGCGGTGCTTGGGTGTGGAGTGTTCGGTGCTGCTTTGTGGAGTGTTCGGTTTTGGGGTGTGGAGTGTGCGGTGCTGGGGTGTGGAGTGTGCGGTGCTGGGGTGTGACTGCGGTGCTGGGGTGTGGAGTGTGCGGTGCTGAGGTGTGGAGTGTGCGGTGCTGGGGTGTGCAGTGTGCGGTGCTGGGGTGTGGAGTGTGCGGTGCTGGGGAGTGAAGTGTGCGGTGCTGCCGTGTGGAGTGTGCGGTGCTGAGGTGTGGAGTGGGCGGTGCAGGGGCGTGGAGTGTGTGGTGCTGGGGTGTGGAGTGTGCGGTGCTGGGGTGTGGAGTGTGCAGTGTTGGGGTGTGGAGTGTGCGGTGCTGGGGTGTGGAGTGTGCGGTGCTGGGGTGTGGAGTTTGCAGTGATGGGCTGTGGAGTGTGCGGTGCTGGGGAGTGGAGTGTGCGGTGCTGGGGTGTGAGCGTGCGGTGCTGGGGTGTGGAGTGTGCAATGCTGGGGTGTGGAGTGTGCCGTGTTGGGGTGTGGAGTGTGCGGTGTTGGGGAGTGGAGTGTGCGGTGCTGGGGTGTGGAGTGTGCGGTGCTGTGGTGTGGAGTGTGCGGTGTTGGGGTGTGGAGTGTGCGGTGCTGGGGTGTGAATGCGGTGCTGCGGTTTGGAGTGTGCGGTGCTGTGGTGTGGAGTGTGCGGTGCTTGGGTGTGGAGTGTTCGGTGCTGGTTTGTGGAGTGTTCGGTGTTGGGGTGTGGAGTGTGCGGTGCTGGTGTGTGGAGTGTGCGGTGCTGGTGTGTGACTGCGGTGCTGGGGTGTGGAGTGTGCGGTGCTGGCGTGTGGAGTGTGCGGTGCTGGGGTGTGACTGCGGTACAGGGGAGTCGACTGTGCAGTGCTGGGGTGTGGTGTGTGCGGTGCTGGGGTGTTGAATGTGCTGTGCTGGGGTGTGGAGTGTGCGGTGCTGGGATGTGACTACGATGCTGGTGTGTGTAGTGTGCAGTGCCGGTGTGTGGAGTGTGCGGTGCTGGATTGTGGAGTGTGCGGTGCTGGGGTGTGGAGTGTGCGGTGCTGGGGTGTGGAGTGTGCGGTGCTGGGGTGTGGAGTGTGCGGTGCAGGGGTGTGGAGTGTGCGGTGTTGGGCTGTGTAGTGTGCGGTGCTGGGGAGTGGAGTGTGCGGTGCTGGGTGTGGAGTGTGCGGTGCTGGCGTGTGGAGTGTGCGGTGTTCGGGTGTGGAGTGTGCGGTGCTGGGGTGTGGAGTGTGCAGTGCTGGGTTTGGAGTGTGCAGTGCTGGGCTGTGGAGTGTGCGGTGCTGGGGTGTGACTGCGGTGCTACGGTGTGGAGTGTGCGGTGCTGGAGTGTGGAGTGTGCGGTGCTGGGGTGTGGAGTGTGCGTTGCTGGGGTGTAGAGTGTGCGGTGCATTGTTGTGACTGCGGTGCTGGGGTGTGGAGTGTGCGGTGCTGGGGTGTGGAGTGTGCGGTGCTGGGGTGTGGAGTGTGCGGTGCTGGGGTGTGGAGTGTGCGGTGCTGGGGTGTGGAGTGTGTGGTGCTGGGGTGTGGAGTGTGCGGTGCTGGGGTGTGGAGTGTGCGGTGTTCGGGTGTGGAGTGTGCGGTGCTGGGGTTTGGAGTGTGCAGTGCTGGGTGTGGAGTGTGCAGTGCTGGGCTGTGGAGTGTGCGGTGCTGGGATGTGACTGCGGTGCTACGGTGTGGAGTGTGCGGTGCTGGGGTTTGGAGTGTGCGGTGCTGGGGTGTGGAGTGTGCGTTGCTGGGGTGTAGAGTGTACGGTGCATTGTTGTGACTGCGGTGCTGGGGTGTGGAGGGTGCGGTGCTGGGGTGTGGAGTGTGCGGTGCTGGGGTGTGGAGTGTGCGGTGCTGGGGTGTGGAGTGTGCGGTGCTGGGGTGTGGAGTGTGCGGTGCTGGGGTGTGGAGTGTGCGGTGCTGGGGTGTGGAGTGTGCGGTGCTGGGGAGTGGAGTGTGCGATGCTGGGGTGTGAGCGTGCGGTGCTGGGGTGTGGAGTGTGCAATGCTGGGGTGTGGAGTGTGCGGTGTTGGGGTGTGGAGTGTGCGGTGCTGGGGTGTGGAGTGTGCGGTGCTGGAGTGTGGAGTGTGCGGCGCTGGGGTGTGGAGTGTGCGGTGCTGAGGTGAGGAGTATGCGGTGCTGGGGTGTGGAGTGTGCGGTGCTGGGGTGTGGAGTGTGCGGTGCTGGGGTGTGGAGTGTGCAATGCTGGGATGTGGAGTGTGCGGTGTTGGGGTGTGGAGTGTGCGGTGCAACGGTGTGGAGTGTGCGGTGTTGGGGTGTGTAGTGTGCGGTGCTGGTGTGTGGAGTGTGCAGTGTTGGGGTGTGGAGTGTGCGGTGCTGGGGTGTGGAGTGTGCAATGCTGGGGTGTGGAGTGTGCCGTGTTGTGGTGTGGAGTGTGCGGTGTTGGGGAGTGGAGTGTGCGGTGCTGGGGTGTGGAGTGTGCGGTGCTGTGGTGTGGAGTGTGCGGTGTTGGGGTGTGGAGTGTGCGGTGCTGGGGTGTGAAAGCGGTGCTGCGGTTTGGAGTGTGCGGTGCTGTGGTGTGGAGTGTGCGGTGCTTGGGTGTGGAGTGTTCGGTGCTGCTTTGTGGAGTGTTCGGTTTTGGGGTGTGGAGTGTGCGGTGCTGGGGTGTGGAGTGTGCGGTGCTGGGGTGTGACTGCGGTGCTGGGGTGTGGAGTGTGCGGTGCTGAGGTGTGGAGTGTGCGGTGCTGGGGTGTGCAGTGTGCGGTGCTGGGGTGTGGAGTGTGCGGTGCTGGGGAGTGAAGTGTGCGGTGCTGCCGTGTGGAGTGTGCGGTGCTGAGGTGTGGAGTGGGCGGTGCAGGGGCGTGGAGTGTGTGGTGCTGGGGTGTGGAGTGTGCGGTGCTGGGGTGTGGAGTGTGCAGTGTTGGGGTGTGGAGTGTGCGGTGCTGGGGTGTGGAGTGTGCGGTGCTGGGGTGTGGAGTTTGCAGTGATGGGCTGTGGAGTGTGCGGTGCTGGGGAGTGGAGTGTGCGGTGCTGGGGTGTGAGCGTGCGGTGCTGGGGTGTGGAGTGTGCAATGCTGGGGTGTGGAGTGTGCCGTGTTGGGGTGTGGAGTGTGCGGTGTTGGGGAGTGGAGTGTGCGGTGCTGGGGTGTGGAGTGTGCGGTGCTGTGGTGTGGAGTGTGCGGTGTTGGGGTGTGGAGTGTGCGGTGCTGGGGTGTGAATGCGGTGCTGCGGTTTGGAGTGTGCGGTGCTGTGGTGTGGAGTGTGCGGTGCTTGGGTGTGGAGTGTTCGGTGCTGGTTTGTGGAGTGTTCGGTGTTGGGGTGTGGAGTGTGCGGTGCTGGTGTGTGGAGTGTGCGGTGCTGGTGTGTGACTGCGGTGCTGGGGTGTGGAGTGTGCGGTGCTGGCGTGTGGAGTGTGCGGTGCTGGGGTGTGACTGCGGTACAGGGGAGTCGACTGTGCAGTGCTGGGGTGTGGTGTGTGCGGTGCTGGGGTGTTGAATGTGCTGTGCTGGGGTGTGGAGTGTGCGGTGCTGGGATGTGACTACGATGCTGGTGTGTGTAGTGTGCAGTGCCGGTGTGTGGAGTGTGCGGTGCTGGATTGTGGAGTGTGCGGTGCTGGGGTGTGGAGTGTGCGGTGCTGGGGTGTGGAGTGTGCGGTGCTGGGGTGTGGAGTGTGCGGTGCAGGGGTGTGGAGTGTGCGGTGTTGGGCTGTGTAGTGTGCGGTGCTGGGGAGTGGAGTGTGCGGTGCTGGGTGTGGAGTGTGCGGTGCTGGCGTGTGGAGTGTGCGGTGTTCGGGTGTGGAGTGTGCGGTGCTGGGGTGTGGAGTGTGCAGTGCTGGGTTTGGAGTGTGCAGTGCTGGGCTGTGGAGTGTGCGGTGCTGGGGTGTGACTGCGGTGCTACGGTGTGGAGTGTGCGGTGCTGGGGTGTGGAGTGTGCGGTGCTGGGGTGTGGAGTGTGCGTTGCTGGGGTGTAGAGTGTGCGGTGCATTGTTGTGACTGCGGTGCTGGGGTGTGGAGTGTGCGGTGCTGGGGTGTGGAGTGTGCGGTGCTGGGGTGTGGAGTGTGCGGTGCTGGGGTGTGGAGTGTGCGGTGCTGGGGTGTGGAGTGTGTGGTGCTGGGGTGTGGAGTGTGCGGTGCTGGGGTGTGGAGTGTGCGGTGTTCGGGTGTGGAGTGTGCGGTGCTGGGGTTTGGAGTGTGCAGTGCTGGGTGTGGAGTGTGCAGTGCTGGGCTGTGGAGTGTGCGGTGCTGGGATGTGACTGCGGTGCTACGGTGTGGAGTGTGCGGTGCTGGGGTTTGGAGTGTGCGGTGCTGGGGTGTGGAGTGTGCGTTGCTGGGGTGTAGAGTGTACGGTGCATTGTTGTGACTGCGGTGCTGGGGTGTGGAGGGTGCGGTGCTGGGGTGTGGAGTGTGCGGTGCTGGGGTGTGGAGTGTGCGGTGCTGGGGTGTGGAGTGTGCGGTGCTGGGGTGTGGAGTGTGCGGTGCTGGGGTGTGGAGTGTGCGGTGCTGGGGTGTGGAGTGTGCGGTGCTGGGGAGTGGAGTGTGCGATGCTGGGGTGTGAGCGTGCGGTGCTGGGGTGTGGAGTGTGCAATGCTGGGGTGTGGAGTGTGCGGTGTTGGGGTGTGGAGTGTGCGGTGCTGGGGTGTGGAGTGTGCGGTGCTGGAGTGTGGAGTGTGCGGCGCTGGGGTGTGGAGTGTGCGGTGCTGAGGTGAGGAGTATGCGGTGCTGGGGTGTGGAGTGTGCGGTGCTGGGGTGTGGAGTGTGCGGTGCTGGGGAGTGAAGTGTGCGGTGCTGCGGTGTGGAGTGTGCGGTGCTGAGGTGTGGAGTGGGCGGTGCAGGGGCGTGGAGTGTGTGGTGCTGGGGTGTGGAGTGTGCGGGGCTGGGGTGTCGAGTGTGCAGTGCTGGGTTGTGGAGAGTTCAGTGCTGGGTGTGGAGTGTGTGGTGCTGGAGTGTGGAGTGTGCGTTGCTGGGGTGTGACTGCGGTACAGGGGAGTGGACTGTGCAGTGCTGGGGTGTGGAGTGTGCGGTGCTGGGGTGTGGAGTGTGCGGTGCTGGGGTGTGGAGTGTGCGGTGCTGGGGAGTGGAGTGTGCGGTGCTGGGGTGTGATCGTGCGGTGCTGGGGTGTGGAGTGTGCAATGCTGGGGTGTGGAGTGTGCGGTGTTGGGGTGTGGAGTGTGCGGTGCTGGGGTGTGGAGTGTGCGTTGCTGGGGTGTGACTGCGGTACAGGGGAGTGGACTGTGCAGTGCTGGGGTGTGGAGTGTGCGGTGCTGGGGTGTGGAGTGTGCGGTGCTGGGGTGTGGAGTGTGCGGTGCTGGGGAGTGGAGTGTGCGGTGCTGGGGTGTGATCGTGCGGTGCTGGGGTGTGGAGTGTGCAATGCTGGGGTGTGGAGTGTGCGGTGCTGGGGTGTGGAGTGTGCGGTGCTGGGGTGTGGAGTGTGCGGTGCTGGGGTGTGGAGTGTGCGGTGCTGGGGTGTGGAGTGTGCAGTGTTGGGGTGTGGAGTGTGCGGTGCTGGGGTGTGGAGTGTGCGGTGCTGGGGTGTGGAGTGTGCAGTGTTGGGCTGTGGAGTGTGCGGTGCTGGGGTGTGGAGTGTGCAATGCTGGGGTGTGGAGTGTGCCGTGTTGGGGTGTGGAGTGTGCGGTGCTGGGGTGTGGAGGGGGCGGTGCTGTGGTGTGGAGTGTGCGGTGTTGGGGAGTGGAGTGTGCGGTGCTGGGGTGTGGAGGGGGCGGTGCTGTGGTGTGGAGTGTGCGGTGTTGGGGAGTGGAGTGTGCGGTGCTGGGGTGTGGAGTGTGCGGTGCTGTGGTGTGGAGTGTGCGGTGTTGGGGTGTGGAGTGTGCGGTGCTGGGGTGTGGAGGGGGCGGTGCTGTGGTGTGCAGTGTGCGGTGTTGGGGAGTGGAGTGTGCGGTGCTGGGGTGTGGAGGGGGCGGTGCTGTGGTGTGGAGTGTGCGGTGTTGGGGAGTGGAGTGTGCGGTGCTGGGGTGTGGAGTGTGCGGTGCTGTGGTGTGGAGTGTGCGGTGTTGGGGTGTGGAGTGTGCGGTGATGGGGTATGAATGCGGTGCTGTGGTTTGGAGTGTGCGGTGCTGTGGTGTGGAGTGTGCGGTGCTTGGGTGTGGAGTGTTCGGTGCTGGTTTGTGGAGTGTTCGGTGTTGGGGTGTGGAGTGTGTGGTGCTGAGGTGAGGAGTATGCGGTGCTGGGGTGTGGAGTGTGCGATGCTGAGGTGTGGAGTGTGCGGCGCTGGGGTGTGGAGTGTGCGGTGCTGAGGTGAGGAGTGTGCGGTGCTGGGGTGTGGAGTGTGCGGTGCTGGGGTGAGGAGTATGCGGTGCTGGGGTGTGGAGTGTGCGGTGCTGAGGTGTGGAGTGGGCGGTGCAGGGGCGTGGAGTGTGTGGTGCTGGGGTGTGGAGTGTGCGGGGCTGGGGTGTCGAGTGTGCAGTGCTGGGTTGTGGAGTGTGTGGTGCTGGGTGTGGAGTGTGTGGTGCTGGAGTGTGGAGTGTGCGTTGCTGGGGTGTGACTGCGGTACAGGGGAGTGGAGTGTGCAGTGCTGGGGTGTGGAGTGTGCGGTGCTGGGGTGTGGAGTGTGCGGTGCTGGGGTGTGGAGTGTGCGGTGCTGGGGTGTGGAGTGTGCGGTGCTGGGGTGTGGAGTGTGCGGGGCTGGGGTGTGGAGTGTGCGGGGCTGGGGTGTCGAGAATGCAGTGCTGGGGTGTCGAGTGTGCGGTGCTGGGGTGTGGAGTGTGCGGTGCTGGGGTGTCGAGTGTGCGGTTCTGGGGTGTGGAGTGTGCGGTGCTGCGGTGTGGAATGTGCTGTGCTGGGATGTGACTACAATGCTGGGGTTTGTAGTGTGCAGTGCCGGTGTGTGGAGTGTGCGGTGCTGGATTGTGGAGTGTGCGGTGCTGGGGTGTGGAGTGTGCGGTGCTGGGGTGTGGAGTGTGCGATGCTGGGGTGTGGAGTGAGCGGCGCTGGGGTGTGGAGTATGCCGTGTTGGGGTGTGGAGTGTGCGGTGCTGGGGTGTGGAGTGTGCTGTGTTGGGGTGTGGAGTGTGCGGTGCTGGGGTGTGAATGCGGTGCTGGGGTGTGGAGTGTGCGTTGCTGTGGTGTGGAGTGTGCGGTGCTTGGGTGTGGAGTGTGCGGTGCTGGGGTGTGACATCGGAGCTGGGGTGTGGAGTGTGCGGTGCTGAGGTGTGGAGTGTGCAGTGCTGGGGTGTCGAGTGTGCGGTGCTGGGGTGTGGAGTTTGCGATGCTGGGGTGTGGAGTGTGTGGTGCTGGGGTGAGGAGTGTGCAGTGTTGGGGTGAGGAGTGTGCGGTGCTGGGGTGTGGAGTGTGCAGTGTTGGGGTGAGGAGTGTGCGGTGCTGGGGTGTGGTTTGTGCAGTGTTGGGGTGTGGAGTATGCGGTGCTGGGGTGTGGAGTGTGCGGTGATGGGGTGTGGAGTGTGCCGTGCTAGGGTGCAGAGTGCGCTGTGCCTGGGTGTGGAGTGTGCAGTGCTGGGGTCTGGAGTGCGCGGTGCTGGGGTGTGGAGTGTGCGGTGATGGGGTGTGGAGTGTGCCGTGCTGGGGGGTGGAGTGTCCGATGCTGGGTGTGGAGTGTGCGGTGCTGGGGTGTGGAGTGTGTGGTGCTGGGTTGTGGAGTGTGCGGTGCTGGGGTGTGGAGTGTGCGGTGCTGGGTGTGGAGTGTGCGGTGCTGGGGTGTGGAGTGTGCGGTGCTGGGGTGTGGAGTGTGCCGTGCTGGGGTGCGGAGTGTGCGGTGCTGGGGTGTGACATCGGAGCTGGGGTGTGGAGTGTGCGGTGCTGGGATGTGGAGTGTGCGGTGCTGAGGTGTGGAGTGTGCGGTGCTGGGGTGTGGAGTTTGCGATGCTGGGGTGTGCAGTGTGCGGTGCTGGGGTGTGGAGTGTGTGGTGCTGGGGTGTGGATTGTGCAGTGCTGGGGTGTGGAGTGTGCAGTGTTGGGGTGAGGAGTGTGCGGTGCTGGGGTGTGGTGTGTGCGGTGTTGGGGTGTGGGGTGTGCGGTGCTGGGGTGTGGAGTGTGCGGTGCTGGCGTGTGGAGTGTGCGGTGCTGGGGTGTGGAGTGTGCGGTGCTGGGGTGTGGAGTGTACGGTGCTGGGGTGTGGAGTGTGCGCTGCTGGGGTGTGGAGTGTGAGGTGCTGGTGTGTGGTGTGTGCGGTGTTGGGGTGTGGAGTGTGCGGTGCTTGGGTGTGGAGTGTGCGGTGCTGGGGTGTGGAGTGTGCGGTGTTGGGCTGTGTAGTGTGCGGTGCTGGGGAGTGGAGTGTGCGATGCTGGGTGTGGAGTGTGCTGTGCTGGCGTGTGGAGTGTGCGGTGTTCGGGTGTGGAGTGTGCGGTGCTGGGGTGTGGAGTGTGCAGTGCTGGGTGTGGAGTGTGCAGTGCTGGGCTGTGGAGTGTGCGGTGCTGGGGTGTGACTGCGGTGCTACGGTGTGGAGTGTGCGGTGCTGGCGTGTGGAGTGTGCGGTGCTGGGATGTGGAGTGTGCGATGCTGGGGTGTAGAGTGTGCGGTGCATTGTTGTGACTGCGGTGCTGGGGTGTGGAGTGTGCGGTGCTGAGGTGTGGAGTGTGTGGTGCTGGGGTGTGGAGTGTGCGGTGCTGGGGTGTGGAGTGTGCGGTGCTGGGGTGTGGAGTGTGCGGTGCTGAGGTGTGGAGTGTGTGGTGCTGGGGTGTGGAGTGTGCGGTGCTGGAGTGTGGAGTGTGCGGTGCTGGGGTGTGGAGTGTGCGGTGCTGGGGTGTGGAGTGTGCGGTGCTGGGGTGTGGAGTGTGCGGTGCTGGGGAGTTGAGTGTGCGGTGCTGGGGTGAGCGTGCGGTGCTGGGGTGTGGAGTGTGCGGTGCTGGGATGTGGAGTGTGCGGGGCTGGGGTGTCGAGTGTGCAGTGCTGGGTTGTGGAGAGTTCAGTGCTGGGTGTGGAGTGTGTGGTGCTGGAGTGTGGAGTGTGCGTTGCTGGGGTGTGACTGCGGTACAGGGGAGTGGACTGTGCAGTGCTGGGGTGTGGAGTGTGCGGTGCTGGGGTGTGGAGTGTGCGGTGCTGGGGTGTGGAGTGTGCGGTGCTGGGGAGTGGAGTGTGCGGTGCTGGGGTGTGATCGTGCGGTGCTGGGGTGTGGAGTGTGCAATGCTGGGGTGTGGAGTGTGCGGTGTTGGGGTGTGGAGTGTGCGGTGCTGGGGTGTGGAGTGTGCGTTGCTGGGGTGTGACTGCGGTACAGGGGAGTGGACTGTGCAGTGCTGGGGTGTGGAGTGTGCGGTGCTGGGGTGTGGAGTGTGCGGTGCTGGGGTGTGGAGTGTGCGGTGCTGGGGAGTGGAGTGTGCGGTGCTGGGGTGTGATCGTGCGGTGCTGGGGTGTGGAGTGTGCAATGCTGGGGTGTGGAGTGTGCGGTGCTGGGGTGTGGAGTGTGCGGTGCTGGGGTGTGGAGTGTGCGGTGCTGGGGTGTGGAGTGTGCGGTGCTGGGGTGTGGAGTGTGCAGTGTTGGGGTGTGGAGTGTGCGGTGCTGGGGTGTGGAGTGTGCGGTGCTGGGGTGTGGAGTGTGCAGTGTTGGGCTGTGGAGTGTGCGGTGCTGGGGTGTGGAGTGTGCAATGCTGGGGTGTGGAGTGTGCCGTGTTGGGGTGTGGAGTGTGCGGTGCTGGGGTGTGGAGGGGGCGGTGCTGTGGTGTGGAGTGTGCGGTGTTGGGGAGTGGAGTGTGCGGTGCTGGGGTGTGGAGGGGGCGGTGCTGTGGTGTGGAGTGTGCGGTGTTGGGGAGTGGAGTGTGCGGTGCTGGGGTGTGGAGTGTGCGGTGCTGTGGTGTGGAGTGTGCGGTGTTGGGGTGTGGAGTGTGCGGTGCTGGGGTGTGGAGGGGGCGGTGCTGTGGTGTGCAGTGTGCGGTGTTGGGGAGTGGAGTGTGCGGTGCTGGGGTGTGGAGGGGGCGGTGCTGTGGTGTGGAGTGTGCGGTGTTGGGGAGTGGAGTGTGCGGTGCTGGGGTGTGGAGTGTGCGGTGCTGTGGTGTGGAGTGTGCGGTGTTGGGGTGTGGAGTGTGCGGTGATGGGGTATGAATGCGGTGCTGTGGTTTGGAGTGTGCGGTGCTGTGGTGTGGAGTGTGCGGTGCTTGGGTGTGGAGTGTTCGGTGCTGGTTTGTGGAGTGTTCGGTGTTGGGGTGTGGAGTGTGTGGTGCTGAGGTGAGGAGTATGCGGTGCTGGGGTGTGGAGTGTGCGATGCTGAGGTGTGGAGTGTGCGGCGCTGGGGTGTGGAGTGTGCGGTGCTGAGGTGAGGAGTGTGCGGTGCTGGGGTGTGGAGTGTGCGGTGCTGGGGTGAGGAGTATGCGGTGCTGGGGTGTGGAGTGTGCGGTGCTGAGGTGTGGAGTGGGCGGTGCAGGGGCGTGGAGTGTGTGGTGCTGGGGTGTGGAGTGTGCGGGGCTGGGGTGTCGAGTGTGCAGTGCTGGGTTGTGGAGTGTGTGGTGCTGGGTGTGGAGTGTGTGGTGCTGGAGTGTGGAGTGTGCGTTGCTGGGGTGTGACTGCGGTACAGGGGAGTGGAGTGTGCAGTGCTGGGGTGTGGAGTGTGCGGTGCTGGGGTGTGGAGTGTGCGGTGCTGGGGTGTGGAGTGTGCGGTGCTGGGGTGTGGAGTGTGCGGTGCTGGGGTGTGGAGTGTGCGGGGCTGGGGTGTGGAGTGTGCGGGGCTGGGGTGTCGAGAATGCAGTGCTGGGGTGTCGAGTGTGCGGTGCTGGGGTGTGGAGTGTGCGGTGCTGGGGTGTCGAGTGTGCGGTTCTGGGGTGTGGAGTGTGCGGTGCTGCGGTGTGGAATGTGCTGTGCTGGGATGTGACTACAATGCTGGGGTTTGTAGTGTGCAGTGCCGGTGTGTGGAGTGTGCGGTGCTGGATTGTGGAGTGTGCGGTGCTGGGGTGTGGAGTGTGCGGTGCTGGGGTGTGGAGTGTGCGATGCTGGGGTGTGGAGTGAGCGGCGCTGGGGTGTGGAGTATGCCGTGTTGGGGTGTGGAGTGTGCGGTGCTGGGGTGTGGAGTGTGCTGTGTTGGGGTGTGGAGTGTGCGGTGCTGGGGTGTGAATGCGGTGCTGGGGTGTGGAGTGTGCGTTGCTGTGGTGTGGAGTGTGCGGTGCTTGGGTGTGGAGTGTGCGGTGCTGGGGTGTGACATCGGAGCTGGGGTGTGGAGTGTGCGGTGCTGAGGTGTGGAGTGTGCAGTGCTGGGGTGTCGAGTGTGCGGTGCTGGGGTGTGGAGTTTGCGATGCTGGGGTGTGGAGTGTGTGGTGCTGGGGTGAGGAGTGTGCAGTGTTGGGGTGAGGAGTGTGCGGTGCTGGGGTGTGGAGTGTGCAGTGTTGGGGTGAGGAGTGTGCGGTGCTGGGGTGTGGTTTGTGCAGTGTTGGGGTGTGGAGTATGCGGTGCTGGGGTGTGGAGTGTGCGGTGATGGGGTGTGGAGTGTGCCGTGCTAGGGTGCAGAGTGCGCTGTGCCTGGGTGTGGAGTGTGCAGTGCTGGGGTCTGGAGTGCGCGGTGCTGGGGTGTGGAGTGTGCGGTGATGGGGTGTGGAGTGTGCCGTGCTGGGGGGTGGAGTGTCCGATGCTGGGTGTGGAGTGTGCGGTGCTGGGGTGTGGAGTGTGTGGTGCTGGGTTGTGGAGTGTGCGGTGCTGGGGTGTGGAGTGTGCGGTGCTGGGTGTGGAGTGTGCGGTGCTGGGGTGTGGAGTGTGCGGTGCTGGGGTGTGGAGTGTGCCGTGCTGGGGTGCGGAGTGTGCGGTGCTGGGGTGTGACATCGGAGCTGGGGTGTGGAGTGTGCGGTGCTGGGATGTGGAGTGTGCGGTGCTGAGGTGTGGAGTGTGCGGTGCTGGGGTGTGGAGTTTGCGATGCTGGGGTGTGCAGTGTGCGGTGCTGGGGTGTGGAGTGTGTGGTGCTGGGGTGTGGATTGTGCAGTGCTGGGGTGTGGAGTGTGCAGTGTTGGGGTGAGGAGTGTGCGGTGCTGGGGTGTGGTGTGTGCGGTGTTGGGGTGTGGGGTGTGCGGTGCTGGGGTGTGGAGTGTGCGGTGCTGGCGTGTGGAGTGTGCGGTGCTGGGGTGTGGAGTGTGCGGTGCTGGGGTGTGGAGTGTACGGTGCTGGGGTGTGGAGTGTGCGCTGCTGGGGTGTGGAGTGTGAGGTGCTGGTGTGTGGTGTGTGCGGTGTTGGGGTGTGGAGTGTGCGGTGCTTGGGTGTGGAGTGTGCGGTGCTGGGGTGTGGAGTGTGCGGTGTTGGGCTGTGTAGTGTGCGGTGCTGGGGAGTGGAGTGTGCGATGCTGGGTGTGGAGTGTGCTGTGCTGGCGTGTGGAGTGTGCGGTGTTCGGGTGTGGAGTGTGCGGTGCTGGGGTGTGGAGTGTGCAGTGCTGGGTGTGGAGTGTGCAGTGCTGGGCTGTGGAGTGTGCGGTGCTGGGGTGTGACTGCGGTGCTACGGTGTGGAGTGTGCGGTGCTGGCGTGTGGAGTGTGCGGTGCTGGGATGTGGAGTGTGCGATGCTGGGGTGTAGAGTGTGCGGTGCATTGTTGTGACTGCGGTGCTGGGGTGTGGAGTGTGCGGTGCTGAGGTGTGGAGTGTGTGGTGCTGGGGTGTGGAGTGTGCGGTGCTGGGGTGTGGAGTATGCGGTGCTGGGGTGTGGAGTGTGCGGTGCTGAGGTGTGGAGTGTGTGGTGCTGGGGTGTGGAGTGTGCGGTGCTGGAGTGTGGAGTGTGCGGTGCTGGGGTGTGGAGTGTGCGGTGCTGGGGTGTGGAGTGTGCGGTGCTGGGGTGTGGAGTGTGCGGTGCTGGGGAGTTGAGTGTGCGGTGCTGGGGTGAGCGTGCGGTGCTGGGGTGTGGAGTGTGCGGTGCTGGGATGTGGAGTGTGCGGTGCTGGGGTGTGAGCGTGCGGTGCTGGGGTGTGGAGTGTGCAATGCTGGGATGTGGAGTGTGCGGTGTTGGGGTGTGGAGTGTGCGGTGCAAGGGTGTGGAGTGTGCGGTGCTGGGGTGTGAGCGTGCGGTGCTGGGGTGTGGAGTGTGCAGTGTTGGGGTGTGGAGTGTGCGGTGCTGGGGTGTGGAGTGTGCGGTGCTGGGGTGTGGAGTTTGCAGTGTTGGGCTGTGAAGTGTGCGGTGCTGGGGAGTGGAGTGTGCGGTGCTGGGGTGTGAGCGTGCGGTGCTGGGGTGTGGAGTGTGCAATGCTGGGGTGTGGAGTGTGCGGTGCTGGGGTGTGGAGTGTGCGGTGCTGGGGTGTGGAGTGTGCGGTGCTGGGGTGTGGAGTGTGCGGTGCTGGGGTGTGGAGTGTGCGGTGTTGGGGAGTGGAGTGTGCGGTGCTGGGGTGTGGAGTGTGCGGTGCTGTGGTGTGAATGCGGTGCTGCGGTTTGGAGTGTGCGGTGCAGTGGTGTGGAGTGTGCGGTGCTTGGGTGTGGAGTGTTCGGTGCTGCTTTGTGGAGTGTTCGGTTTTGGGGTGTGGAGTGTGCGGTGCTGGGGTGTGGAGTGTGCGGTGCTGGGGTGTGACTGCGGTGCTGGGGTGTGGAGTGTGCGGTGCTGAGGTGTGGAGTGTGCGGCGCTGGGGTGTGGAGCGTGCGGTGCTGAGGTAAGGAGTGTGCGGTGCTGTGGTGTGGAGTGTGCAGTGCTGGGTGTGGAGTGTGCAGTGCTGGGCTGTGGAGTGTGCGGTGCTGGGGTGTGACTGCGGTGCTACGGTGTGGAGTGTGCGGTGCTGAGGTGTGGAGTGTGTGGTGCTGGGGTGTGGAGTGTGCGGTGCTGGGGTGTGGAGTGTGCGGTGCTGGGGTGTGGAGTGTGCGGTGCTGGGGTGTGGAGTGTGCGGTGCTGGGGTGTGGAGTGTGCGGTGCTGGGGAGTTGAGTGTGCGGTGCTGGGGTGTGAGCGTGCGGTGCTGGGGTGTGGAGTGTGCAATGCTGGGATGTGGAGTGTGCGGTGTTGGGGTGTGGAGTGTGCGGTGCAACGGTGTGGAGTGTGCGGTGCTGGGGTGTGGAGTGTGCGGTGCTGGAGTGTGGAGTGTGCAGTGTTGGGGTGTGGAGTGTGCGGTGCTGGGGAGTGGAGTGTGCGGTGCTGGGGTGTGAGCGTGCGGTGCTGGGGTGTGGAGTGTGCAATGCTGGGGTGTGGAGTGTGCCGTGTTGTGGTGTGGAGTGTGCGGTGTTGGGGAGTGGAGTGTGCGGTGCTGGGGTGTGGAGTGTGCGGTGCTGTGGTGTGGAGTGTGCGGTGTTGGGGTGTGGAGTGTGCGGTGCTGGGGTGTGAATGCGGTGCTGCGGTTTGGAGTGTGCGGTGCTGTGGTGTGGAGTGTGCGGTGCTTGGGTGTGGAGTGTTCGGTGCTGCTTTGTGGAGTGTTCGGTTTTGGCGTGTGACTGCGGTGCTGGGGTGTGGAGTGTGCGGTGCTGAGGTGTGGAGTGTGCGGTGCTGGGGTGTGGAGTGTGCGGTGCTGGGGTGTGACTGCGGTGCTGGGGTGTGGAGTGTGCGGTGCTGAGGTGTGGAGTGTGCGGCGCTGGGGTGTGGAGCGTGCGGTGCTGAGGTAAGGAGTGTGCGGTGCTGGGGTGTGCAGTGTGCGGTGCTGGGGTGTGGAGTGTGCGGTGCTGGGGAGTGAAGTGTGCGGTGCTGCGGTGTGGAGTGTGCGGTGCTGAGGTGTGGAGTGGGCGGTGCAGGGGCGTGGAGTGTGTGGTGCTGGGGTGTGGAGTGTGCGGTGCTGGGGTGTGGAGTGTGCAGTGTTGGGGTGTGGAGTATGCGGTGCTGGGGTGTGGAGTGTGCGGTGCTGGGGTGTGGAGTGTGCGGTGCTGGGGTGTGGAGTGTGCGGTGCTGGGGTGTGGAGTGTGCCGTGTTGGGCTGTGGAGTGTGCGGTGCTGGGGAGTGGAGTGTGCGGTGCATTGTTGTGACTGCGGTGCTGGGGTGTGGAGTGTGCGGTGCTGAGGTGTGGAGTGTGTGGTGCTGGGGTGTGGAGTGTGCGGTGCTGGGGTGTGGAGTGTGCGGTGCTGGGGTGTGGAGTGTGCGGTGCTGAGGTGTGGAGTGTGTGGTGCTGGGGTGTGGAGTGTGCGGTGCTGGAGTGTGGAGTGTGCGGTGCTGGGGTGTGGAGTGTGCGGTGCTGGGGTGTGGAGTGTGCGGTGCTGGGGTGTGGAGTGTGCGGTGCTGGGGAGTTGAGTGTGCGGTGCTGGGGTGTGAGCGTGCGGTGCTGGGGTGTGGAGTGTGCGGTGCTGGGATGTGGAGTGTGCGGTGTTGGGGTGTGGAGTGTGCGGTGCAAGGGTGTGGAGTGTGCGGTGCTGGGGTGTGAGCGTGCGGTGCTGGGATGTGGAGTGTGCGGTGTTGGGGTGTGGAGTGTGCGGTGCAAGGGTGTGGAGTGTGCGGTGCTGGGGTGTGGAGTTTGCAGTGTTGGGCTGTGAAGTGTGCGGTGCTGGGGAGTGGAGTGTGCGGTGCTGGGGTGTGAGCGTGCGGTGCTGGGGTGTGGAGTGTGCAATGCTGGGATGTGGAGTGTGCGGTGTTGGGGTGTGGAGTGTGCGGTGCAAGGGTGTGGAGTGTGCGGTGCTGGGGTGTGAGCGTGCGGTGCTGGGGTGTGGAGTGTGCAGTGTTGGGGTGTGGAGTGTGCGGTGCTGGGGTGTGGAGTGTGCGGTGCTGGGGTGTGGAGTTTGCAGTGTTGGGCTGTGAAGTGTGCGGTGCTGGGGAGTGGAGTGTGCGGTGCTGGGGTGTGAGCGTGCGGTGCTGGGGTGTGGAGTGTGCAATGCTGGGGTGTGGAGTGTGCGGTGCTGGGGTGTGGAGTGTGCGGTGCTGGGGTGTGGAGTGTGCGGTGCTGGGGTGTGGAGTGTGCGGTGCTGGGGTGTGGAGTGTGCGGTGTTGGGGAGTGGAGTGTGCGGTGCTGGGGTGTGGAGTGTGCGGTGCTGTGGTGTGAATGCGGTGCTGCGGTTTGGAGTGTGCGGTGCAGTGGTGTGGAGTGTGCGGTGCTTGGGTGTGGAGTGTTCGGTGCTGCTTTGTGGAGTGTTCGGTTTTGGGGTGTGGAGTGTGCGGTGCTGGGGTGTGGAGTGTGCGGTGCTGGGGTGTGACTGCGGTGCTGGGGTGTGGAGTGTGCGGTGCTGAGGTGTGGAGTGTGCGGCGCTGGGGTGTGGAGCGTGCGGTGCTGAGGTAAGGAGTGTGCGGTGCTGTGGTGTGGAGTGTGCAGTGCTGGGTGTGGAGTGTGCAGTGCTGGGCTGTGGAGTGTGCGGTGCTGGGGTGTGACTGCGGTGCTACGGTGTGGAGTGTGCGGTGCTGAGGTGTGGAGTGTGTGGTGCTGGGGTGTGGAGTGTGCGGTGCTGGGGTGTGGAGTGTGCGGTGCTGGGGTGTGGAGTGTGCGGTGCTGGGGTGTGGAGTGTGCGGTGCTGGGGTGTGGAGTGTGCGGTGCTGGGGAGTTGAGTGTGCGGTGCTGGGGTGTGAGCGTGCGGTGCTGGGGTGTGGAGTGTGCAATGCTGGGATGTGGAGTGTGCGGTGTTGGGGTGTGGAGTGTGCGGTGCAACGGTGTGGAGTGTGCGGTGCTGGGGTGTGGAGTGTGCGGTGCTGGAGTGTGGAGTGTGCAGTGTTGGGGTGTGGAGTGTGCGGTGCTGGGGAGTGGAGTGTGCGGTGCTGGGGTGTGAGCGTGCGGTGCTGGGGTGTGGAGTGTGCAATGCTGGGGTGTGGAGTGTGCCGTGTTGTGGTGTGGAGTGTGCGGTGTTGGGGAGTGGAGTGTGCGGTGCTGGGGTGTGGAGTGTGCGGTGCTGTGGTGTGGAGTGTGCGGTGTTGGGGTGTGGAGTGTGCGGTGCTGGGGTGTGAATGCGGTGCTGCGGTTTGGAGTGTGCGGTGCTGTGGTGTGGAGTGTGCGGTGCTTGGGTGTGGAGTGTTCGGTGCTGCTTTGTGGAGTGTTCGGTTTTGGCGTGTGACTGCGGTGCTGGGGTGTGGAGTGTGCGGTGCTGAGGTGTGGAGTGTGCGGTGCTGGGGTGTGGAGTGTGCGGTGCTGGGGTGTGACTGCGGTGCTGGGGTGTGGAGTGTGCGGTGCTGAGGTGTGGAGTGTGCGGCGCTGGGGTGTGGAGCGTGCGGTGCTGAGGTAAGGAGTGTGCGGTGCTGGGGTGTGCAGTGTGCGGTGCTGGGGTGTGGAGTGTGCGGTGCTGGGGAGTGAAGTGTGCGGTGCTGCGGTGTGGAGTGTGCGGTGCTGAGGTGTGGAGTGGGCGGTGCAGGGGCGTGGAGTGTGTGGTGCTGGGGTGTGGAGTGTGCGGTGCTGGGGTGTGGAGTGTGCAGTGTTGGGGTGTGGAGTATGCGGTGCTGGGGTGTGGAGTGTGCGGTGCTGGGGTGTGGAGTGTGCGGTGCTGGGGTGTGGAGTGTGCGGTGCTGGGGTGTGGAGTGTGCCGTGTTGGGCTGTGGAGTGTGCGGTGCTGGGGAGTGGAGTGTGCGGTGCTGGGGTGTGAGCGTGCGGTGCTGGGGTGTGGAGTGTGCAATGCTGGGGTGTGGAGTGTGCCGTGTTGGGGTGTTGAGTGTGCGGTGTTGGGGAGTGGAGTGTGCGGTGCTGGGGTGTGGAGTGTGCGGTGCTGTGGTGTGGAGTGTGCGGTGTTGGGGTGTGGAGTGTGCGGTGCTGGGGTGTGAATGCGGTGCTGCGGTTTGGAGTGTGCGGTGCTGTGGTGTGGAGTGTGCGGTGCTTGGGTGTGGAGTGTTCGGTGCTGGTTTGTGGAGTGTTCGGTGTTGGGGTGTGGAGTGTGCGGTGCTGGGGTGTGGAGTGTGCGGTGCTGGTGTGTGACTGCGGTGCTGGGGTGTGGAGTGTGCGGTGCTGGCGTGTGGAGTGTGCGGTGCTGGGGTGTGGAGTGTGCGATGCTGGGGTGTAGAGTGTGCGGTGCATTGTTGTGATTGCGTGCTGGGGTGTGGAGTGTGCGGTGCTGAGCTGTGGAGTGTGTGGTGCTGGGGTGTGGAGTGTGGGGTGCTGGGGTGTGGAGTGTGCGGTGCTGGGGTGTGGAGTGTGCGGTGCTGCGGTGTGGAGTGTGCGGTGCTGAGGTGTGGAGTGGGCGGTGCAGGGGCGTGGAGTGTGTGGTGCTGGGGTGTGGAGTGTGCGGTGCTGGGGTGTGGAGTGTGCAGTGTTGGGGTGTGGAGTGTGCGGTGCTGGGGTGTGGAGTGTGCGGTGCTGGGGTGTGGAGTGTGCGGTGCTGGGGTGTGGAGTGTGCAGTGATGGGCTGTGGAGTGTGCGGTGCTGGGGAGTGGAGTGTGCGGTGCTGGGGTGTGAGCGTGCGGTGCTGGGGTGTGGAGTGTGCGGTGCTGGGGTGTGGAGTGTGCAATGCTGGGGTGTGGAGTGTGCCGTGTTGGGGTGTGGAGTGTGCGGTGTTGGGGAGTGGAGTGTGCGGTGCTGGGGTGTGGAGTGTGCGGTGCTGTGGTGTGGAGTGTGCGGTGTTGGGGTGTGGAGTGTGCGGTGCTGGGGTGTGAATGCGGTGCTGCGGTTTGGAGTGTGCGGTGCTGTGGTGTGGAGTGTGCGGTGCTTGGGTGTGGAGTGTTCGGTGCTGGTTCGTGGAGTGTTCGGTGTTGGGGTGTGGAGTGTGCGGTGCTGGGGTGTGGAGTGTGCGGTGCTGGGGTGTGACTGCGGTGCTGGGGTGTGGAGTGTGCGGTGCTGGCGTGTGGAGTGTGCGGTGCTGGGGTGTGGAGTGTGCGATGCTGGGGTGTAGAGTGTGCGGTGCATTGTTGTGACTGCGGTGCTGGGGTGTGGAGTGTGCGGTGCTGAGGTGTGGAGTGTGTGGTGCTGGGGTGTGGAGTGTGCGGTGCTGGAGTGTGGAGTGTGCGGTGCTGGGGTGTGGAGTGTGCGGTGCTGGGGTGTGGAGTGTGCGGTGCTGGGGTGTGGAGTGTGCGGTGCTGGGGAGTTGAGTGTGCGGTGCTGGGGTGTGAGCGTGCGGTGCTGGGGTGTGGAGTGTGCAATGCTGGGATGTGGAGTGTGCGGTGTTGGGGTGTGGAGTGTGCGGTGCAAGGGTGTGGAGTGTGCGGTGCTGGGGTGTGGAGTGTGCGGTGCTGGGGTGTGGAGTGTGCAGTGTTGGGATGTGGAGTGTGCGGTGCTGGGGTGTGGAGTGTGCGGTGCTGGGGTGTGGAGTTTGCAGTGTTGGGCTGTGAAGTGTGCGGTGCTGGGGAGTGGAGTGTGCGGTGCTGGGGTGTGAGCGTGCGGTGCTGGGGTGTGGAGTGTGCAATGCTGGGGTGTGGAGTGTGCCGTGTTGTGGTGTGGAGTGTGCGGTGTTGGGGAGTGGAGTGTGCGGTGCTGGGGTGTGGAGTGTGCGGTGCAGTGGTGTGGAGTGTGCGGTGTTGGGGTGTGGAGTGTGCGGTGCTGGGGTGTGAATGCGGTGCTGCGGTTTGGAGTGTGCGGTGCTGTGGTGTAGAGTGTGCGGTGCTTGGGTGTGGAGTGTTCGGTGCTGCTTTGTGGAGTGTTCGGTTTTGGGGTGTGGAGTGTGCGGTGCTGGGGTGTGGAGTGTGCAGTGTTGGGGTGTGGAGTGTGCGGTGCTGGGGTGTGGAGTGTGCGGTGCTGGGGTGTGGAGTTTGCAGTGATGGGCTGTGGAGTGTGCGGTGCTGGGGAGTGGAGTGTGCGGTGCTGGGGTGTGAGCGTGCGGTGCTGGGGTGTGGAGTGTGCGGTGCTGGGGTGTGGAGTGTGCAATGCTGGGGTGTGGAGTGTGCCGTGTTGGGGTGTGGAGTGTGCGGTGTTGGGGAGTGGAGTGTGCGGTGCTGGGGTGTGGAGTGTGCGGTGCTGTGGTGTGGAGTGTGCGGTGTTGGGGTGTGGAGTGTGCGGTGCTGGGGTGTGAATGCGGTGCTGCGGTTTGGAGTGTGCGGTGCTGTGGTGTGGAGTGTGCGGTGCTTGGGTGTGGAGTGTTCGGTGCTGGTTCGTGGAGTGTTCGGTGTTGGGGTGTGGAGTGTGCGGTGCTGGGGTGTGGAGTGTGCGGTGCTGGGGTGTGACTGCGGTGCTGGGGTGTGGAGTGTGCGGTGCTGGCGTGTGGAGTGTGCGGTGCTGGGGTGTGGAGTGTGCGATGCTGGGGTGTAGAGTGTGCGGTGCATTGTTGTGACTGCGGTGCTGGGGTGTGGAGTGTGCGGTGCTGAGGTGTGGAGTGTGTGGTGCTGGGGTGTGGAGTGTGCGGTGCTGGAGTGTGGAGTGTGCGGTGCTGGGGTGTGGAGTGTGCGGTGCTGGGGTGTGGAGTGTGCGGTGCTGGGGTGTGGAGTGTGCGGTGCTGGGGAGTTGAGTGTGCGGTGCTGGGGTGTGAGCGTGCGGTGCTGGGGTGTGGAGTGTGCAATGCTGGGATGTGGAGTGTGCGGTGTTGGGGTGTGGAGTGTGCGGTGCAAGGGTGTGGAGTGTGCGGTGCTGGGGTGTGGAGTGTGCGGTGCTGGGGTGTGGAGTGTGCAGTGTTGGGATGTGGAGTGTGCGGTGCTGGGGTGTGGAGTGTGCGGTGCTGGGGTGTGGAGTTTGCAGTGTTGGGCTGTGAAGTGTGCGGTGCTGGGGAGTGGAGTGTGCGGTGCTGGGGTGTGAGCGTGCGGTGCTGGGGTGTGGAGTGTGCAATGCTGGGGTGTGGAGTGTGCCGTGTTGTGGTGTGGAGTGTGCGGTGTTGGGGAGTGGAGTGTGCGGTGCTGGGGTGTGGAGTGTGCGGTGCAGTGGTGTGGAGTGTGCGGTGTTGGGGTGTGGAGTGTGCGGTGCTGGGGTGTGAATGCGGTGCTGCGGTTTGGAGTGTGCGGTGCTGTGGTGTAGAGTGTGCGGTGCTTGGGTGTGGAGTGTTCGGTGCTGCTTTGTGGAGTGTTCGGTTTTGGGGTGTGGAGTGTGCGGTGCTGGGGTGTGGAGTGTGCGGTGCTGGGGTGTGACTGCGGTGCTGGGGTGTGGAGTGTGCGGTGCTGAGGTGTGGAGTGTGCGGCGCTGGGGTGTGGAGCGTGCGGTGCTGAGGTAAGGAGTGTGCGGTGCTGGGGTGTGCAGTGTGCGGTGCTGGGGTGTGGAGTGTGCGGTGCTGGGGAGTGAAGTGTGCGGTGCTGCGGCGTGGAGTGTGCGGTGCTGAGGTGTGGAGTGGGCGGTGCAGGGGCGTGGAGTGTGTGGTGCTGGGGTGTGGAGTGTGCGGTGCTGGGGTGTGGAGTGTGCAGTGTTGGGGTGTGGAGTGTGCCGTGCTGGGGTGTGGAGTGTGCGGTGCTGGGGTGTGGAGTTTGCAGTGATGGGCTGTGGAGTGTGCGGTGCTGGGGAGTGGAGTGTGCGGTGCTGGGGTGTGAGCGTGCGGTGCTGGGGTGTGGAGTGTGCAATGCTGGGGTGTGGAGTGTGCCGTGTTGGGGTGTGGAGTGTGCGGTGTTGGGGAGTGGAGTGTGCGGTGCTGGGGTGTGGAGTGTGCGGTGCTGTGGTGTGGAGTGTGCGGTGTTGGGGTGTGGAGTGTGCGGTGCTGGGGTGTGAATGCGGTGCTGCGGTTTGGAGTGTGCGGTGCTGTGGTGTGGAGTGTGCGGTGCTTGGGTGTGGAGTGTTCGGTGCTGGTTTGTGGAGTGTTCGGTGTTGGGGTGTGGAGTGTGCGGTGCTGGGGTGTGGAGTGTGCGGTGCTGGTGTGTGACTGCGGTGCTGGGGTGTGGAGTGTGCGGTGCTGAGGTGTGGAGTGTGCGGCGCTGGGGTGTGGAGTGTGCGGTGCTGAGGTGTGACTGCGGTGCTGGGGTGTGGAGTGTGCGGTGCTGAGGTGTGGAGTGTGCGGTGCTGGGGTGTGGAGTGTGCGGTGCTGGTGTGTGACTGCGGTGCTGGGTTGTGGAGTGTGCGGTGCTGGGGTGTGGAGTGTGCGGTGCTGGGGTGTGGAGTGTGCCGTGCTGGGGTGCGGAGTGTGCCGTGCTGCGGTGTGACATCGGAGCTGGGGTGTGGAGTGTGCGGTGCCGGGGTGTGGAGTGTGCGGTGCTGGGATGTGGAGTGTGCGGTGCTGAGGTGTGGAGTGTGCGGTGCTGGGGTGTGGAGTGTGCGGTGCTGGGGTGTGGAGTTTGCGATGCTGGGGTGTGCAGTGTGCGGTGCTGGGGTGTGGAGTGTGTGGTGCTGGGGTGTAGATTGTGCAGTGCTGGGGTGTGGAGTGTGCAGTGTTGGGGTGAGGAGTGTGCGGTGCTGGGGTGTGGGGTGTGCGGTGTTGGGGTGTGGAGTGTGCGGTGTTGGGGTGTGGAGTGTGCGGTGCTGGGGTGTGGAGTGTACGGTGCTGGGGTGTGGAATGTGCGCTGCTGGGGTGTGGAGTGTGAGGTGCTGGTGTGTGGAGTGTGCGGTGTTGGGGTGTGGAGTGTGCGGTGCTTGGGTGTGGAGTGTGCGGTGCTGGGGTGTGGAGTGTGTCGTGTTGGGCTGTGTAGTGTGCGGTGCTGGGGAGTGGAGTGTGCGGTGCTGGGTGTGGAGTGTGCGGTGCTGGCGTGTGGAGTGTGCGATGTTCGGGTGTGGAGTGTGCGGTGCTGGGGTGTGGAGTGTGCAGTGCTGGGTGTGGAGTGTGCAGTGCTGGGCTGTGGAGTGTGCGGTGCTGGGGTGTGACTGCGGTGCTACGGTGTGGAGTGTGCGGTGCTGGCGTGTGGAGTGTGCGGTGCTGGGGTGTGGAGTGTGCGATGCTGGGGTGTAGAGTGTGCGGTGCATTGTTGTGACTGCGGTGCTGGGGTGTGGAGTGTGCGGTGCTGAGGTGTGGAGTGTGTGGTGCTGGGGTGTGGAGTGTGCGGTGCTGGGGTGTAGAGTGTGCGGTGCTGGGGTGTGGAGTGTGCGGTGCTGGGGTGTGGAGTGTGCGGTGCTGGGGTGTGGAGTGTGCGGTGCTGGGGAGTTGAGTGTGCGGTGCTGGGGTGTGAGCGTGCGGTGCTGGGGTGTGGAGTGTGCAATGCTGGGATGTGGAGTGTGCGGTGTTGGGGTGTGGAGTGTGCGGTGCAAGGGTGTGGAGTGTGCGGTGCTGGCGTGTGGAGTGTGCGGTGCTGGGGTGTGGAGTGTGCAGTGTTGGGGTGTGGAGTGTGCGGTGCTGGGGTGTGGAGTGTGCGGTGTTGGGGTGTGGAGTTTGCAGTGTTGGGCTGTGAAGTGTGCGGTGCTGGGGAGTGGAGTGTGCGGTGCTGGGGTGTGGAGTGTGCGGTGCTGGGGTGTGGAGTGTGCGGTGCTGGGGTGTGAGCGTGCGGTGCTGGGGTGTGGAGTGTGCAATGCTGGGGTGTGGAGTGTGCCGTGTTGTGGTGTGGAGTGTGCGGTGTTGGGGAGTGGAGTGTGCGGTGCTGGGGTGTGGAGTGTGCGGTGCTGTGGTGTGGAGTGTGCGGTGTTGGGGTGTGGAGTGTGCGGTGCTGGGGTGTGAATGCGGTGCTGCGGTTTGGAGTGTGCGGTGCTGTGGTGTGGAGTGTGCGGTCCTTGGGTGTGGAGTGTTCGGTGCTGCTTTGTGGAGTGTTCGGTTTTGGGGTGTGGAGTGTGCGGTGCTGGGGTGTGGAGTGTGCGGTGCTGGGGTGTGACTGCGGTGCTGGGGTGTGGAGCGTGCGGTGCTGAGGTAAGGAGTGTGCGGTGCTGGGGTGTGCAGTGTGCGGTGCTGGGGTGTGGAGTGTGCGGTGCTGGGGAGTGAAGTGTGCGGTGCTGCGGTGTGGAGTGTGCGGTGCTGGGGTGTGGAGTGTGCGGTGCTGAGGTGTGGAGTGGGCGGTGCAGGGGCGTGGAGTGTGTGGTGCTGGGGTGTGGAGTGTGCGGTGCTGGGGTGTGGAGTGTGCAGTGTTGGGGTGTGGAGTGTGCGGTGCTGGGGTGTGGAGTGTGCGGTGCTGGGGTGTGGAGTTTGCAGTGATGGGCTGTGGAGTGTGCGGTGCTGGGGAGTGGAGTGTGCGGTGCTGGGGTGTGAGCGTGCGGTGCTGGGGTGTGGAGTGTGCAATGCTGGGGTGTGGAGTGTGCCGTGTTGGGGTGTGGAGTGTGCGGTGTTGGGGAGTGGAGTGTGCGGTGCTGGGGTGTGGAGTGTGCGGTGCTGTGGTGTGGAGTGTGCGGTGTTGGGGTGTGGAGTGTGCGGTGCTGGGGTGTGAATGCGGTGCTGCGGTTTGGAGTGTGCGGTGCTGTGGTGTGGAGTGTGCGGTGCTTGAGTGTGGAGTGTTCGGTGCTGGTTTGTGGAGTGTTCGGTGTTGGGGTGTGGAGTGTGCGGTGCTGGGGTGTGGAGTGTGCGGTGCTGGTGTGTGACTGCGGTGCTGGGGTGTGGAGTGTGCGGTGCTGAGGTGTGGAGTGTGCGGCACTGGGGTGTGGAGTGTGCGGTGCTGGGGTGTGGAGTGTGCGGTGCTGGGGTGTGGAGTGTGCCGTGCTGGGGTGCGGAGTGTGCGGTGCTGGGGTGTGACATCGGAGCTGGGGTGTGGAGTGTGCGGTGCTGGGGTGTGGAGTGTGCGGTGCTGGGATGTGGAGTGTGCGGTGCTGAGGTGTGGAGTGTGCGGTGCTGGGGTGTCGAGTGTGCGGTGCTGGGGTGTGGAGTTTGCGATGCTGGGGTGTGCAGTTTGCGGTGCTGGGGTGTGGAGTGTGTGGTGCTGGTGTGTGGATTGTGCAGTGCTGGGGTGTGGAGTGTGCAGTGTTGGGGTGAGGAGTGTGCGGTGCTGGGGTGTGGGGTGTGCGGTGTTGGGGTGTGGAGTGTGCGGTGCTGGGGTGTGGAGTGTGCGGTGCTGGCGTGTGGAGTGTGCGGTGCTGGGGTGTGGAGTGTGCGGTGCTGGGGTGTGGAGTGTACGGTGCTGGGGTGTGGAGTGTGCGCTGCTGGGGTGTGGAGTGTGAGGTGCTGGTGTGTGGAGTGTGCGGTGTTGGGGTGTGGAGTGTGCGGTGCTTGGGTGTGGAGTGTGCGGTGCTGGGGTGTGGAGTGTGCGGTGCTGGGGTGTGAATGCGGTGCTGCGGTTTGGAGTGTGCGGTGCTGTGGTGTGGAGTGTGCGGTGCTTGAGTGTGGAGTGTTCGGTGCTGGTTTGTGGAGTGTTCGGTGTTGGGGTGTGGAGTGTGCGGTGCTGGGGTGTGGAGTGTGCGGTGCTGGTGTGTGACTGCGGTGCTGGGTTGTGGAGTGTGCGGTGCTGAGGTGTGGAGTGTGCGGCACTGGGGTGTGGAGTGTGCGGTGCTGGGGTGTGGAGTGTGCGGTGCTGGGGTGTGGAGTGTGCCGTGCTGGGGTGCGGAGTGTGCGGTGCTGGGGTGTGACATCGGAGCTGGGGTGTGGAGTGTGCGGTGCTGGGGTGTGGAGTGTGCGGTGCTGGGATGTGGAGTGTGCGGTGCTGAGGTGTGGAGTGTGCGGTGCTGGGGTGTCGAGTGTGCGGTGCTGGGGTGTGGAGTTTGCGATGCTGGGGTGTGCAGTGTGCGGTGCTGGGGTGTGGAGTGTGTGGTGCTGGTGTGTGGATTGTGCAGTGCTGGGGTGTGGAGTGTGCAGTGTTGGGGTGAGGAGTGTGCGGTGCTGGGGTGTGGGGTGTGCGGTGTTGGGGTGTGGAGTGTGCGGTGCTGGGGTGTGGAGTGTGCGGTGCTGGCGTGTGGAGTGTGCGGTGCTGGGGTGTGGAGTGTGCGGTGCTGGGGTGTGGAGTGTACGGTGCTGGGGTGTGGAGTGTGCGCTGCTGGGGTGTGGAGTGTGAGGTGCTGGTGTGTGGAGTGTGCGGTGTTGGGGTGTGGAGTGTGCGGTGCTTGGGTGTGGAGTGTGCGGTGCTGGGGTGTGGAGAGTGCGGTGCTGGGGTGTGGAGTGTGCGGTGCTGGCGTGTGGAGTGTGCGGTGCTGGGGTGTGGAGTGTGAGGTGCTGGTGTGTGGAGTGTGCGGTGTTGGGGTGTGGAGTGTGCGGTGCTGGGGTGTGGAGTGTACGGTGCTGGGGTGTGGAGTGTACGGTGCTGGGGTGTGGAGTGTGCGGTGTTGGGGTGTGGAGTGTGCGGTGCTGGGGTGTGGAGTGTGCGGTGCTGGGGTGTGGAGTGTACGGTGCTGGGGTGTGGAGTGTACGGTGCTGGGGTGTGGAGTGTACGGTGCTGGGGTGTGGAGTGTGCGGTGTTGGGGTGTGGAGTGTGCGCTGCTGGGGTGTGGAGTGTGAGGTGCTGGTGTGTGGAGTGTGCGGTGTTGGGGTGTGGAGTGTGCGGTGCTTGGGTGTGGAGTGTGCGGTGCTGGGGTGTGGAGTGTGCGGTGTTGGGCTGTGTAGTGTGCGGTGCTGGGGAGTGGAGTGTGCGGTGCTGGGTGTGGAGTGTGCGGTGCTGGCGTGTGGAGTGTGCGGTGTTCGGGTGTGGAGTGTGCGGTGCTGGGGTGTGGAGTGTGCAGTGCTGGGTGTGGAGTGTGCAGTGCTGGGCTGTGGAGTGTGCGGTGCTGGGGTGTGACTGCGGTGCTACGGTGTGGAGTGTGCGGTGCTGGGGTGTGGAGTGTGCGGTGCTGGGGTGTGGAGTGTGCGATGCTGGGGTGTAGAGTGTGCGGTGCATTGTTGTGACTGCGGTGCTGGGGTGTGGAGTGTGCGGTGCTGAGGTGTGGAGTGTGTGGTGCTGGGGTGTGGAGTGTGCGGTGCTGGGGTGTGGAGTGTGCGGTGCTGGGGTGTGGAGTGTGCGGTGCTGGAGTGTGGAGTGTGCGGTGCTGGGGTGTGGAGTGTGCGGTGCTGGGGTGTGGAGTGTGCGGTGCTGGGGAGTTGAGTGTGCGGTACTGGGGTGTGAGCGTGCGGTGCTGGGGTGTGGAGTGTGCAATGCTGGGATGTGGAGTGTGCGGTGTTGGGGTGTGGAGTGTGCGGTGCAAGGGTGTGGAGTGTGCGGTGCTGGGGTGTGGAGTGTGCGGTTGCTGGGGTGTGGAGTGTGTAGTGTTGGGGTGTGGAGTGTGCAGTGCTGGGGTGTGGAGTGTGCGGTGCTGAGGTGTGGAGTGTGCGGCGCTGGGGTGTGGAGTGTGCGGTGCTGGGGTGTGGAGTGTGCGGTGCTGGGGTGTGGAGTGTGCCGTGCTGGGGTGCGGAGTGTGCGGTGCTGGGGTGTGACATCGGAGCTGGGCTGTGGAGTGTGCGGTGCTGGGGTGTGGAGTGTGCGGTGCTGGGATGTGGAGTGTGCGGTGCTGAGGTGTGGAGTGTGCGGTTCTGGGGTGTCGAGTGTGCGGTGCTGGGGTGTGGAGTTTGCGACGCTGGGGTGTGCAGTGTGCGGTGCTGGGGTGTGGAGTGTGTGGTGCTGGGGTGTGGATTGTGCAGTGCTGGGGTGTGGAGTGTGCAGTGTTGGGGTGAGGAGTGTGCGGTGCTGGGGTGTGGGGTGTGCGGTGTTGGGGTGTGGAGTTTGCGGTGCTGGGGTGTGGAGTGTGCGGTGCTGGCGTGTGGAGTGTGCGGTGCTGGGGTGTGGAGTGTGCGGTGCTGGGGTGTGGAGTGTACGGTGCTGGGGTGTGGAGTGTGCGCTGCTGGGGTGTGGAGTGTGAGGTGCTGGTGTGTGGAGTGTGCGGTGTTGGGGTGTGGAGTGTGCGGTGCTTGGGTGTGGAGTGTGCGGTGCTGGGGTGTGGAGTGTGCGGTGTTGGGCTGTGTAGTGTGCGGTGCTGGGGAGTGGAGTGTGCGGTGCTGGGTGTGGAGTGTGCGGTGCTGGCGTGTGGAGTGTGCGGTGTTCGGGTGTGGAGTGTGCGGTGCTGGGGTGTGGAGTGTGCAGTGCTGGGTGTGGATTGTGCAGTGCTGGGCTGTGGAGTGTGCGGTGCTGGGGTGTGACTGCGGTGCGACGGTGTGGAGTGTGCGGTGCTGGCGTGTGGAGTGTGCGGTGCTGGGGTGTGGAGTGTGCGATGCTGGGGTGTAGAGTGTGCGGTGCATTGTTGTGACTGCGGTGCTGGGGTGTGGAGTGTGCGGCGCTGAGGTGTGGAGTGTGTGGCGCTGGGGTGTGGAGTGTGCGGTGCTGGGGTGTGGAGTGTGCGGTGCTGGGGTGTGGAGTGTGCGGTGCTGGGGTGTGGAGTGTGCGGTGCTGGGGTGTGGAGTGTGCGGTGCTGGGGAGTTGAGTTTGCGGTGCTGGGGTGTGAGCGTGCGGTGCTGGGGTGTGGAGTGTGCAATGCTGGGATGTGGAGTGTGCGGTGTTGGGGTGTGGAGTGTGCGGTGCAAGGGTGTGGAGTGTGCGGTCCTGGGGTGTGGAGTGTGCGGTGCTGAGGTGTGGAGTGTGCAGTGTTGGGGTGTGGAGTGTGCGGTTCTGGGGTGTGGAGTGTGCGGTGCTGGGGTGTGGAGTTTGCAGTGTTGGGCTGTGAAGTGTGCGGTGCTGGGGAGTGGAGTGTGCGGTGCTGGGGTGTGTAGAGTGATCCATCTCTGCTACTCCACTACTGGGCCGATATCTGGGGTTTGATTATCTGTGTGTGTCTCTCTCCAGCTGGCACTGAAACTTCAGAGGCCAGGGGATGCCGCACTGGGACACCTCCACGGGAGAGAGCACTGAATCAAGCCTGCCGTTTATCCCTAACCGGAAGCCTGAGGCTTATATCACACAGATATCCAGACCCCCACCAATGCCCAGGTGATTCTCTCTCTTGCCGGTGGTGCAACACCCACCCGGTTCCTACTTCGATGGAGTAGCTTTCCCAAGAGAGAGAATAGGACACTGCTGTTTATTACCTAAACAGCAGCCTGTCCTGAGTGAATTGTTCAAGATGACCCTAGATTCTCGAACCCGGAATTAAGGTGAGGAATATCTTAACAATGACTTGGTCAGAGATCGCTGGTGAGAGATTGAAGAATTTAAACGACTCCAATTATCAGCAAATCAAGGTTTATTGCAAAACCCAGGTCAAAATCATCAAACAGAAGAAATTATAATAAAATCTTAAACTCTAACACAAACTAAGTCTATTCAGAAAGTACTATAACGGACACAACGAAAAATCTTATTGTTACACAGTTTTAGCAATGACACAGAACACAAATCAAGTCCCCTTCCCCAAAGCCTCAACCACTATCAAGGTCAAGGGAGTTTCGCAAGCTGCTGCAGGGTACTTCCAGTCACAGGCTGCAGGAGGTCAAGTCAAATGTGGAGAGGTCAAGCCAAGAGACCCTCAATCGAAACACAGCCCCTTTTATATCCGTTTTACCTGGCCTTTTCCTGTGTTCGGCCAGCCCCTTTTGCATTGAATTGGTAAGGTTTAAAGTTCCCGCTGGTCCCGCCCCCTTTGAGCCGGTCAGAGCTGTCGACTTCCGGGTTTTCCTCCCCCTTTGCGTTGTATCGGTCCAAGTTTAAAGTTCCCGCTGGTCCCGCCCCCTTTGAGCCGGTCAGAGCTGTTCGCTTCCGGGTTCTCCTCGCAGGTCCACTCCTTCCAGCCAGGCAGACCTGCCGCGATTTGAATTTGGCGCCGACTCCGCCCCCTCCACCCAGTGAGTTCCTGCCGGTGGCTTCTGTCAAGATTGGAGTACCTCCCCCAGGTCCGCCTCCAACTTGGTTTTTCTACCGTTTATCTTCAAGGGGCTTTTCCAGCGCAATATACTGAGCCCAGACAGTCTGCTTTTTGGGATAACAAGGTTAAGCTCTCTTGTGAAGATTTTCAAAGTCTTCCAGCTGCTCCGGAGATGGCTGCTATTCTCACCTTGCTATGTTGATGGGGTGTTAATTGGATTCTGCTCTGGTGGAGGCCAAGTCATTTACATCTGCATGGGGCTATGACCATCCCATTGTCCTGCTTGCAGGCAGGCCCCCCTGTGTATTCCCGTGCCCCTTTGTCTGTGTTTTAATCTTATCTCGTTGTCTGGCTCCTTCTTCCTTGTAGCTCCTAGCGGGGGCTTTGTAAATACCTATGCCCCTACTCAGCTCAGCGGATCAAGCCTGCTGGGAAATCTGGTTACGTTCTCTTGGCTGAAAAGTCAGTTTACAGTCTCTGGGTTTTATCCTTGGGCAGTCCAAAAAGGCCGAATTGCCCGAAAACCTTACAGGTGTGAGCGTGCGGTGCTGGGGTGTGGAGTGTGCAATGCTGGGGTGTGGAGTGTGCCGTGTTGTGGTGTGGAGTGTGCGGTGTTGGGGAGTGGAGTGTGCGGTGCTGGGGTGTGGAGTGAGCGGTGCTGTGGTGTGGAGTGTGCGGTGTTGGGGTGTGGAGTGTGCGGTGCTGGGGTGTGAATGCGGTGCTGCGGTTTGGAGGGTGTGGTGCTGTGATGTGGAGTGTGCGGTGCTTGGGTATGGAGTGTTTGGTGCTGCTTTGTGGAGTGTTCGCTTTTGGGGTGTGGAGTGTGCGGTGCTGGGGTGTGGAGTGTGCGGTGCTGGGGTGTGACTGCGGTGCTGGGGTGTGGAGTGTGCGGTGCTGAGGTGTGGAGTGTGCGGCGCTGGGGTGTGGAGTGTGCGGTGCTGAGGTAAGGAGTGTGCGGTGCTGGGGTGTGCAGTGTGCGGTGCTGGGGTGTGGAGTGTGCGGTGCTGGGGAGTGAAGTGTGCGGTGCTGCGGTGTGGAGTGTTCGGTGCTGAGGTGTGGAGTGGGCGGTGCAGGGGCGTGGAGTGTGTGGTGCTGGGGTGTGGAGTGTGCGGTGCTGGGGTGTGGAGTGTGCAGTGTTGGGGTGTGGAGTGTGCAGTGATGGGCTGTGGAGTGTGCGGTGCTGGGGAGTGGAGTGTGCGGTGCTGGGGTGTGAGCGTGCGGTGCTGGGGTGTGGAGTGTGCAATGCTGGGGTGTGGAGTGTGCCGTGTTGGGGTGTGGAGTGTGCGGTGTTGGGGAGTGGAGTGTGCGGTGCTGGGGTGTGGAGCGTGCGGTGCTGTGGTTTGGAGTGTGCGGTGTTGGGGTGTGAATGCGGTGCTGCGGTTTGGAGTGTGCGGTGCTGTGGTGTGGAGTGTGCGGTGCTTGGGTGTGGAGTGTTCGGTGCTGGTTTGTGGAGTGTTCGGTGTTGGGGTGTGGAGTGTGCGGTGCTGGGGTGTGGAGTGTGCGGTGCTGGTGTGTGACTGCGGTGCTGGGGTGTGGAGTGTGCGGTGCTGAGGTGTGGAGTGGGCGGCGCTGGGGTGTGGAGTGTGCGGTGCTGAGGTGAGGAGTGTGCGGTGCTCGGGTGTGGAGTGTGCGGTGCTGGGGTGTGGAGTGTGCGGTGCTGGGGAGTGAAGTGTGCGGTGCTGGGGTGTGGAGTGTGCGGGGCTGGGGTGTCGAGTGTGCAGTGCTGGGTTGTGGAGAGTGCAGTGCTGGGTGTGGAGTGTGTGGTGCTGGGGTGTGGAGTGAGCGGTTGCTGGGGTGTGGAGTGTGCAGTGTTGGGGTGTGGAGTGTGCAGTGCTGGGGTGTGGAGTGTGCGGTGCTGGGGTGTGGAGTGTGCGGTGCTGGGGTGTGGAGTGTGCGGTGCTGGGGTGTGGAGTGTGCGGTGCTGGAGTGTGGAGTGTGCGGTGCTGGGGTGTGGAGTGTGCGGTGCTGGGGTGTGGAGTGTGCGGTGCTGGGGAGTTGAGTGTGCGGTACTGGGGTGTGAGCGTGCGGTGCTGGGGTGTGGAGTGTGCAATGCTGGGATGTGGAGTGTGCGGTGTTGGAGTGTGGAGTGTGCGGTGCAAGGGTGTGGAGTGTGCGGTGCTGGGGTGTGGAGTGTGCGGTTGCTGGGGTGTGGAGTGTGCAGTGTTGGGGTGTGGAGTGTGCAGTGCTGGGGTGTGGAGTGTGCGGTGCTGAGGTGTGGAGTGTGCGGCGCTGGGGTGTGGAGTGTGCGGTGCTGGGGTGTGGAGTGTGCGGTGCTGGGGTGTGGAGTGTGCCGTGCTGGGGTGCGGAGTGTGCGGTGCTGGGGTGTGACATCGGAGCTGGGCTGTGGAGTGTGCGGTGCTGGGGTGTGGAGTGTGCGGTGCTGGGATGTGGAGTGTGCGGTGCTGAGGTGTGGAGTGTGCGGTGCTGGGGTGTCGAGTGTGCGGTGCTGGGGTGTGGAGTTTGCGACGCTGGGGTGTGCAGTGTGCGGTGCTGGGGTGTGGAGTGTGTGGTGCTGGGGTGTGGATTGTGCAGTGCTGGGGTGTGGAGTGTGCAGTGTTGGGGTGAGGAGTGTGCGGTGCTGGGGTGTGGGGTGTGCGGTGTTGGGGTGTGGAGTTTGCGGTGCTGGGGTGTGGAGTGTGCGGTGCTGGCGTGTGGAGTGTGCGGTGCTGGGGTGTGGAGTGTGCGGTGCTGGGGTGTGGAGTGTACGGTGCTGGGGTGTGGAGTGTGCGCTGCTGGGGTGTGGAGTGTGAGGTGCTGGTGTGTGGAGTGTGCGGTGTTGGGGTGTGGAGTGTGCGGTGCTTGGGTGTGGAGTGTGCGGTGCTGGGGTGTGGAGTGTGCGGTGTTGGGCTGTGTAGTGTGCGGTGCTGGGGAGTGGAGTGTGCGGTGCTGGGTGTGGAGTGTGCGGTGCTGGCGTGTGGAGTGTGCGGTGTTCGGGTGTGGAGTGTGCGGTGCTGGGGTGTGGAGTGTGCAGTGCTGGGTGTGGATTGTGCAGTGCTCGGCTGTGGAGTGTGCGGTGCTGGGGTGTGACTGCGGTGCTACGGTGTGGAGTGTGCGGTGCTGGCGTGTGGAGTGTGCGGTGCTGGGGTGTGGAGTGTGCGATGCTGGGGTGTAGAGTGTGCGGTGCATTGTTGTGTCTGCGGTGCTGGGGTGTGGAGTGTGCGGCGCTGAGGTGTGGAGTGTGTGGTGCTGGGGTGTGGAGTGTGCGGTGCTGGGGTGTGGAGTGTGCGGTGCTGGGGTGTGGAGTGTGCGGTGCTGGGGTGTGGAGTGTGCGGTGCTGGGGTGTGGAGTGTGCGGTGCTGGGGAGTTGAGTGTGCGGTGCTGGGGTGTGAGCGTGCGGTGCTGGGGTGTGGAGTGTGCAATGCTGGGATGTGGAGTGTGCGGTGTTGGGGTGTGGAGTGTGCGGTGCAAGGGTGTGGAGTGTGCGGTCCTGGGGTGTGGAGTGTGCGGTGCTGAGGTGTGGAGTGTGCAGTGTTGGGGTGTGGAGTGTGCGGTTCTGGGGTGTGGAGTGTGCGGTGCTGGGGTGTGGAGTTTGCAGTGTTGGGCTGTGAAGTGTGCGGTGCTGGGGAGTGGAGTGTGCGGTGCTGGGGTGTGTAGAGTGTTCCATCTCTGCTACTCCACTACTGGGCCGATATCTGGGGTTTGAGTATCTGTGTGTGTCTCTCTCCAGCTGGCACTGAACTTCAGAGGCCAGGGGATGCCGCACTGGGACACCTCCACGGGATAGAGCACTGAATCAAGCCTGCCGTTTATCCCTAACCGGAAGCCTGAGGCTTATATCACACAGATATCCAGACCCCCACCAATGCCCAGGTGATTCTCTCTCTTGCCGGTGGTGCAACACCCACCCGGTTCCTACTTCGCTGGAGTAGCTTTCCCAAGAGAGAGAATAGGACACTGCTGTTTATTACCTAAACAGCAGCCTGTCCTGAGTGAATTGTTCAAGATGACCCTAGATTCTCGAACCCGGAATTAAGGTGAGGAATATCTTAACAATGACTTGGTCAGAGATCGCTGGTGAGAGATTGAAGAATTTAAACGACTCCAATTATCAGCAAATCAAGGTTTATTGCAAAACCCAGGTCAAAATCATCAAACAGAAGAAATTATAATAAAATCTTAAACTCTAACACAAACTAAGTCTATTCAGAAAGTACTATAACGGACACAACGAAAAATCTTATTGTTACACAGTTTTAGCAATGACACAGAACACAAATCAAGTCCCCTTCCCCAAAGCCTCAACCACTATCAAGGTCAAGGGAGTTTCGCAAGCTGCTGCAGGGTACTTCCAGTCACAGGCTGCAGGAGGTCAAGTCAAATGTGGAGAGGTCAAGCCAAGAGACCCTCAATCGAAACACAGCCCCTTTTATATCCGTTTTACCTGGCCTTTTCCTGTGTTCGGCCAGCCCCTTTTGCATTGAATTGGTAAGGTTTAAAGTTCCCGCTGGTCCCGCCCCCTTTGAGCCGGTCAGAGCTGTCGACTTCCGGGTTTTCCTCCCCCTTTGCGTTGTATCGGTCCAAGTTTAAAGTTCCCGCTGGTCCCGCCCCCTTTGAGCCGGTCAGAGCTGTTCGCTTCCGGGTTCTCCTCGCAGGTCCACTCCTTCCAGCCAGGCAGACCTGCCGCGATTTGAATTTGGCGCCGACTCCGCCCCCTCCACCCAGTGAGTTCCTGCCGGTGGCTTCTGTCAAGATTGGAGTACCTCCCCCAGGTCCGCCTCCAACTTGGTTTTTCTACCGTTTATCTTCAAGGGGCTTTTCCAGCGCAATATACTGAGCCCAGACAGTCTGCTTTTTGGGATAACAAGGTTAAGCTCTCTTGTGAAGATTTTCAAAGTCTTCCAGCTGCTCCGGAGATGGCTGCTATTCTCACCTTGCTATGTTGATGGGGTGTTAATTGGATTCTGCTCTGGTGGAGGCCAAGTCATTTACATCTGCATGGGGCTATGACCATCCCATTGTCCTGCTTGCAGGCAGGCCCCCCTGTGTATTCCCGTGCCCCTTTGTCTGTGTTTTAATCTTATCTCGTTGTCTGGCTCCTTCTTCCTTGTAGCTCCTAGGGGGGGCTTTGTAAATACCTATGCCCCTACTCAGCTCAGCGGATCAAGCCTGCTGGGAAATCTGGTTACGTTCTCTTGGCTGAAAAGTCAGTTTACAGTCTCTGGGTTTTATCCTTGGGCAGTCCAAAAAGGCCGAATTGCCCGAAAACCTTACAGGTGTGAGCGTGCGGTGCTGGGGTGTGGAGTGTGCAATGCTGGGGTGTGGAGTGTGCCGTGTTGTGGTGTGGAGTGTGCGGTGTTGGGGAGTGGAGTGTGCGGTGCTGGGGTGTGGAGTGAGCGGTGCTGTGGTGTGGAGTGTGCGGTGTTGGGGTGTGGAGTGTGCGGTGCTGGGGTGTGAATGCGGTGCTGCGGTTTGGAGTGTGTGGTGCTGTGATGTGGAGTGTGCGGTGCTTGGGTATGGAGTGTTTGGTGCTGCTTTGTGGAGTGTTCGCTTTTGGGGTGTGGAGTGTGCGGTGCTGGGGTGTGGAGTGTGCGGTGCTGGGGTGTGACTGCGGTGCTGGGGTGTGGAGTGTGCGGTGCTGAGGTGTGGAGTGTGCGGCGCTGGGGTGTGGAGTGTGCGGTGCTGAGGTAAGGAGTGTGCGGTGCTGGGGTGTGCAGTGTGCGGTGCTGGGGTGTGGAGTGTGCGGTGCTGGGGAGTGAAGTGTGCGGTGCTGCGGTGTGGAGTGTTCGGTGCTGAGGTGTGGAGTGGGCGGTGCAGGGGCGTGGAGTGTGTGGTGCTGGGGTGTGGAGTGTGCGGTGCTGGGGTGTGGAGTGTGCAGTGTTGGGGTGTGGAGTGTGCAGTGATGGGCTGTGGAGTGTGCGGTGCTGGGGAGTGGAGTGTGCGGTGCTGGGGTGTGAGCGTGCGGTGCTGGGGTGTGGAGTGTGCAATGCTGGGGTGTGGAGTGTGCCGTGTTGGGGTGTGGAGTGTGCGGTGTTGGGGAGTGGAGTGTGCGGTGCTGGGGTGTGGAGCGTGCGGTGCTGTGGTTTGGAGTGTGCGGTGTTGGGGTGTGAATGCGGTGCTGCGGTTTGGAGTGTGCGGTGCTGTGGTGTGGAGTGTGCGGTGCTTGGGTGTGGAGTGTTCGGTGCTGGTTTGTGGAGTGTTCGGTGTTGGGGTGTGGAGTGTGCGGTGCTGGGGTGTGGAGTGTGCGGTGCTGGTGTGTGACTGCGGTGCTGGGGTGTGGAGTGTGCGGTGCTGAGGTGTGGAGTGGGCGGCGCTGGGGTGTGGATTGTGCGGTGCTGAGGTGAGGAGTGTGCGGTGCTCGGGTGTGGAGTGTGCGGTGCTGGGGTGTGGAGTGTGCGGTGCTGGGGAGTGAAGTGTGCGGTGCTGGGGTGTGGAGTGTGCGGGGCTGGGGTGTCGAGTGTGCAGTGCTGGGTTGTGGAGAGTGCAGTGCTGGGTGTGGAGTGTGTGGTGCTGGAGTGTGGAGTGTGCGTTGCTGGGGTGTGACTGCGGTACAGGGGAGTGGAGTGTGCAGTGCTGGGGTGTGGAGTGTGCAGTGCTGGGGTGTGGAGTGTGCAGTGCTGGGGTGTGGAATGTGCTGTGCTGGGGTGTGGAGTGTGCGGTTTTGGGGTGTGGAGTGTGCGGTGCTGGGGTGTGGACTGTGCGGGGCTGGGGTGTCGAGTGTGCAGTGCTGGGGTGTCGAGTGTGCAGTGCTGTGTGGAGTGTGTGGTGCTGGAGTGTGGAGTGTGCGGTGCTGCGGTGTGACTGCGGTACAGGGGAGTCGACTGTGCAGTGCTGGGGTGTGGTGTGTGCGGTGCTGGGGTGTGGAATGTGCTGTGCTGGGGTGTGGAGTGTGCGGTGCTCGGGTGTGACTACGATGCTGGGGTGTGTAGTGTGCAGTGCTGGTGTGTGGAGTGTGCGGTGCTGGACTGTGGAGTGTGCGGTGCTGGGGTGTGGAGTGTGCGGTGCTGGGGTGTGGAGTGTGCGGTGCTGGGGTGTGGAGTGTGCGGTGCTGGGGTGTGGAGTGTGCGGTGTTGGGGTGTGGAGTGTGCGGTGCTGGGGTGTGGAGTGTGCGGTGCTGTGTGTGGAGTGTGCGGTGCTGGGGTGTGGAGTGTGCGGTGCTGGGGTGTGGAGTGTGCAATGCTGGGGTGTGGAGTGTGCGGTGCTGGGGTGTGGAGTGTGCGGTGCTGGGGTGTGGTGTGTGCGGTGCTGGGGTGTGGAGTGTGCGGTGCTGGGTTGTGGAGTGTGCGGTGCAGGGGTGTGGAGTGTGCAGTGCTGGGTTGTGTCTGCGGTGCTGGGGAGTGGAGTGTGCGGTGCTGGGGTGTGGAGTGTGCAGTGCTGGGGTTTGGAGTGTGCGGTGCTGGGGTGTGACTGCGGTGCTGGGGTGTGGAGTGTGCGGTGCTGGGTTGTGGAGTGTTCGTGGCTGGGGTGTGGAGTGTGCAGTTCTGGGGTGTGGAGTATGCGGTGTTGGGGTTTGGAGTGTGCAGTGCTGGCGTGTGGAGTGTGCGGTGCTGGTGTGTGGATTATGCGGTGCTGGGTTGTGGAGTGTGCGGTGCTGGGGTGTGGAATGTGCAGTGCTGGTGTGTGGAGTGTGTGGTGCTGGGGTGTGGAATGTGTGTGCGGTGCTGGGGTGTGGAGTGTGCGGTGCTGGGATGTGGAGTGTTCGGTGCTGGGGTGTGGAGTGTGCGGTGCTGGGTGTGGAGTGTGCGGTGCTGTGGTGTGGAGTGTGCGGTGCTGGGGTGTGGAGTGTGCGGTGCTGGGGTGTGGAGTGTGCGGTGCTGGGGTGTGGAGTGTGCGGTGTTGGGGTGTGGAGTCTTCGGTGCTGGGGTGTGGAATGTGTGGTGCTGGGGTGTGGAGTGTGCGGTGCTGGGGTGTGGAGTGTGCGGTGCTGGGGTGTGGAGTGTGCGGTGCTGGGGTGTGGAGTGTGCGGTGCTGGTGTGTGGAGTGTGCGGGGCAGTGGTGTGAAGTGTGCGGTGCTGGGGCGTGGAGTGTGCGGTGTTGGGCTGTGGAGTGTGTGGTGCTAGGGTGTGGAGTGTGCGGTGCAGGGGTGTGGAGTGTGCCGTGTTGGGGTGTGGAGTGTGCGGTGCTGGGGTGTGGAGTGTGCTGTGTTGGGGTGTGGAGTGTGCGGTGCTGGGGTGTGAATGCGGTGCTGTGGTTTGGAGTGTGCGGTGCTGTGGTGTGGAGTGTGCGGTGCTGTGGTGTGGAGTGTGCGGTGCTGGGGTGTGGAGTGTGCGGTGCTGGTTTGTGGAGTGTGTGGTGCTGGGATGTGGAGCGTGCGGTGCTGGGGTGTGGAGTGTGCAATGCTGGGGTGCGGAGTGTGCGGTGCTGGGGTGTGGAGTGTGCGGTGCTGGGGTGCGGAGTGTGCGGTGCTGGGGTGTGGAGTTTGCGATGCTGTGTGTGGAGTGTGCGGTGCTGGGGTGTGGAGTGTGTGGTGCTGGGGTGTGGATTGTGCAGTGCTGGGGTGTGGAGTGTGCAGTGTTGGGGTGAGGAGTGTGCGGTGCTGGGGTCTGGAGTGCGCGGTGCTGGGGTGTGGAGTGTGCGGTGCTGGGGTGTGGAGTGTGCGGTGCTGGGGTGTGGAGTGTGTGGTGCTGGGGTGTGGAGAGTGCGGTGCTGGGGTGTGGAGTGAGCGGTGCTGGGGTGTGACTGCGGAGCTGGGGTGTGGAGTGTGCGGTCCTGAGGTGTGGAGTGTGCGGTGCTGGGGTGTGGAGTGTGCGATGCTGGGTGTGGAGTGTTCGGTGCTGGGGTGTGGAGTGTGCAGTGTTGGTGTGTGACTGCGGTGCTGGGGTGCGGAGTGTGCGGTGCTGGGGTGTGACATCGGAGCTGGGGTGTGGAGTGTGCGGTGCTGAGGTGTGAAGTGTGCGGTGCTAGGGTGTCGAGTGTGCGGTGCTGGGGTGTGGAGTGTGCGGTGCTGGGGTGTGGAGTGTGTGGTGGTGGGGTGTGGTTTGTGCAGTGTTGGGGTGTGGAGTATGCGGTGCTGGGGTGTGGAGTGTGCGGTGATGGGGTGTGGAGTGTGCCGTGCTAGGGTGCAGAGTGCGCTGTGCCAGGGTGTGGAGTGTGCAGTGCTGGGGTCTGGAGTGCGCGGTGCTGGGGTGTGGAGTGTGCGGTGATGGGGTGTGGAGTGTGCCGTGCTGGGGGGTGGAGTGTCCGATGCTGGCTGTGGAGTGTGCGGTGCTGGGGTGTGGAGTGTGTGGTGCTGGGTTGTGGAGTGTGCGGTGCTGGGGTGTGGAGTGTGCGGTGCTGGGATGTGGAGTGTGCGGTGCTGGGGTGTGGAGTGTGCGGTGCTGGGGTGTGGAGTGTGCCGTGCTGGGGTGCGGAGTGTGCGGTGCTGGGGTGTGACATCGGAGCTGGGGTGTGGAGTGTGCGGTGCTGGGGTGTGGAGTGTGCGGTGCTGGGATGTGGAGTGTGCGGTGCTGAGGTGTGGAGTGTGCGATGCTGGGGTGTTGAGTTTGCGATGCTGGGGTGTACAGTGTGCGGTGCTGGGGTGTGGAGTGTGTGGTGCTGGGGTGTGGATTGTGCAGTGCTGGGGTGTGGAGTGTGCAGTGTTGGGGTGAGGAGTGTGCGGTGCTGGGGTGTGGTGTGTGCGGTGTTGGGGTGTGGAGTATGCGGTGCTGGGGTGTGGAGTGTGCGGTGCTGGCGTGTGGAGAGTGCGGTGCTGGGGTGTGGAGTGTGCGGTGCTGGGGTGTGGAGTGTACGGTGCTGGGGTGTGGAGTGTGCGCTGCTGGGGTGTGGAGTGTGAGGTGCTGGTGTGTGGAGTGTGCGGTGTTGGGGTGTGGAGTGTGCGGTGCTTGGGTGTGGAGTGTGCGGTGCTGGGGTGTGGAGTGTGCGGTGTTGGGCTGTGTAGTGTGCGGTGCTGGGGAGTGGAGTGTGCGGTGCTGGGTGTGGAGTGTGCGGTGCTGGCGTGTGGAGTGTGCGGTGTTTGTGTGTGGAGTGTGCGGTGCTGGGGTGTGGAGTGTGCAGTGCTGGGTGTGGAGTGTGCAGTGCTGGGCTGTGGAGTGTGCGGTGCTGGGGTGCGACTGCGGTGCTACGGTGTGGAGTGTGCGGTGCTGGCGTGTGGAGTGTGCGGTGCTGGGGTGTGGAGTGTGCGATGCTGGGGTGTAGAGTGTGCGGTGCATTGTTGTGACTGCGGTGCTGGGGTGTGGAGTGTGCGGTGCTGAGGTGTGGAGTGTGTGGTGCTGGGGTGTGGAGTGTGCGGTGCTGGGGTGTGGAGTGTGCGGTGCTGGGGTGTGGAGTGTGCGGTGCTGGGGTGTGGAGTGTGCGGTGCTGGGGTGTGGAGTGTGCGGTGCTGGGGTGTGGAGTGTGCGGTGCTGGGGTGTGGAGTGTGCGGTGCTGGGGTTTGGAGTGTGCGGTGCTGGGGAGTTGAGTGTGCGGTGCTGGGGTGTGAGCGTGCGGTGCTGGGGTGTGGAGTGTGCAATGCTGGGATGTGGAGTGTGCGGTGTTGGGGTGTGGAGTGTGCGGTGCAAGGGTGTGGAGTGTGCGGTGCTGGGGTGTGGAGTGTGCGGTGCTGGGGTGTGGAGTGTGCAGTGTTGGGGTGTGGAGTGTGCGGTGCTGGGGTGTGGAGTGTGCGGTGCTGGGGTGTGGAGTTTGCAGTGTTGGGCTGTGAAGTGTGCGGTGCTGGGGAGTGGAGTGTGCGGTGCTGGGGAGTGAGCGTGCGGTGCTGGGGTGTGGAGTGTGCAATGCTGGGGTGTGGAGTGTGCCGTGTTGTGGTGTGGAGTGTGCGGTGTTGGGGAGTGGAGTGTGCGGTGCTGGGGTGTGGAGTGTGCGGTGCTGTGGTGTGGAGTGTGCGGTGTTGGGGTGTGGAGTGTGCGGTGCGGGGGTGTGAATGCGGTGCTGCGGTTTGGAGTGTGCGGTGCTGTGGTGTGGAGTGTGCGGTGCTTGGGTGTGGAGTGTTCGGTGCTGCTTTGTGGAGTGTTCGGTTTTGGGGTGTGGAGTGTGCGGTGCTGGGGTGTGGAGTGTGCGGTGCTGGGGTGTGACTGCGGTGCTGGGGTATGGAGTGTGCGGTGCTGAGGTGTGGAGTGTGCGGCGCTGGGGTGTGGAGTGTGCGGTGCTGAGGTAAGGAGTGTGCGGTGCTGGGGTGTGCAGTGTGCGGTGCTGGGGTGTGGAGTGTGCGGTGCTGGGGAGTGAAGTGTGCGGTGCTGCGGTGTGGAGTGTGCGGTGCTGAGGTGTGGAGTGTGCGGTGCTGGGGTGTGGAGTGTGCGGTGCTGGGATGTGGAGTGTGCGGTGCTGAGGTGTGGAGTGTGCGGTGCTGGGGTGTGGAGTGTGCTGTGTTGGGGTGTGTAGTGTGCGGTGCTGGGGTGTGAATGCGGTGCTGTGATTTGGAGTGTGCGGTGCTGTGGTGTGGAGTGTGCGGTGCTTGGGTGTGGAGTGTGCGGTGCTGGGGTGTGGAGTGTGCGGTGCTGGTTTGTGGAGTGTGCGGTGCTGGGGTGTGGAGTGTGCGGTGCTGGGGTGCGGAGTGTGCGGTGCTGGGGTGTGACATCGGAGCTGGGGTGTGGAGTGTGCGGTGCTGAGGTGTGGAGTGTGCAGTGCTGGGGTGTCGAGTGTGCGGTGCTGGGGTGTGGAGTTTGCGATGCTGGGGTGTGGAGTGTGTGGTGCTGGGGTGTGGTTTGTGCAGTGCTGGGGTGTGGAGTGTGCAGTGTTGGGGTGAGGAGTGTGCGGTGCTGGGGTCTGGAGTGCGCGGTGCTGGGGTGTGGAGTGTGCGGTGCTGGGGTGTGGAGTGTGTGGTGCTGGGGTGTGGAGTGTGCGGTGCTGGGGTGTGGAGTGAGCGGTGCTGGGGTGTGACTGCGGAGCTGGGGTGTGGAGTGTGAGGTGCTGGGGTGTGGAGTGTGCGGTGTTGGGGTGTGTAGTGTGCGGTGCTGGGGTGTGGAGTGTGCGATGCTGGGTGTGGAGTGTTCGGTGCTGGGGTGTGGAGTGTGCGGTGCTGGTGTGTGACTGCGGTGCTGGAGTGCGGAGTGTGCGGAGCTGGGGTGTGACATCGGAGCTGGGGTGTGGAGTGTGCGGTGCTGAGGTGTGAAGTGTGCGGTGCTGGGGTGTCGAGTGTGCGGTGCTGGGGTGTGGAGTGTGCGGTGCTGGGGTGTGGAGTGTGTGGTGGTGGGGTGTGGTTTGTGCAGTGTTGGGGTGTGGAGTATGCGGTGCTGGGGTGTGGAGTGTGCGGTGATTGGGTGTGGAGTGTGCCGTGCTAGGGTGCAGAGTGCGCTGTGCCTGGGTGTGGAGTGTGCAGTGCTGGGGTCTGGAGTGCGCGGTGCTGGGGTGTGGAGTGTGCGGTGATGGGGTGTGGAGTGTGCCGTGCTGGGGGGTGGAGTGTCCGATGCTGGGTGTGGAGTGTGCGGTGCTGGGGTGTGGAGTGTGTGGTGCTGGGTTGTGGAGTGTGCGGTGCTGGGGTGTGGAGTGTGCGGCGCTGGGGTGTGGAGTGTGCGGTGCTGGGGTGTCAAGTGTGCGGTGCTGGTGTGTGGAGTGTGCCTTGCTGTGGTGCGGAGTGTGCGGTGCTGGGGTGTGACATCGGAGCTGGGGTGTGGAGTGTGCGGTGCTGGGGTGTGGAGTGTGCGGTGCTGGGATGTGGAGTGTGCGGTGCTGAGGTGTGGAGTGTGCGGTGCTGGGGTGTGGAGTTTGCGATGCTGGGGTGTGCAGTGTGCGGTGCTGGGGTGTGGAGTGTGTGGTGCTGGGGTGTGGATTGTGCAGTGCTGGGGTGTGGAGTGTGCAGTGTTGGGGTGAGGAGTGTGCGGTGCTGGGGTGTGGTGTGTGCGGTGTTGGGGTGTGGAGTGTGCGGTGCTGGGGTGTGGAGTGTGCGGTGCTGGCGTGTGGAGTGTGCGGTGCTGGCGTGTGGAGTGTGCGGTGCTGGGGTGTGGAGTGTACGGTGCTGGGGTGTGGAGTGTGCGCTGCTGGGGTGTGGAGTGTGAGGTGCTGGTGTGTGGAGTGTGCGGTGTTGGGGTGTGGAGTGTGCGGTGCTTGGGTGTGGAGTGTGCGGTGCTGGGGTGTGGAGTGTGCGGTGTTGGGCTGTGTAGTGTGCGGTGCTGGGGAGTGGAGTGTGCGGTGCTGGGTGTGGAGTGTGCGGTGCTGGCGTGTGGAGTGTGCGGTGTTCGTGTGTGGCGTGTGCGCTGCTGGGGTGTGGAGTGTGCAGTGCTGGGTGTGGAGTGTGCAGTGCTGGGCTGTGGAGTGTGCGGTGCTGGGGTGTGACTGCGGTGCTACGGTGTGGAGTGTGCGAAGCTGGCGTGTGGAGTGTGCGGTGCAGGGGTGTGGAGTGTGCGATGCTGGGGTGTAGAGTGTGCGGTGCATTGTTGTGACTGCGGTGCTGGGGTGTGGAGTGTGCGGTGCTGAGGTGTGGAGTGTGTGGTGCTGGGGTGTGGAGTGTGCGGTGCTGGGGTGTGGAGTGTGCGGTGCTTGGGTGTGGAGTGTGCGGTGCTGGGGTGTGGAGTGTGCGGTGCTGGTTTGTGGAGTGTGCGGTGCTGGGGTGTGGAGTGTGCGGTGCTGGGGTGCGGAGTGTGCGGTGCTGGGGTGTGACATCGGAGCTGGGGTGTGGAGTGTGCGGTGCTGAGGTGTGGAGTGTGCAGTGCTGGGGTGTCGAGTGTGCGGTGCTGGGGTGTGGAGTTTGCGATGCTGGGGTGTGGAGTGTGTGGTGCTGGGGTGTGGTTTGTGCAGTGCTGGGGTGTGGAGTGTGCAGTGTTGGGGTGAGGAGTGTGCGGTGCTGGGGTCTGGAGTGCGCGGTGCTGGGGTGTGGAGTGTGCGGTGCTGGGGTGTGGAGTGTGTGGTGCTGGGGTGTGGAGTGTGCGGTGCTGGGGTGTGGAGTGAGCGGTGCTGGGGTGTGACTGCGGAGCTGGGGTGTGGAGTGTGAGGTGCTGGGGTGTGGAGTGTGCGGTGTTGGGGTGTGTAGTGTGCGGTGCTGGGGTGTGGAGTGTGCGATGCTGGGTGTGGAGTGTTCGGTGCTGGGGTGTGGAGTGTGCGGTGCTGGTGTGTGACTGCGGTGCTGGAGTGCGGAGTGTGCGGAGCTGGGGTGTGACATCGGAGCTGGGGTGTGGAGTGTGCGGTGCTGAGGTGTGAAGTGTGCGGTGCTGGGGTGTCGAGTGTGCGGTGCTGGGGTGTGGAGTGTGCGGTGCTGGGGTGTGGAGTGTGTGGTGGTGGGGTGTGGTTTGTGCAGTGTTGGGGTGTGGAGTATGCGGTGCTGGGGTGTGGAGTGTGCGGTGATTGGGTGTGGAGTGTGCCGTGCTAGGGTGCAGAGTGCGCTGTGCCTGGGTGTGGAGTGTGCAGTGCTGGGGTCTGGAGTGCGCGGTGCTGGGGTGTGGAGTGTGCGGTGATGGGGTGTGGAGTGTGCCGTGCTGGGGGGTGGAGTGTCCGATGCTGGGTGTGGAGTGTGCGGTGCTGGGGTGTGGAGTGTGTGGTGCTGGGTTGTGGAGTGTGCGGTGCTGGGGTGTGGAGTGTGCGGCGCTGGGGTGTGGAGTGTGCGGTGCTGGGGTGTCAAGTGTGCGGTGCTGGTGTGTGGAGTGTGCCTTGCTGTGGTGCGGAGTGTGCGGTGCTGGGGTGTGACATCGGAGCTGGGGTGTGGAGTGTGCGGTGCTGGGGTGTGGAGTGTGCGGTGCTGGGATGTGGAGTGTGCGGTGCTGAGGTGTGGAGTGTGCGGTGCTGGGGTGTGGAGTTTGCGATGCTGGGGTGTGCAGTGTGCGGTGCTGGGGTGTGGAGTGTGTGGTGCTGGGGTGTGGATTGTGCAGTGCTGGGGTGTGGAGTGTGCAGTGTTGGGGTGAGGAGTGTGCGGTGCTGGGGTGTGGTGTGTGCGGTGTTGGGGTGTGGAGTGTGCGGTGCTGGGGTGTGGAGTGTGCGGTGCTGGCGTGTGGAGTGTGCGGTGCTGGCGTGTGGAGTGTGCGGTGCTGGGGTGTGGAGTGTACGGTGCTGGGGTGTGGAGTGTGCGCTGCTGGGGTGTGGAGTGTGAGGTGCTGGTGTGTGGAGTGTGCGGTGTTGGGGTGTGGAGTGTGCGGTGCTTGGGTGTGGAGTGTGCGGTGCTGGGGTGTGGAGTGTGCGGTGTTGGGCTGTGTAGTGTGCGGTGCTGGGGAGTGGAGTGTGCGGTGCTGGGTGTGGAGTGTGCGGTGCTGGCGTGTGGAGTGTGCGGTGTTCGTGTGTGGCGTGTGCGCTGCTGGGGTGTGGAGTGTGCAGTGCTGGGTGTGGAGTGTGCAGTGCTGGGCTGTGGAGTGTGCGGTGCTGGGGTGTGACTGCGGTGCTACGGTGTGGAGTGTGCGAAGCTGGCGTGTGGAGTGTGCGGTGCAGGGGTGTGGAGTGTGCGATGCTGGGGTGTAGAGTGTGCGGTGCATTGTTGTGACTGCGGTGCTGGGGTGTGGAGTGTGCGGTGCTGAGGTGTGGAGTGTGTGGTGCTGGGGTGTGGAGTGTGCGGTGCTGGGGTGTGGAGTGTGCGGTGCTGGGGTGTGGAGTGTGCGGTGCTGGGGTGTGGAGTGTGCGGTGCTGGGGAGTTGAGTGTGCGGTGCTGGTGTGTGAGCGTGCGGTGCTGGGGTGTGGAGTGTGCAATGCTGGGATGTGGAGTGTGCGGTGTTGGGGTGTGGAGTGTGCGGTGCAAGGGTGTGGAGTGTGCGGTGCTGGGGTGTGGAGTGTGCGGTGCTGAGGTGTGGAGTGTGCAGTGTTGGGGTGTGGAGTGTGCGGTGCTGGGGTGTGGAGTGTGCGGTGCTGGGGTGTGGAGTTTGCAGTGTTGGGCTGTGAAGTGTGCGGTGCTGGGGAGTGGAGTGTGCGGTGCTGGGGTGTGAGCGTGCGGTGCTGGGGTGTGGAGTGTGCAATGCTGGGGTGTGGAGTGTGCCGTGTTGTGGTGTGGAGTGTGCGGTGTTGGGGAGTGGAGTGTGCGGTGCTGGGGTGTGGAGTGTGCGGTGCTGTGGTGTGGAGTGTGCGGTGTTGGGGTGTGGAGTGTGCGGTGCTGGGGTGTGAATGCGGTGCTGCGGTTTGGAGTGTGCGGTGCTGTGGTGTGGAGTGTGCGGTGCTTGGGTGTGGAGTGTTCGGTGCTGCTTTGTGGAGTGTTCGGTTTTGGGGTGTGGAGTGTGCGGTGCTGGGGTGTGGAGTGTGCGGTGCTGGGGTGTGACTGCGGTGCTGGGGTATGGAGTGTGCGGTGCTGAGGTGTGGAGTGTGCGGCGCTGGGGTGTGGAGTGTGCGGTGCTGAGGTAAGGAGTGTGCGGTGCTGGGGTGTGCAGTGTGCGGTGCTGGGGTGTGGAGTGTGCGGTGCTGGGGAGTGAAGTGTGCCGTGCTGGGGTGTGGAGTTTGCAGTGTTGGGCTGTGAAGTGTGCGGTGCTGGGGAGTGGAGTGTGCGGTGCTGGGGAGTGAGCGTGCGGTGCTGGGGTGTGGAGTGTGCAATGCTGGGGTGTGGAGTGTGCCGTGTTGTGGTGTGGAGTGTGCGGTGTTGGGGAGTGGAGTGTGCGGTGCTGGGGTGTGGAGTGTGCGGTGCTGTGGTGTGGAGTGTGCGGTGTTGGGGTGTGGAGTGTGCGGTGCGGGGGTGTGAATGCGGTGCTGCGGTTTGGAGTGTGCGGTGCTGTGGTGTGGAGTGTGCGGTGCTTGGGTGTGGAGTGTTCGGTGCTGCTTTGTGGAGTGTTCGGTTTTGGGGTGTGGAGTGTGCGGTGCTGGGGTGTGGAGTGTGCGGTGCTGGGGTGTGACTGCGGTGCTGGGGTATGGAGTGTGCGGTGCTGAGGTGTGGAGTGTGCGGCGCTGGGGTGTGGAGTGTGCGGTGCTGAGGTAAGGAGTGTGCGGTGCTGGGGTGTGCAGTGTGCGGTGCTGGGGTGTGGAGTGTGCGGTGCTGGGGAGTGAAGTGTGCGGTGCTGCGGTGTGGAGTGTGCGGTGCTGAGGTGTGGAGTGTGCGGTGCTGGGGTGTGGAGTGTGCGGTGCTGGGATGTGGAGTGTGCGGTGCTGAGGTGTGGAGTGTGCGGTGCTGGGGTGTGGAGTGTGCTGTGTTGGGGTGTGGAGTGTGCGGTGCTGGGGTGTGAATGCGGTGCTGTGGTTTGGAGTGTGCGGTGCTGTGGTGTGGAGTGTGCGGTGCTTGGGTGTGGAGTGTGCGGTGCTGGGGTGTGGAGTGTGCGGTGCTGGTTTGTGGAGTGTGCGGTGCTGGGGTGTGGAGTGTGCGGTGCTGGGGTGCGGAGTGTGCGGTGCTGGGGTGTGACATCGGAGCTGGGGTGTGGAGTGTGCGGTGCTGAGGTGTGGAGTGTGCAGTGCTGGGGTGTCGAGTGTGCGGTGCTGGGGTGTGGAGTTTGCGATGCTGGGGTGTGGAGTGTGTGGTGCTGGGGTGTGGTTTGTGCAGTGCTGGGGTGTGGAGTGTGCAGTGTTGGGGTGAGGAGTGTGCGGTGCTGGGGTCTGGAGTGCGCGGTGCTGGGGTGTGGAGTGTGCGGTGCTGGGGTGTGGAGTGTGTGGTGCTGGGGTGTGGAGTGTGCGGTGCTGGGGTGTGGAGTGAGCGGTGCTGGGGTGTGACTGCGGAGCTGGGGTGTGGAGTGTGAGGTGCTGGGGTGTGGAGTGTGCGGTGTTGGGGTGTGTAGTGTGCGGTGCTGGGGTGTGGAGTGTGCGATGCTGGGTGTGGAGTGTTCGGTGCTGGGGTGTGGAGTGTGCGGTGCTGGTGTGTGACTGCGGTGCTGGAGTGCGGAGTGTGCGGAGCTGGGGTGTGACATCGGAGCTGGGGTGTGGAGTGTGCGGTGCTGAGGTGTGAAGTGTGCGGTGCTGGGGTGTCGAGTGTGCGGTGCTGGGGTGTGGAGTGTGCGGTGCTGGGGTGTGGAGTGTGTGGTGGTGGGGTGTGGTTTGTGCAGTGTTGGGGTGTGGAGTATGCGGTGCTGGGGTGTGGAGTGTGCGGTGATTGGGTGTGGAGTGTGCCGTGCTAGGGTGCAGAGTGCGCTGTGCCTGGGTGTGGAGTGTGCAGTGCTGGGGTCTGGAGTGCGCGGTGCTGGGGTGTGGAGTGTGCGGTGATGGGGTGTGGAGTGTGCCGTGCTGGGGGGTGGAGTGTCCGATGCTGGGTGTGGAGTGTGCGGTGCTGGGGTGTGGAGTGTGTGGTGCTGGGTTGTGGAGTGTGCGGTGCTGGGGTGTGGAGTGTGCGGCGCTGGGGTGTGGAGTGTGCGGTGCTGGGGTGTCAAGTGTGCGGTGCTGGGGTGTGGAGTGTGCCTTGCTGTGGTGCGGAGTGTGCGGTGCTGGGGTGTGACATCGGAGCTGGGGTGTGGAGTGTGCGGTGCTGGGGTGTGGAGTGTGCGGTGCTGGGATGTGGAGTGTGCGGTGCTGAGGTGTGGAGTGTGCGGTGCTGGGGTGTGGAGTTTGCGATGCTGGGGTGTGCAGTGTGCGGTGCTGGGGTGTGGAGTGTGTGGTGCTGGGGTGTGGATTGTGCAGTGCTGGGGTGTGGAGTGTGCAGTGTTGGGGTGAGGAGTGTGCGGTGCTGGGGTGTGGTGTGTGCGGTGTTGGGGTGTGGAGTGTGCGGTGCTGGGGTGTGGAGTGTGCGGTGCTGGCGTGTGGAGTGTGCGGTGCTGGCGTGTGGAGTGTGCGGTGCTGGGGTGTGGAGTGTACGGTGCTGGGGTGTGGAGTGTGCGCTGCTGGGGTGTGGAGTGTGAGGTGCTGGTGTGTGGAGTGTGCGGTGTTGGGGTGTGGAGTGTGCGGTGCTTGGGTGTGGAGTGTGCGGTGCTGGGGTGTGGAGTGTGCGGTGTTGGGCTGTGTAGTGTGCGGTGCTGGGGAGTGGAGTGTGCGGTGCTGGGTGTGGAGTGTGCGGTGCTGGCGTGTGGAGTGTGCGGTGTTCGTGTGTGGCGTGTGCGCTGCTGGGGTGTGGAGTGTGCAGTGCTGGGTGTGGAGTGTGCAGTGCTGGGCTGTGGAGTGTGCGGTGCTGGGGTGTGACTGCGGTGCTACGGTGTGGAGTGTGCGAAGCTGGCGTGTGGAGTGTGCGGTGCAGGGGTGTGGAGTGTGCGATGCTGGGGTGTAGAGTGTGCGGTGCATTGTTGTGACTGCGGTGCTGGGGTGTGGAGTGTGCGGTGCTGAGGTGTGGAGTGTGTGGTGCTGGGGTGTGGAGTGTGCGGTGCTGGGGTGTGGAGTGTGCGGTGCTGGGGTGTGGAGTGTGCGGTGCTGGGGTGTGGAGTGTGCGGTGCTGGGGAGTTGAGTGTGCGGTGCTGGTGTGTGAGCGTGCGGTGCTGGGGTGTGGAGTGTGCAATGCTGGGATGTGGAGTGTGCGGTGTTGGGGTGTGGAGTGTGCGGTGCAAGGGTGTGGAGTGTGCGGTGCTGGGGTGTGGAGTGTGCGGTGCTGAGGTGTGGAGTGTGCAGTGTTGGGGTGTGGAGTGTGCGGTGCTGGGGTGTGGAGTGTGCGGTGCTGGGGTGTGGAGTTTGCAGTGTTGGGCTGTGAAGTGTGCGGTGCTGGGGAGTGGAGTGTGCGGTGCTGGGGTGTGAGCGTGCGGTGCTGGGGTGTGGAGTGTGCAATGCTGGGGTGTGGAGTGTGCCGTGTTGTGGTGTGGAGTGTGCGGTGTTGGGGAGTGGAGTGTGCGGTGCTGGGGTGTGGAGTGTGCGGTGCTGTGGTGTGGAGTGTGCGGTGTTGGGGTGTGGAGTGTGCGGTGCTGGGGTGTGAATGCGGTGCTGCGGTTTGGAGTGTGCGGTGCTGTGGTGTGGAGTGTGCGGTGCTTGGGTGTGGAGTGTTCGGTGCTGCTTTGTGGAGTGTTCGGTTTTGGGGTGTGGAGTGTGCGGTGCTGGGGTGTGGAGTGTGCGGTGCTGGGGTGTGACTGCGGTGCTGGGGTATGGAGTGTGCGGTGCTGAGGTGTGGAGTGTGCGGCGCTGGGGTGTGGAGTGTGCGGTGCTGAGGTAAGGAGTGTGCGGTGCTGGGGTGTGCAGTGTGCGGTGCTGGGGTGTGGAGTGTGCCGTGCTGTGGTGCGGAGTGTGCGGTGCTGGGGTGTGACATCGGAGCTGGGGTGTGGAGTGTGCGGTGCTGGGGTGTGGAGTGTGCGGTGCTGGGATGTGGAGTGTGCGGTGCTGAGGTGTGGAGTGTGCGGTGCTGGGGTGTGGAGTTTGCGATGCTGGGGTGTGCAGTGTGCGGTGCTGGGGTGTGGAGTGTGTGGTGCTGGAGTGTGGATTGTGCAGTGCTGGGGTGTTGAGTGTGCAGTGTTGGGGTGAGGAGTGTGCGGTGCTGGGGTGTGGTGTGTGCGGTGTTGGGGTGTGGAGTGCGCGGTGCTGGGGTGTGGAGTGTGCGGTGCTGGCGTGTGGAGTGTGCGGTGCTGGGGTGTGGAGTGTGCGGTGCTGGGGTGTGGAGTGTACGGTGCTGGGGTGTGGAGTGTGCGCTGCTGGGGTGTGGAGTGTGAGGTGCTGGTGTGTGGAGTGTGCGGTGTTGGGGTGTGGAGTGTGCGGTGCTGGGGTGTGGAGTGTGCGGTGCTTGGGTGTGGAGTGTGCGGTGCTGGGGTGTGGAGTGTGCGGCGCTGGGGTGTGACATCGGAGCTGGGGTGTGGAGTGTGCGGTGCTGGGGTGTGGAGTGTGCAGTGCTGGGTGTGGAGTGTGCAGTGCTGGGCTGTGGAGTGTGCGGTGCTGGGGTGTGACTGCGGTGCTACGGTGTGGAGTGTGCGGTGCTGGCGTGTGGAGTGTGCGGTGCAGGGGTGTGGAGTGTGCGATGCTGGGGTGTAGAGTGTGCGGTGCATTGTTGTGACTGCGGTGCTGGGGTGTGGAGTGTGCGGTGCTGGGGTGTGGAGTGTGCGGTGTTCGTGTGTGGCGTGTGCGGTGCTGGGGTGTGGAGTGTGCAGTGCTGGGTGTGGAGTGTGCAGTGCTGGGCTGTGGAGTGTGCGGTGCTGGGGTGTGACTGCGGTGCTACGGTGTGGAGTGTGCGAAGCTGGCGTGTGGAGTGTGCGGTGCAGGGGTGTGGAGTGTGCGATGCTGGGGTGTAGAGTGTGCGGTGCATTGTTGTGACGGCGGTGCTGGGGTGTGGAGTGTGCGGTGCTGAGGTGTGGAGTGTGTGGTGCTGGGGTGTGGAGTGTGCGGTGCTGGGGTGTGGAGTGTGCGGTGCTGGGGTGTGGAGTGTGCGGTGCTGGGGTGTGGAGTGTGCGGTGCTGGGGAGTTGAGTGTGCGGTGCTGGGGTGTGAGCGTGCGGTGCTGGGGTGTGGAGTGTGCAATGCTGGGATGTGGAGTGTGCGGTGTTGGGGTGTGGAGTGTGCGGTGCAAGGGTGTGGAGTGTGCGGTGCTGGGGTGTGGAGTGTGCGGTGCTGAGGTGTGGAGTGTGCAGTGTTGGGGTGTGGAGTGTGCGGTGCTGGGGTGTGGAGTGTGCGGTGCTGGGGTGTGGAGTTTGCAGTGTTGGGCTGTGAAGTGTGCGGTGCTGGGGAGTGGAGTGTGCGGTGCTGGGGTGTGAGCGTGCGGTGCTGGGGTGTGGAGTGTGCAATGCTGGGGTGTGGAGTGTGCCGTGTTGTGGTGTGGAGTGTGCGGTGTTGGGGAGTGGAGTGTGCGGTGCTGGGGTGTGGAGTGTGCGGTGCTGTGGTGTGGAGTGTGCGGTGTTGGGGTGTGGAGTGTGCGGTGCTGGGGTGTGAATGCGGTGCTGCGGTTTGGAGTGTGCGGTGCTGTGGTGTGGAGTGTGCGGTGCTTGGGTGTGGAGTGTTCGGTGCTGCTTTGTGGAGTGTTCGGTTTTGGGGTGTGGAGTGTGCGGTGCTGGGGTGTGGAGTGTGCGGTGCTGGGGTGTGACTGCGGTGCTGGGGTATGGAGTGTGCGGTGCTGAGGTGTGGAGTGTGCGGCGCTGGGGTGTGGAGTGTGCGGTGCTGAGGTAAGGAGTGTGCTGTGCTGGGGTGTGCAGTGTGCGGTGCTGGGGTGTGGAGTGTGCGGTGCTGGGGAGTGAAGTGTGCGGTGCTGCGGTGTGGAGTGTGCGGTGCTGAGGTGTGGAGTGTGCGGTGCTGGGGTGTGGAGTGTGCGGTGCTGGGATGTGGAGTGTGCGGTGCTGAGGTGTGGAGTGTGCGGTGCTGGGGTGTGGAGTGTGCTGTGTTGGGGTGTGGAGTGTGCGGTGCTGGGGTGTGAATGCGGTGCTGTGGTTTGGAGTGTGCGGTGCTGTGGTGTGGAGTGTGCGGTGCTTGGGTGTGGATTGTGCGGTGCTGGGGTGTGGAGTGTGCGGTGCTGGTTTGTGGAGTGTGCGGTGCTGGGGTGTGGAGTGTGCGGTGCTGGGGTGCGGAGTGTGCGGTGCTGGGGTGTGACATCGGAGCTGGGGTGTGGAGTGTGCGGTGCTGAGGTGTGGAGTGTGCAGTGCTGGGGTGTCGAGTGTGCGGTGCTGGGGTGTGGAGTTTGCGATGCTGGGGTGTGGAGTGTGTGGTGCTGGGGTGTGGTTTGTGCAGTGCTGGGGTGTGGAGTGTGCAGTGTTGGGGTGAGGAGTGTGCGGTGCTGGGGTCTGGAGTGCGCGTTGCTGGGGTGTGGAGTGTGCGGTGCTGGGGTGTGGAGTGTGTGGTGCTGGGGTGTGGAGTGTGCGGTGCTGGGGTGTGGAGTGAGCGGTGCTGGGGTGTGACTGCGGAGCTGGGGTGTGGAGTGTGAGGTGCTGGGGTGTGGAGTGTGCGGTGTTGGGGTGTGTAGTGTGCGGTGCTGGGGTGTGGAGTGTGCGATGCTGGGTGTGGAGTGTTCGGTGCTGGGGTGTGGAGTGTGCAGTGTTGGTGTGTGACTGCGGTGCTGGGGTGCGGAGTGTGCGGAGCTGGGGTGTGACATCGGAGCTGGGGTGTGGAGTGTGCGGTGCTGAGGTGTGAAGTGTGCGGTGCTGGGGTGTCGAGTGTGCGGTGCTGGGGTGTGGAGTGTGCGGTGCTGGGGTGTGGAGTGTGTGGTGGTGGGGTGTGGTTTGTGCAGAGTTGGGGTGTGGAGTATGCGGTGCTGGGGTGTGGAGTGTGCGGTGATGGGGTGTGGAGTGTGCCGTGCTAGGGTGCAGAGTGCGCTGTGCCTGGGTGTGGAGTGTGCAGTGCTGGGGTCTGGAGTGCGCGGTGCTGGGGTGTGGAGTGTGCGGTGATGGGGTGTGGAGTGTGCCGTGCTGGGGGGTGGAGTGTCCGATGCTGGGTGTGGAGTGTGCGGTGCTGGGGTGTGGAGTGTGTGGTGCTGGGTTGTGGAGTGTGCGGTGCTGGGGTGTGGAGTGTGCGGCGCTGGGGTGTGGAGTGTGCGGTGCTGGGGTGTCGAGTGTGCGGTGCTGGGGTGTGGAGTGTGCCGTGCTGTGGTGCGGAGTGTGCGGTGCTGGGGTGTGACATCGGAGCTGGGGTGTGGAGTGTGCGGTGCTGGGGTGTGGAGTGTGCGGTGCTGGGATGTGGAGTGTGCGGTGCTGAGGTGTGGAGTGTGCGGTGCTGGGGTGTGGAGTTTGCGATGCTGGGGTGTGCAGTGTGCGGTGCTGGGGTGTGGAGTGTGTGGTGCTGGGGTTTGGATTGTGCAGTGCTGGGGTGTGGAGTGTGCAGTGTTGGGGTGAGGAGTGTGCGGTGCTGGGGTGTGGTGTGTGCGGTGTTGGGGTGTGGAGTGGGCGGTGCTGGGGTGTGGAGTGTGCGGTGCTGGCGTGTGGAGTGTGCGGTGCTGGGGTGTGGAGTGTGCGGTGCTGGGGTGTGGAGTGTACGGTGCTGGGGTGTGGAGTGTGCGCTGCTGGGGTGTGGAGTGTGAGGTGCTGGTGTGTGGAGTGTGCGGTGTTGGGGTGTGGAGTGTGCGGTGCTTGGGTGTGGAGTGTGCGGTGCTGGGGTGTGGAGTGTGCGGTGTTGGGCTGTGTAGTGTGCGGTGCTGGGGAGTGGAGTGTGCGGTGCTGGGTGTGGAGTGTGCGGTGCTGGCGTGTGGAGTGTGCGGTGTTCGTGTGTGGCGTGTGCGGTGCTGGGGTGTGGAGTGTGCAGTGCTGGGTGTGGAGTGTGCAGTGCTGGGCTGTGGAGTGTGCGGTGCTGGGGTGTGACTGCGGTGCTACGGTGTGGAGTGTGCGGTGCTGGCGTGTGGAGTGTGCGGTGCAGGGGTGTGGAGTGTGCGATGCTGGGGTGTAGAGTGTGCGGTGCATTGTTGTGACTGCGGTGCTGGGGTGTGGAGTGTGCGGTGCTGAGGTGTGGAGTGTGTGGTGCTGGGGTGTGGAGTGTGCGGTGCTGGGGTGTGGAGTGTGCGGTGCTGGGGTGTGAATGCGGTGCTGTGGTTTGGAGTGTGCGGTGCTGTGGTGTGGAGTGTGCGGTGCTTGGGTGTGGATTGTGCGGTGCTGGGGTGTGGAGTGTGCGGTGCTGGTTTGTGGAGTGTGCGGTGCTGGGGTGTGGAGTGTGCGGTGCTGGGGTGCGGAGTGTGCGGTGCTGGGGTGTGACATCGGAGCTGGGGTGTGGAGTGTGCGGTGCTGAGGTGTGGAGTGTGCAGTGCTGGGGTGTCGAGTGTGCGGTGCTGGGGTGTGGAGTTTGCGATGCTGGGGTGTGGAGTGTGTGGTGCTGGGGTGTGGTTTGTGCAGTGCTGGGGTGTGGAGTGTGCAGTGTTGGGGTGAGGAGTGTGCGGTGCTGGGGTCTGGAGTGCGCGTTGCTGGGGTGTGGAGTGTGCGGTGCTGGGGTGTGGAGTGTGTGGTGCTGGGGTGTGGAGTGTGCGGTGCTGGGGTGTGGAGTGAGCGGTGCTGGGGTGTGACTGCGGAGCTGGGGTGTGGAGTGTGAGGTGCTGGGGTGTGGAGTGTGCGGTGTTGGGGTGTGTAGTGTGCGGTGCTGGGGTGTGGAGTGTGCGATGCTGGGTGCGGAGTGTTCGGTGCTGGGGTGTGGAGTGTGCAGTGTTGGTGTGTGACTGCGGTGCTGGGGTGCGGAGTGTGCGGAGCTGGGGTGTGACATCGGAGCTGGGGTGTGGAGTGTGCGGTGCTGAGGTGTGAAGTGTGCGGTGCTGGGGTGTCGAGTGTGCGGTGCTGGGGTGTGGAGTGTGCGGTGCTGGGGTGTGGAGTGTGTGGTGGTGGGGTGTGGTTTGTGCAGAGTTGGGGTGTGGAGTATGCGGTGCTGGGGTGTGGAGTGTGCGGTGATGGGGTGTGGAGTGTGCCGTGCTAGGGTGCAGAGTGCGCTGTGCCTGGGTGTGGAGTGTGCAGTGCTGGGGTCTGGAGTGCGCGGTGCTGGGGTGTGGAGTGTGCGGTGATGGGGTGTGGAGTGTGCCGTGCTGGGGGGTGGAGTGTCCGATGCTGGGTGTGGAGTGTGCGGTGCTGGGGTGTGGAGTGTGTGGTGCTGGGTTGTGGAGTGTGCGGTGCTGGGGTGTGGAGTGTGCGGCGCTGGGGTGTGGAGTGTGCGGTGCTGGGGTGTCGAGTGTGCGGTGCTGGGGTGTGGAGTGTGCCGTGCTGTGGTGCGGAGTGTGCGGTGCTGGGGTGTGACATCGGAGCTGGGGTGTGGAGTGTGCGGTGCTGGGGTGTGGAGTGTGCGGTGCTGGGATGTGGAGTGTGCGGTGCTGAGGTGTGGAGTGTGCGGTGCTGGGGTGTGGAGTTTGCGATGCTGGGGTGTGCAGTGTGCGGTGCTGGGGTGTGGAGTGTGTGGTGCTGGGGTGTGGATTGTGCAGTGCTGGGGTGTGGAGTGTGCAGTGTTGGGGTGAGGAGTGTGCGGTGCTGGGGTGTGGTGTGTGCGATGTTGGGGTGTGGAGTGGGCGGTGCTGGGGTGTGGAGTGTGCGGTGCTGGCGTGTGGAGTGTGCGGTGCTGGGGTGTGGAGTGTGCGGTGCTGGGGTGTGGAGTGTACGGTGCTGGGGTGTGGAGTGTGCGCTGCTGGGGTGTGGAGTGTGAGGTGCTGGTGTGTGGAGTGTGCGGTGTTGGGGTGTGGAGTGTGCGGTGCTTGGGTGTGGAGTGTGCGGTGCTGGGGTGTGGAGTGTGCGGTGTTGGGCTGTGTAGTGTGCGGTGCTGGGGAGTGGAGTGTGCGGTGCTGGGTGTGGAGTGTGCGGTGCTGGCGTGTGGAGTGTGCGGTGTTCGTGTGTGGCGTGTGCGGTGCTGGGGTGTGGAGTGTGCAGTGCTGGGTGTGGAGTGTGCAGTGCTGGGCTGTGGAGTGTGCGGTGCTGGGGTGTGACTGCGGTGCTACGGTGTGGAGTGTGCGGTGCTGGCGTGTGGAGTGTGCGGTGCAGGGGTGTGGAGTGTGCGATGCTGGGGTGTAGAGTGTGCGGTGCATTGTTGTGACTGCGGTGCTGGGGTGTGGAGTGTGCGGTGCTGAGGTGTGGAGTGTGTGGTGCTGGGGTGTGGAGTGTGCGGTGCTGGGGTGTGGAGTGTGCGGTGCTGGGGTGTGGAGTGTGCGGTGCTGGGGTGTGGAGTGTGCGGTGCTGGGGAGTTGAGTGTGCGGTGCTGGGGTGTGAGCGTGCGGTGCTGGGGTGTGGAGTGTGCAATGCTGGGATGTGGAGTGTGCGGTGTTGGGGTGTGGAGTGTGCGGTGCAAGGGTGTGGAGTGTGCGGTGCTGGGGTGTGGAGTGTGCGGTGCTGAGGTGTGGAGTGTGCAGTGTTGGGGTGTGGAGTGTGCGGTGCTGGGGTGTGGAGTGTGCGGTGCTGGGGTGTGGAGTTTGCAGTGTTGGGCTGTGAAGTGTGCGGTGCTGGGGAGTGGAGTGTGCGGTGCTGGGGTGTGAGCGTGCGGTGCTGGGGTGTGGAGTGTGCAATGCTGGGGTGTGGAGTGTGCCGTGTTGTGGTGTGGAGTGTGCGGTGTTGGGGAGTGGAGTGTGCGGTGCTGGGGTGTGGAGTGTGCGGTGCTGTGGTGTGGAGTGTGCGGTGTTGGGGTGTGGAGTGTGCGGTGCTGGGGTGTGAATGCTGTGCTGCGGTTTGGAGTGTGCGGTGCTGTGGTGTGGAGTGTGCGGTGCTTGGGTGTGGAGTGTTCGGTGCTGCTTTGTGGAGTGTTCGGTTTGGGGGTGTGGAGTGTGCGGTGCTGGGGTGTGGAGTGTGCGGTGCTGGGGTGTGACTGCGGTGCTGGGGTATGGAGTGTGCGGTGCTGAGGTGTGGAGTGTGCGGCGCTGGGGTGTGGAGTGTGCGGTGCTGAGGTAAGGAGTGTGCGGTGCTGGGGTGTGCAGTGTGCGGTGCTGGGGTGTGGAGTGTGCGGTGCTGGGGAGTGAAGTGTGCGGTGCTGCGGTGTGGAGTGTGCGGTGCTGAGGTGTGGAGTGTGCGGTGCTGGGGTGTGGAGTGTGCGGTGCTGGGATGTGGAGTGTGCGGTGCTGAGGTGTGGAGTGTGCGGTGCTGGGGTGTGGAGTGTGCTGTGTTGGGGTGTGGAGTGTGCGGTGCTGGGGTGTGAATGCGGTGCTGTGGTTTGGAGTGTGCGGTGCTGTGGTGTGGAGTGTGCGGTGCTTGGGTGTGGATTGTGCGGTGCTGGGGTGTGGAGTGTGCGGTGCTGGTTTGTGGAGTGTGCGGTGCTGGGGTGTGGAGTGTGCGGTGCTGGGGTGCGGAGTGTGCGGTGCTGGGGTGTGACATCGGAGCTGGGGTGTGGAGTGTGCGGTGCTGAGGTGTGGAGTGTGCAGTGCTGGGGTGTCGAGTGTGCGGTGCTGGGTTGTGGAGTGTGCGGTGCTGGGGTATGGAGTGTGCGGTGCTGGGGTGTCGAGTGTGCGGTGCTGGGGTGTGGAGTGTGCCGTGCTGTGGTGCGGAGTGTGCGGTGCTGGGGTGTGACATCGGAGCTGGGGTGTGGAGTGTGCGGTGCTGGGGTGTGGAGTGTGCGGTGCTGGGATGTGGAGTGTGCGGTGCTGAGGTGTGGAGTGTGCGGTGCTGGGGTGTGGAGTTTGCGATGCTGGGGTGTGCAGTGTGCGGTGCTGGTGTGTGGATTGTGCAGTGCTGGGGTGTTGAGTGTGCAGTGTTGGGGTGAGGAGTGTGCGGTGCTGGGGTGTGGTGTGTGCGGTGTTGGGGTGTGGAGTGTGCGGTGCTGGGGTGTGGAGTGTGCGGTGCTGGCGTGTGGAGTGTGCGGTGCTGGGGTGTGGAGTGTGCGGTGCTGGGGTGTGGAGTGTACGGTGCTGGGGTGTGGAGTGTGCGCTGCTGGGGTGTGGAGTGTGAGGTGCTGGTGTGTGGAGTGTGCGGTGTTGGGGTGTGGAGTGTGCGGTGCTGGGGTGTGGAGTGTGCGGTGCTTGGGTGTGGAGTGTGCGGTGCTGGGGTGTGGAGTGTGCGGCGCTGGGGTGTGACATCGGAGCTGGGGTGTGGAGTGTGCGGTGCTGGGGTGTGGAGTGTGCAGTGCTGGGTGTGGAGTGTGCAGTGCTGGGCTGTGGAGTGTGCGGTGCTGGGGTGTGACTGCGGTGCTACGGTGTGGAGTGTGCGGTGCTGGCGTGTGGAGTGTGCGGTGCAGGGGTGTGGAGTGTGCGATGCTGGGGTGTAGAGTGTGCGGTGCATTGTTGTGACTGCGGTGCTGGGGTGTGGAGTGTGCGGTGCTGGGGTGTGGAGTGTGCGGTGCTGGGGTGTGAGTGTGTGGTGCTGGGTCTGGAGTGTGCGGTGCTGGGGTGTGGAGTGTGCGGTGCTGGGGTGTGGAGTGTGCGGTGCTGGGGAGTTGAGTGTGCGGTGCTGGGGTGTGAGCGTGCGGTGCTGGGGTGTGGAGTGTGCAATGCTGGGGTGTGGAGTGTGCGGTGTTGGGGTGTGGAGTGTGCGGTGCTGGGGTGTGGAGTGTGCGGTGCTGAGGTGTGGAGTGTGCGGTGCTGGGGTGTGGAGTGTGCAGTGTTGGGGTGTGGAGTGTGCAGTGTTGGGGTGTGGAGTGTGTGGTGCTGGGGTGTGGAGTGTGCGGTGCTGGGGTGTGGAGTGTGCGGAGCTGGGCTGTGGAGTGTGTGGTGCTGGAGTGTGGAGTGTGCGGTGCTGGGGTGTGGAGTGTGCGGTGCTGGGGTGTGGAGTGTGCGGTGCTGGGGTGTGGAGTTTGCAGTGTTGGGCTGTGAAGTGTGCGGTGCTGGGGAGTGGAGTGTGCGGTGCTGGGGTGTGGAGTGTGCGGTGCTGGGGTGTGAATGCGGTGCTGCGGTTTGGAGTGTGCGGTGCTGTGGTGTGGAGTGTGCGGTGCTTGGGTGTGGAGTGTTCGGTGCTGCTTTGTGGAGTGTTCGGTTTTGTGGTGTGGAGTGTGTGGTGCTGGGCGGTGCTGGGGTGTGACTGCGGTGCTGGGGTGTGGAGTGTGCGGTGCTGAGGTGTGGAGTGTGCGGCGCTGGGGTGTGGAGTGTGCGGTGCTGAGGTAATGAGTGTGCGGTGCTGGGGTGTGCAGTGTGTGGTGCTGGGGTGTGGAGTGTGCGGTGCTGGGGAGTGGAGTGTGCGGTGCTGCGGTGTGGAGTGTGCGGTGCTGAGGTGTGGAGTGGGCGGTGCAGGGGCGTGGAGTGTGTGGTGCTGGGGTGTGGAGTGTGCGGTGCTGGGGTGTGGAGTTTGCAGTGATGGGCTGTGGAGTGTGCGGTGCTGGGGAGTGGAGTGTGCGGTGCTGGGGTGTGAGCGTGCGGTGCTGGGGTGTGGAGTGTGCAATGCTGGGGTGTGGAGTGTGCCGTGTTGGGGTGTGGAGTGTGCGGTGTTGGGGAGTGGAGTGTGCGGTGCTGGGGTGTGGAGTGTGCGGTGCTGTGGTGTGGAGTGTGCGGTGTTGGGGTGTGGAGTGTGCGGTGCTGGGGTGTGAATGCGGTGCTGCGGTTTGGAGTGTGCGGTGCTGTGGTGTGGAGTGTGCGGTGCTTGGGTGTGGAGTGTTCGGTGCTGGTTTGTGGAGTGTTCGGTGTTGGGGTGTGGAGTGTGCGGTGCTGGGGTGTGGAGTGTGCGGTGCTGGTGTGTGACTGCGGTGCTGGGGTGTGGAGTGTGCGGTGCTGAGGTGTGGAGTGTGCGGCGCTGGGGTGTGGAGTGTGCGGTGCTGGGGTGTGGAGTGTGCGGTGCTGGGGTGTGGAGTGTGCGGTGCTGGGGTGTGGAGTGTGCGGTGCTGGGGTGTGGAGTGTGCGGTGCTTGGATGTGGAGTGTGCGGTGCTGGGGTGTGGAGTGTGCGGTGCTGGGGTGTGGAGTGTGCGGTGCTGGGATGTGGAGTGTGCGGTGCTGAGGTGTGGAGTGTGCGGTGCTGGTGTGTCGAGTGTGCGGTGCTGGGGTGCGGAGTGTGCGGTGCTGGGGTGTGGAGTGTGCGGTGCTGGGGTGTGGAGTGTGCGGTGCTGGGGTGTGGAGTGTGCGGTGCTGAGGTGTGGAGTGTGCGGTGCTGGGGTGTCGAGTGTGCGGTGCTGGGGTGTGCAGTATGCGGTGCTGGGGTGTGGAGTGTGTGGTGCTGGGGTGTGGATTGTGCAGTGCTGGGGTGTGGAGTGTGCAGTGTTGGAGTGAGGAGTGTGCGGTGCTGGGGTGTGGGGTGTGCGGTGTTGGGGTGTGGAGTGTGCGGTGCTGGGGTGTGGAGTGTGCGGTGCTGGCGTGTGGAGGGTGCGGTGCTGGGGTGTGGAGTGTGCGGTGCTGGGGTGTGGAGTGTACGGTGCTGGGGTGTGGAGTGTGCGCTGCTGGGGTGTGGAGTGTGAGGTGCTGGTGTGTGGAGTGTGCGGTGTTGGGGTGTGGAGTGTGCGGTGCTTGGGTGTGTAGTGTGCGGTGCTGGGGAGTGGAGTGTGCGGTGCTGGGTGTCGAGTGTGCGGTGCTGGCGTGTGGAGTGTGCAGTGCTGGGTGTGGAGTGTGCAGTGCTGGGCTGTGGAGTGTGCGGTGCTGGGGTGTGACTGCGGTGCTACGGTGTGGAGTGTGCGGTGCTGGCGTGTGGAGTGTGCGGTGCTGGGGTGTGGAGTGTGCGATGCTGGGGTGTAGAGTGTGCGGTGCATTGTTGTGACTGCGGTGCTGGGGTGTGGAGTGTGCGGCGCTGAGGTGTGGAGTGTGTGGTGCTGGGGTGTGGAGTGTGCGGTGCTGGGGTGTGGAGTGTGCGGTGCTGGGGTGTGGAGTGTGCGGTGCTGGGGTGTGGAGTGTGCGGTGCTGGGGAGTTGAGTGTGCGGTGCTGGGGTGTGGGCGTGCGGTGCTGGGGTGTGGAGTGTGCAATGCTGGGATGTGGAGTGTGCGGTGTTGGGGTGTGGAGTGTGCGGTGCAAGGGTGTGGAGTGTGCGGTGCTGGGGTGTGGAGTGTGCGGTGCTGGGGTGTGGAGTGTGCAGTGTTGGGGTGTGGAGTGTGCGGTGCTGGGGTGTGGAGTGTGCGGTGCTGGGGTGTGTAGAGGGTTCCATCTCTGCTACTCCACTACTGGGCCGATATCTGGGGTTTGAGTATCTGTGTGTGTCTCTCTCCAGCTGGCACTGAAACTTCAGAGGCCAGGGGATGCCGCACTGGGACACCTCCACGGGAGAGAGCACTGAATCAAGCCTGCCGTTTATCCCTAACCGGAAGCCTGAGGCTTATATCACACAGATATCCAGACCCCCACCAATGCCCAGGTGATTCTCTCTCTTGCCGGTGGTGCAACACCCACCCGGTTCCTACTTCGCTGGAGTAGCTTTCCCAAGAGAGAGAATAGGACACTGCTGTTTATTACCTAACTAGCAGCCTGTCCTGAGTGAATTGTTCAAGATGACCCTAGATTCTCGAACCCGGAATTAAGGTGAGGAATATCTTAACAATGACTTGGTCAGAGATCGCTGGTGAGAGATTGAAGAATTTAAACGACTCCAATTATCAGCAAATCAAAGTTTATTGCAAAACCCAGGTCAAAATCATCAAACAGAAGAAATTATAATAAAATCTTAAACTCTAACACAAACTAAGTCTATTCAGAAAGTACTATAACGGACACAACGTAAAATCTTATTGTTACACAGTTTTAGCAATGACACAGAACACAAATCAAGTCCCCTTCCCCAAAGCCTCAACCACGATCAAGGTCAAGGGAGTTTCGCAAGCTGCTGCAGGGTACTTACAGTCACAGGCTGCAGGAGGTCAAGTCAAAGGTGGAGAGGTCAAGCCAAGAGACCCTCAATCGAAATACAGCCCCTTTTATATCCGTTTTACCTGGCCTTTTCCTGTATTCGGCCAGCCCCTTTTGCATTGAATTGGTAAGGTTTAAAGTTCCCGCTGGTCCCGCCCCCTTTGAGCCGGTCAGAGCTGTCGACTTCCGGGTTTTCCTCCCCCTTTGCGTTGTATCGGTCCAAGTTTAAAGTTCCCGCTGGTCCCGCCCCCTTTGAGCCGGTCAGAGCTGTTCGCTTCCGGGTTCTCCTCGCAGGTCCGCTCCTTCCAGCCAGGCAGACCTGCCGCGATTTGAATTTGGCGCCGACTCCGCCCCCTCCACCCAGTGAGTTCCTGCCGGTGGCTTCTGTCAAGATTGGAGTACCTCCCCCAGGTCCGCCTCCAACTTGGTTTTTCTACCGTTTATCTTCAAGGGGCTTTTCCAGCGCAATATACTGAGCCCAGACAGTCTGCTTTTTGGGATAACAAGGTTAAGCTCTCTTGTGAAGATTTTCAAAGTCTTCCAGCTGCTCCGGAGATGGCTGCTATTCTCACCTTGCTATGTTGATGGGGTGTTAATTGGATTCTGCTCTGGTGGAGGCCAAGTCATTTACATCTGCATGGGGCTATGACCATCCCATTGTCCTGCTTGCAGGCAGGCCCCCCTGTGTATTCCCGTGCCCCTTTGTCTGTGTTTTAATCTTATCTCGTTGTCTGGCTCCTTCTTCCTTGTAGCTCCTAGGGGGGGGTTTGTAAATACCTATACCCCTATTCAGCTCAGCGGATCAAGCCTGCTGGGAAATCTGGTTACGTTCTCTTGGCTGAAAAGTCAGTTTACAGTCTCTGGGTTTTATCCTTGGGCAGTCCAAAAAGGCCGAATTGCCCGAAAACCTTACAGATGCCCCTTCGATACGTCCCTACCTGCTTGGACCGTATCGACACAGGTGAAGGGCAATCATTTCCTTTTGTGTGGACCATAGGCCCCCCCTCAACAACATGCGAAACTACAAGTCCCAGGACAGTTCCCTTAGTCTAGGCTACCCCTGATTTCATTGAAAGGGAAAGACAAGACCATACTTAATTCAAACACACAGTAACATACACACATTTTACCGGAACCCCAAACGTAAGGGTCCCTGTACATATATCACAATCAAGTAACTGAAACCCGCGAATCCATACAACTATTTACATGTGACTCTATTTATTTCACTAAGGATCCTCTTTTCTGGGCTGCACTTCGCTTCTTCCCGTTGAAGGCTCTTCATTTTTCCTCCGTCGTCGATACCTGCAGCTGAGAGGTTCAGTACAACTGAGGCGACAGCATAATGTACCCCCTGATATAATAGTTTCTTTGTGGGGACGAGCAGCAAACCATTTTCGGGCCCCCGGGTGGTGATTGGACAGTTTATACTGCAAATAGCCCCTGAGGCAGCCTCCAGAATGGGACCCTGCACCTGGACCGGACCAGGGTCTGGGGCTAGAACTACCCCTGCGCTCCCTTTTTCCTGAGGCTGCTCCCTGGGTAGTCATACGGGTTCTTGTGGTGTGGGTGCGGGCAGGCCCTGGCCCGTTGCCATTGCCACCTGTCCCGACCCAGCTGCTAGGTTCTGCAACAAGGCTAAGAGTTTTTTTAATTCGATGGTTTCCGGGGCAGCTGCTCCTGCCGCCGGGGTCTGACTCTCTACTGCGGGAGCCCTCTCCTCCTTGCTAGGGTTCTCACACTCCCTCTTGAAATGCCCGGTCTTTCCACACCCGTAGCATACCGGTCTCTTGTCGGAGGTCCGGGAGCCCTCATGCTTCCACTCGCTCTTAGGGGGTGCTGGTGTGATTCCATGCACCTGACCCTTATGGGGCTTTTCCTCTCTCCTCTCCCCGTTGCGATATGCAAGGGTGAGTTTTCTAAGGACCTCTGCCTCATTAAGGTCCGGACTCTGCGGGTCGAACCAGTGTTCGGCCTTTGCCCTAACGTGAGGGAGACAGTTAGCTACGAGGGTCTTCAGCCAGTGGGCTGTTATCTCATCTAAATTCTGCCGATCCGCGGGAGTCCCACACGCCTCCACAAAGACAGTCCACAGCCTGTCTGCGAACATATTTGGCGATTCCCCTAGCTGCTGCTTGGTTTCCCCCACCCTCATGAAAGGGCTACCCAGATTCAAGCCCATTGCCTCCAGAACAGCAGTCCGTGCTGCCACCCATGTGTCAGGTCGTCCCCCATTCCCGGAGGTCACTGCCCTGCATAGTTGGGGATCTAGGGTCATCAGGAGCATCCTTATTTGCTCCCCCTCGTCGCAGTCATTAATGCTGGCTGCCTGCTTCACCTCCATAAAATGAAGCGACGGATTCCCTTTTGGAGTTAGCCTGGGAACGTGGGCCACCATCCCCCTGAGCGCGGATGCCCCATGAGGAATGATAATGTCGCCCTCAACCGGTCCCCTATTCGCCAGCCCCGCCGGGGGACCATACCTTCTCTGTCTGACAGGGCACATCTGCCCTACCTGGGGTTCCTGCTCCTCCTCCCCACTGTCTGGCTCTTCTTCTCCTGTGTCCTCTCGCCCTACCACCCCTGGGTTAACTACCCACACAGGAGATGCTGTTACCTGGGGATCCCTCTCTGCTCCCCCTTGGGCCCGTCCCTTCCTGGACTCCCCGTTCCCCGCCTGCCGACCCGGGCACGATCCCGGTGCCTCAGGAGGCGGTCTATTCCCCTTGGCCTTTGGGGAATCATCCGCTGCGAGGAACACCTTGCCCCTAGGGAACCCCCCTGGACCTACCAGGTGTACCTGTCCCCTGACCTTGGACAAGGTCTCCTCCAACTCCGTTATTCGTGCCGGGCACGGCCCATGAGCACAGTCCCCTACTTCCTCGCGAGCCACTCGGTACGCTGCCTGGATGTCCCAGTACTTCCCCTCCAGCTTCCTACACTGCTCTGTACTCCGAGCACAGAGTTCCTGGAGCCTCCGTTCCTTTTCTTTACCCTCCACTATCTGGCAGTGGAGATAGTCCTTCTCGCACCGGTTAGACTCGCTTTCCTGTAGGCTGCCCCGTTTAATTTCTGCCAATTCCTCCCGCAGTCGTTCCGCTGCGCTAGCGCTGTCCTGTTTAATTTCTGCCAATTCCTCCCGCAGTCGTTCCGCTGCGCTAGCGCTGTCCCCTGCGCTGGCCCTCACTTCTCCCAACTCCTGCTCTAATTCTTCGACCCTTCGCTCTGTTTTGACTACCTGCTGGGACAGGCAGACCAGCCAAACTGCCTTCTCCAAGTGCCTTTTGTGCGCCTTACTTTCTGTCCATGCAGCCGCTGCCATTACAGGTCGCTCCGCATTGATTAGTTCTGAGACCCAAGGTTTGGTGAGGTTGACCTTTTGCCACATATACGAGGAGATTCTCTCCTCCATTTTACTTCGTTCCCTCACCCCCTCTGCCAAGTCACATACTCCAAACCACCGGGTCCTGCCGCGGTCGCCATTGTAGAGGGTTCCATCTCTGCTACTCCACTACTGGGCCGATATCTGGGGTTTGAGTATCTGTGTGTGTCTCTCTCCAGCTGGCACTGAAACTTCAGAGGCCAGGGGATGCCGCACTGGGACACCTCCACGGGAGAGAGCACTGAATCAAGCCTGCCGTTTATCCCTAACCGGAAGCCTGAGGCTTATATCACACAGATATCCAGACCCCCACCAATGCCCAGGTGATTCTCTCTCTTGCCGGTGGTGCAACACCCACCCGGTTCCTACTTCGCTGGAGTAGCTTTCCCAAGAGAGAGAATAGGACACTGCTGTTTATTACCTAACCAGCAGCCTGTCCTGAGTGAATTGTTCAAGATGACCCTAGATTCTCGAACCCGGAATTAAGGTGAGGAATATCTTAACAATGACTTGGTCAGAGATCGCTGGTGAGAGATTGAAGAATTTAAACGACTCCAATTATCAGCAAATCAAGGTTTATTGCAAAACCCAGGTCAAAATCATCAAACAGAAGAAATTATAATAAAATCTTAAACTCTAACACAAACTAAGTCTATTCAGAAAGTACTATAACGGACACAACGTAAAATCTTATTGTTACACAGTTTTAGCAATGACACAGAACACAAATCAAGTCCCCTTCCCCAAAGCCTCAACCACTATCAAGGTCAAGGGAGTTTCGCAAGCTGCTGCAGGGTACTTACAGTCACAGGCTGCAGGAGGTCAAGTCAAAGGTGGAGAGGTCAAGCCAAGAGACCCTCAATCGAAACACAGCCCCTTTTATATCCGTTTTACCTGGCCTTTTCCTGTGTTCGGCCAGCCCCTTTTGCATTGAATTGGTAAGGTTTAAAGTTCCCGCTGGTCCCGCCCCCTTTGAGCCGGTCAGAGCTGTCGACTTCCGGGTTTTCCTCCCCCTTTGCGTTGTATCGGTCCAAGTTTAAAGTTCCCGCTGGTCCCGCCCCCTTTGAGCCGGTCAGAGCTGTTCGCTTCCGGGTTCTCCTCGCAGGTCCGCTCCTTCCAGCCAGGCAGACCTGCCGCGATTTGAATTTGGCGCCGACTCCGCCCCCTCCACCCAGTGAGTTCCTGCCGGTGGCTTCTGACAAGATTGGAGTACCTCCCCCAGGTCCGCCTCCAACTTGGTTTTTCTACCGTTTATCTTCAAGGGGCTTTTCCAGCGCAATATACTGAGCCCAGACAGTCTGCTTTTTGGGATAACAAGGTTAAGCTCTCTTGTGAAGATTTTCAAAGTCTTCCAGCTGCTCCGGAGACGGCTGCTATTTTCACCTTGCTATGTTGATGGGGTGTTAATTGGATTCTGCTCTGGTGGAGGCCAAGTCATTTACATCTGCATGGGGCTATGACCATCCCATTGTCCTGCTTGCAGGCAGGCCCCCCTGTGTATTCCCGTGCCCCTTTGTCTGTGTTTTAATCTTATCTCGTTGTCTGGCTCCTTCTTCCTTGTAGCTCCTAGGGGGGGTTTGTAAATACCTATGCCCCTACTCAGCTCAGCGGATCAAGCCTGCTGGGAAATCTGGTTACGTTCTCTTGGCTGAAAAGTCAGTTTACAGTCTCTGGGTTTTATACTTGGGCAGTCCAAAAAGGCCGAATTGCCCGAAAACCTTACAGGTGTGAGCGTGCGGTGCTGGGGTGTGGAGTGTGCAATGCTGGGGTGTGGAGTGTGCCGTGTTGTGGTGTGGAGTGTGCGGTGTTGGGGAGTGGAGTGTGCGGTGCTGGGGTGTGGAGTGTGCGGTGCTGTGGTGTGGAGTGTGCGGTGTTTGGGTGTGGAGTGTGCGGTGCTGGGGTGTGAATGCGGTGCTGCGGTTTGGAGTGTGCGGTACTGTGGTGTGGAGTGTGCGGTGCTTGGGTGTGGAGTGTTCGGTGCTGCTTTGTGGAGTGTTCGCTTTTGGGGTGTGGAGTGTGCGGTGCTGGGGTGTGGAGTGTGCGGTGCTGGGGTGTGACTGCGGTGCTGGTGTGTGGAGTGTGCGGTGCTGAGGTGTGGAGTGTGCGGCGCTGTGGTGTGGAGTGTGCGGTGCTGAGGTAAGGAGTGTGCGGTGCTGGGGTGTGCAGTGTGCGGTGCTGGGGTGTGGAGTGTGCGGTGCTGGGGAGTGAAGTGTGCGGTGCTGCGGTGTGGAGTGTTCGGTGCTGAGGTGTGGAGTGGGCGGTGCAGGGGAGTGGAGTGTGCGGTGCTGGGGTGTGGAGTGTGCGGTGTTGGGGAGTGGAGTGTGCGGTGCTGGGGTGTGGAGTGTGCGGTGCTGTGGTGTGGAGTGTGCGGTGTTGGGGTGTGGAGTGTACGGTGCTGGGGTGTGAATGCGGTGCTGCGGTTTGGAGTGTGCGGTGCTGTGGTGTGGAGTGTGCGGTGCTTTGGTGTGGAGTGTTCGGTGCTGGTTTGTGGAGTGTTCGGTGTTGGGGTGTGGAGTGTGCAGTGCTGGGGTGTGGAGTGTGCGGTGCTGGGGAGGGAAGTGTGCGGTGCAGCGGTGTGGAGTGGGCGGTGCAGGGGCGTGGAGTGTATGGTGCTGGGGTGTGGAGTGTTAGGGCTGGGGTGTCGAGTGTGCAGTGCTGGGTTGTGGAGAGTGCAGTGCTGGGTGTGGAGTGTGTGGTGCTGGAGTGTGGAGTGTGCGTTGCTGGGGTGTGACTGCGGTACAGGGGAGTGGAGTGTGCAGTGCTGGGGTGTGGAGTGTGCAGTGCTGGGGTGTGGAGTGTGCAGTACTGGGGTGTGGAATGTGCTGTGCTGGGGTGTGGAGTGTGCGTTGCTGGGGTGTGACTGCGGTACAGGGGAGTGGAGTGTGCAGTGCTGGGGTGTGGAGTGTGCAGTGCTGGGGTGTGGAGTGTGCAGTACTGGGGTGTGGAGTGTGCAGTGCTGGTGTGTGGAGAATGCGGTGCTGGATTGTGGAGTCTGCGGTGCTGGGGTGTGGAGTGTGCGGTTTTGGGGTGTGGAGTGTGCAGTGCTGGGGTGTGGACTGTGCGGTGCTGGGGTGTGGAGTGTGCGGGGCTGGGGTGTCGAGTGTGCAGTGCTGGGGTGTCGAGTGTGCAGTGCTGTGTGGAGTGTGTGGTGCTGGAGTGTGGAGTGTGCGGTGCTGCGGTGTGACTGCGGTACAGGGGAGTCGACTGTGCAGTGCTGGGGTGTGGTGTGTGCGGTGCTGGGGTGTGGAATGTGCTCTGCTGGGGTGTGGAGTGTGCGGTGCTCGGGTGTGACTACGATGCTGGGGTGTGTAGTGTGCAGTGCTGGGGTGTGGAGTGTGCGGTGCTGGGGTGTGGAGTGTGCGGTGCTGGACTGTGGAGTGTGCGGTGCTGGGGTGCGGAGTGTGCGGTGCTGGGGTGTGGAGTGTGCGGTGCTGGGGTGTGGAGTGTGCGGTGCTGGGGTGTGGAGTGTGCGGTGTTGGGGTGTGGAGTGTGCGGTGCTGGGGTGTGGAGTGTGCGGTGCTGGGGTGTGGAGTGTGCGGTGCTGTGTGTGGAGTGTGCGGTGCTGGGGTGTGGAGTGTGCGGTGCTGGGGTGTGGAGTGTGCAATGCTAGGGTGTGGAGTGTGCGGTGCTGGGGTGTGGAGTGTGCGGTGCTGGGGTCTGGTGTGTGCGGTGCTGGGGTGTGGAGTGTGCGGTGCTGGGTTGTGGAGTGTGCGGTGCTGGGGTGTGACTGCGGTGCTGGGGAGTGGAGTGTGCGGTGCTGGGGTGTGGAGTGTGCAGTGCTGGGGTGTGGAGTGTGCAGTGCTGGGTTGTGTCTGCGGTGCTGGGGAGTGGAGTGTGCGGTGCTGGGGTGTGGAGTGTGCAGTGCTGGGGTTTGGAGTGTGCGGTGCTGGGGTGTGACTGCGGTGCTGGGGTGTGGAGTGTGCGGTGCTGGGTTGTGGAGTGTTCATGGCTGGGGTGTGGAGTGTGCAGTTCTGGGGTGTGGAGTATGCGGTGTTGGGGTGTGGAGTGTGCGGTGCTGGTGTGTGGATTATGCGGTGCTGGGTTGTGGAGTGTGCGGTGCTGGGGTGTGGAATGTGCAGTGCTGGTGTGTGGAGTGTGTGGTGCTGGGGTGTGGAATGTGTGTGCGGTGCTGGGGTGTGGAGTGTGCGGTGCTGGGGTGTGGAGTGTGCGGTGCTGTGGTGTGGAGTGTGCGGTGCTGTGGTGTGAAGTGTGCGGTGCTGGGGCGTGGAGTGTGCGGTGTTGGGCTGTGGAGTGTGTGGTGCTAGGGTGTGGAGTGTGCGGTGCTGGGATGTGGAGTGTTCGGTGCTGGGGTGTGGAGTGTGCGGTGCTGGGTGTGGAGTGTGTGGTGCTGTGGTGTGGAGTGTGCGGTGCTGGGGTGTGGAGTGTGCGGTGCTGGGGTGTGGAGTGTGCGGTGCTGGGGTGTGGAGTGTGCGGTGTTGGGGTGTGGAGTCTTCGGTGCTGGGGTGTGGAATGTGTGATGCTGGGGTGTGGAGTGTGCGGTGCTGGGGTGTGGAGTGTGCGGTGCTGGGGTGTGGAGTGTGCGGTGCTGGGGTGTGGAGTGTGCGGTGCTGGTGTGTGGAGTGTGCAGTGCAGTGGTGTGAAGTGTGCGGTGCTGGGGTGTGGAGTGTTCGGTGCTGTGGTGTGGAGTGTGCGGTGCTGGAGTGTGTAGTGTGCGGTGCTGGGGTGTGGAGTCTGCGGTGCTGGGGTGTGGATAGTGCGGTGCTGGGGTGAGGAATGTGCGGTGCTGGGGTGTGGAGTGTGCGTGCTGGGGTGTGACTGCGGTGTTGGGGTGTGGATTGTGCGCTGCTGGGGTGTGGAGTGTGCCGTGTTGGGGTGTGGAGTGTGCGGTGCTGGGGTGTGGAGTGCACGGTACTGGGGTGTGGAGTGTGCGGTGCTGGGATGTGGAGTGTGCGGTGCTGGGGTGTGGAGTGTGCGGTCCTGGGGTGGGGAGTGTGCGGTGCTGGGGTGTGGAGTGTGCGGTGCTGAGGTGTGGAGTGTGCGGTGCTAGGGTGTGTAGTGTGCGGTGATGGGGTGTGACTGCGGTGTTGGTGTGTGGAGTGTGCGGTGCTGGGGTGAGGAGTGTGCCGTGTTGGGTGTGGTGTGTGCGGTGCTGGGGTGTGGAGTGTGCGGTGCTGGGGTGTGGAGTGTGCGGTGCTGAGGTGTGGAGTGTGCGGTGCTAGGGTGTGGAGTGTGCGGTGTTGGCGTGTGGAGTGTGCGGTGTTGGGGTGTGGAGTGTGCGGTGCTGGGGTGTGGAGTGTGCGGTGCTGGGGTGTGGAGTGTGCGGTGATGGGGTGTGACTGCGGTGCTGGGTGTGGAGTGTGCGGTGCTGGGGTGTGGAGTGTGCGGTGTTGGGGTGTGGAGTGTGCGGTGCTGGGGTGTGGAGTGTGCGGTGCTGGGGTGTGGAGTGTGCGGTGTTGGGGTGTGGAGTGGGCGGTGCTGCGCTACTCAGAACTCCCCACCAATCCCTGCCTGTGACCCCGAACCAGGCCTACCAGTGTCACTCTACCAACCTGGCGATTGCCCCCGAACCAGCTCTGCCAGCTACACTCAGCCTACTTAGCTAGTGCCCTTCCCTCAGTCAATCCTGCCAGTGACCCCGTGTCAGCCTTGCCAATGCCAAATCAACCAACCCTGCTGTAATCACGCCTGCCACTGGGCCGCGCAGCCAACCGTGCCAGTGTCTGCCGGCCCCCAGAAAGCCCTGCCAGTTCTTCCCCATCCAGTCACCCAAATCCCAGCCAGCCCTGCCAGTATGCTGCTGCCAGTCTGTCCAACCACAGCCATCCCTGGTAATTCCTGTACCAGTGACCCCCACCTCCAGCCAGCCACGCCCGTGCCCCCTGTCATTGCGCCCCTCCCTCTGCCAGCCATGCCAGTCGCGTCATACCAGCGCCACTCTCCCCCATTCAGCCCTTTCAGGCCCCCCTCCCGGCAATGCACCCTGCCTTCCCACCCTGCCCTGCAGGTCCCCCTACCCAGCCAGCCCTGCCAGTAACCCCCAGACAGCCCATCAGTGGTTCCCCTGTCAGTCTGAAACCAAAGGCTCTGATTGGATGAATGTCCTGCTAGACAGTGTTCCGAATTCACTGGATTAGAAGGTCCGAACTCCTGATCGGCCACACGCTGGTGTCAGGCAATATGAGCGACCACTGATTGACTGAGGCGACGTTCAACCTGCAGCTAGAGCTATTGATTGGTTGAGGGGCTGTCAGTCAGCGGCTGGCGCTCGTGATTGGCTGAGGGTCAGTCATTTTTGTTGATTGATTGATTTAATAATTGACGTAACTGGATATTTCACCACGATCTTGATCTGCTCCCTGAACCTGGACTGAGTCACCACGTAAATAAATGTGTTGGTGCAGCAATTTAAATCCATCAGCATAAATCCGACTTTTTGGAAAGTATATTGAGGAAGGGTGAAGTAATGTAACCTTCTCACATCAAAATAGAAAAATTTAATCACAGCCACGGTCCAGAGGAGAATGAAAGCTCCAGAAATGCTGAAGAGCAAAATCATTGATTTCCTTCTGCTCTCCATCTCTGGGTCTCTGTGATTGTCCCCCTGACTCTGAGACCTCAGTGCCTTCCGGACCCGACTGGTGAGTAAAATGTGTCTGACTGTCAGAGCATTGATCAGCAGGATTGCGAAGAATGGGAAAAAAGGGGTTAAAACCCGATTAAACCAGTTGTATACAGAGCGCCCGGGTTCAGTTGGAAATGTCCTCTTTACCTGACACTCCCACTGGACATTGTCTATTATCTCTCCAGGTCCATATATAAAGTACCAGGGGATGTTTTTTGCACAGAGCAGGAGGCCACTTGTTGACAGAACTGCAGCCGCAGTTTTCTCTGTGCAATATTTAGTTTTCAGTTTCTGGCAGCGAATGGCCACAAATCGATCGAAAGAGAAAGTGAGGGTGAACCAGACAGAGCAGTCCGCGGATGCATACAGTAGGGCGAGGTTAACACGACACACAGGGGTGAGGTCCAGGAAATTCCGGGGGAAATAATATGAATTGATCTTCTCCAGGATGGTGCGAGTGATAATGTACAGCAGATCCGCCGTTGCCATGGCCACCAGGTAGCGAGTGGTGCAGGTAGAGAGGCCACACTTCCCCCGACACAGGATCGCAATTCCCAGTAAATTAACTGCCAGACAGAGAAGGGAGAAGAGCCTGGAAATTACTGATTAAACATTCTCCGTGTCTGAACCGGGACAGGATTTCAGCATCAATAAAATGGGCAATGGGTGGGTGACAATGTTGGTAGAGGAGTAGGACCGAGACAATATATTATCGGGGAAGTAGTAAATATAAACACGTGTATAAGACGTGGGAGGGGGAATAGTGTGGATTGGAGCCCTGTCAGTTTGATGGAAGTGGAAGGACAATGTTCATAATTCTGATACCTTTGGGAAAGGTTATATTCCTCAGTTAGTCTGATTTACAGGATAAACTCAGACCGACCTGGTTTTCCAAAGCAGATACGAACATACCAGAGAGTTCCTTCCCTCCACACTCCCAATCATTGGCCAGCACCCTGGATTGGACCGTCCACTGGACTGGATTCCTGATGGATTTTTATACCATGCCTGCATAATGGGCTACATCGCTGGCTTTGAAAGCAGACCAAGGTAGTCCAACAGCACGGTTCAATTCCCGTAACAGCCTCCCCGGACAGGCGCCGGAATGTGGCGACTAGGGGCTTTTCACAGCAAATTAATTTGAAGCCTACTTGTGACAATAAGCGATTTTCATTTAATTTAATTTCATTATTGGAATCCGCCATGTTCGATGGAAAAAATAAAACAAACGCAGGACTTCCATAGTTCATAATCGTGAAACGGATAAAGCCCTTTAAGTCTCCAGAATATTCCAAAGGGACACCTTTCCCACGTTTAGTCATCCTATGGCATTTTCTCCCATGAATTATCGATTGTCATATCCAGAACATCCCAACATCACACTATTTCCAGGCGTACATCTTCTCCCGTTTTGGATAAAAATCCCCGGGAAGCTTTTTTCAGTAATATTCCCTCTCCGGCATTGGACATTCGCCAGGGTTCACTTGCCAGGAATAGTTTCTCTCAAGGTTTGGAATCTTTGCACACGATTAAAAAGATGGGGCATTCCAAAAACAAGGGCGTTAAGATGGAAAAGGAAGTTCACAGTCTAAAGTTGTCGATCTTACAGTTGAGTCCTGAGGGCTGTAACATCCTAATTGGAAGACGGGATTCTTTTCCTCCAACTTTATTTGGGCTTCTCTGGATCATTGCAGCAGGCCACAGACCGAGATGTGGGCATGAAAGCAAGGTGCCTAGTTAAAATAGCCGCAACAGGAAGGCTGGGGTCATGCTTGTGATCTGCGAGAAAGTTCTCCCCAAAGAGATCATCCAGTCTTGCGCTTCGGCACCGCAATACAGAGGAGCCTGTATTGGGAGCGGCGAGTGAAGCAGACCATATTCACGAAACACTGTTTCACCAGAGATGAGAGTTTGTTGCCTCGAATCATGAGACGAGAGGGGGTGAAGGGGCAGATGTTGCACCGTCTGTGATTGCAGGGGAAGGTGACGTGTAAAGGGAAGGGGTGTTGGTGTGATGGACAAGTGGACAAGGCTGTCACGGATGATGCGGTCTCTGAAGAACGAAAGAAATGTGGGCGTTGTCGGAGGTGGCGATTTGCGTCGTGATGACATCATGCTGGAGTTGACACAGATGGCGGAGGATCATTCCTTCAGTGCGGAGGCCGGTGGTGTGCAAAGTGGCAATAGGGCGACACGATCATATTTCAGGAAGGGAGGGAATGTGAGAGGGCAGAGGTGGGAGAAATGAATTGAACCCGGGTGAGAGCCCTGCCGCCAAAGTAAGGTGTTGGGTTCAACCCCGGTTCAGGGAAAAGCAGAAATGCCATTTACAAGGGTGGTATCATCAGAACAGAGGCGACGGAGACAGGTAAACTGGGACAGTGGGGTTCAGCCATTAGAGGGAGCAGTGTGTAGGATCTGTACACTAGTTGGGTTCGTTGGGCTTGTCATGCATATAGGTGGTCAACATACCCCAATAAATGGAGACAGACAGGTCAAGGAAGGGAAATAAAGTATCGGCGATGAACCTTCAAAGGTGAGAGTGGGGTGGAAATTGGAAGTAAAATCGATTTACGTTTCCAGGTCCAGACAGACGTATGATATGTCACCAATACAGTAATTGCTGTAACATAAATTTAGTTGTGGAAGAGGACTAAAGGAGAACAGGAACACAGAGTGTTCCACATTTGGGCAACACGCTAGCACAGTGGTTAGCACAGTTATTTCACAGCTCCAGGGTCCCAGGTTCGATTCCCGACTGGGTCACTGCCTGTGCGGAGTCTGCACGTTCTCCCCGTGTGTGCGTGGGTTTCCTCCGGATGCTCCGGTTTCCTCCCACAGTCCAACGATGTGCAGCTTCGGTGGATTGCCCATGATACATTGCTCTTTGTGTCCAAAAAATGTTAAGTGGGGTTACTGGGTTCCGGGGATAGGTACATATGTGGGCTTCAGTAGGGTGCTCTTTGCAAGGGACGGTGCCGAGTCGATGGGCCGAATGGCCTCCTTCTTCACTGTAAAATTCTCAGATTCTAAGATAACGTACAAGTAGACAGGCATAACGGGCTCAAGGACGGACCGATGATCATACTTTTTATTTGCAAAAAGTGAGAAATGTTAATGAAGAAATTATTGAGTGACAGAAAAAGTTCAGAAATACAGAGGAAGGTTGCGGTGGGCGGGAATTGTCTGGGCCTTCGATCAAGGAAGCAGCCGAGAGCGCTTCGCGACCCCTAACCCTCTTGGGGAACGGAGGTGCGGAGGTATTGGACATCCACAGTAAAGATTGGGCAGTTAAGGCCAGGGAAATTGACCTGTTTTATATGACGTACGGCATACGAGGAATCAGGAATGTCGGTGGAAAGGGACAGAAGCAGGCATCAAGGTAGGAAGAAATGAGGTTGGTGGGCCTGGAACAGTCTGAAATAATGGACCTACTGGGACACTCCTGTTTGTGGATTTTGGGAAGGAGGATGAAGTGTGGGGTGATGCAGGATGTGTGGGGTTGCGGAACTTTGATGACAGAGGCTGTGGACGGAAGATCTCCAGAGCCGATGAGATCAGGGAAAGACCTGGAAACAATATCATGATGTTTGGTAGTGGCGTCCTGCTCCAGGTGTAGGCAGCAGGATCTATCTGCGAATTGGCGCACTGCTTCTGTCAAGAAGATGTCAGTGTACTGGACAATAACCGCACCACCATTGTGAGCAGCTTAAATAACCAGGAGAGAGTTGGGTAAAGAAAGAAGGGTTGAGCTAGTTCAGTAGGAGACAGGATAGAGTGGGTGAGAGGGCCAGACAGATTGTGATGGTCGATGTCGCACTGACAGATCTCAATGAAATGATCAAGAGCAGATAGGAGGCCAGAGGTCCGGTCCGGGTAGAGGGAGATTACTGGAAGCGGATGGATTTTAACGAGAAATCGTCTTGAAATTGACAGTGAGAAACTGCAGAGACGCTATTAACTATTCACTCATTATGCTCACAATATTGTCACTGAATTGAAAGGCAGCATCCGGTTTCTGTTATTCTTAAATTCAAAACAAAAAAATAAAACAGCACCAGAAAACAATACCCCAGTCACAACGTCAATAATATGGATTATTGAATTAATACGATGAGGAAAATATAAGCTAATAACGCAGGCTGTAACAAAGGGTCAGTTGCTATTCCAAAGTCAGCATAATTCCTGTTTTAAATGAATTATTTCAAAAACAATCAGAAATTATAGATTTGGTTACTATCAGAGATGTCAAACAATTTGATTTTCTAAAGGTCTTCAGTAAGATCCGACGTAACATACTCATGAGTAATGTCAGAGCCAGTGGAGTTAGGGGACACAACAGCAGAATGGACAGCAGCCTGGCGACACACACACAAAACAGGGAGAGGAGTTAAAGTGATTTAGTCTGATTGGTGGAAGGGGGAGAGTGGTCTTCCACACGTATCCGCTCTGGGATCACTCTCGTTCACCATTTACATCAACAAGACGGAATCGGGAAGCACAATGATAATTACAGAGGTAACAGACAAAATCAAATCGAGAGTGACAGTGAATACAGTGGACGAATACAACTAAGTACATTAATCATCAATTATAAAGTCGCAAAGTGGGTATTTCAATGGGAAATTAATTTCGCGACACTCAGTGTCCGCTGCTGCATTTCGATCACAAGAATAAGCCTCCCAATTACTCTTTGGAAAACACGTGTCTGAATGGACTGGAGGGGTTTCTGGGTCCAGAGGAACAGATTCGCAAATTGTTTGAAGCAGCAACACAGTTTAAAAACAACCATAAAAAGTGAACAAACATTGGTGTTCATTTCAGGATTATTAGAAATGAGAAAAATATCACAAAACTTATTATAATAGTGGACCGTTGTATGTTTTAATTATCAGAGTGTAGGAGATATCTATATCTGTTGGAGCAATTCAACAGACAACAGAGATAGTGAGACATTTAACTTCACACAATAAATATAAAAACCTCATCAAAACACAACCAATCACTTCCTGTTTTCAATCTATTCCAAAGTTAAAACACAGAGAGCGGGCTCCCTAAAATGGAGCGATCGCTCATCAATAAAATACAGTATTTAAAAATAGAACCAACTTATTTCAGTCCATTTCCTGACATACACACAATATAATTCTACACGGACAAATAGTCCCAGTAATAGATGGATATTTGGTTCAAATATCCCACTCTGTTGAGAGACCCACATTCAGTACAATTTTACACTGACATAAACTTCCAGGAAAACCTGTTCACTGCTTTCAGTTATTCTACTCTGGTTATTAATCCACGCTCTGTGTAATTTAATTCTTATTCCCACTGAACCCTCGTTCAGAGAGATTGCCTTCACTGAGATGCAAACTAACATTAATACAAGATTCCAGTCAAAATAAAAATTCATTAATCAGAGATCCCGTGAGTAATAAACAGATCATTATTTCCAGTTGATGAAAGGAATTCTAACCATAGACCTGTTTTAAGACATTTGACTAAAGTGCGATATATCGGTGATCAGGTATATGTATAAAAGTGAGCACGAGATCAGCAATAACATTTTTCAGTCTCAGTTCAGAATCAGAGAGCCGCTCACACACAGATTTACACAACTTTAATGGTGATAGTCACTTACCAGGAACACCAACAATAGCAATGATTGGGTAGAATATTTTCTCAGCAATATCAACTGGAGGCTGCATGTTCATTGTGAAGTGATCTGTCTCTTCGTAATGCTGACAGCCTCTCTGACATAAGCTCTGAGGTTATATATTATCAAATCCTTTAATTTATACCGTGAGGAATCGCCTCAGCGACAATGTGGTTGCAACATCGTTCAACATATTTTTTCAAAGTTATGAATAAACAAATTACGACATTGGTTTCAGAAAAAGAAAATGTGTTTATTTTGAGTGAGTGGACACGTTCCAAACACTGGGCTGTGATGATAAAATTGTTCAATTAACAATAACAGAAAGGACGTTGCCCACTCAAACACCATTAGTCCCATCTCGAGGACTCAGATGATTTCAGTGGTATCCGTAATTTGACTTTGACCATTCAGTGATTCAGTTCCAATTGTCAGTGTGTTTCTCTGGGTGGTTCCATTGCATCCTGTGGTGTAGCTGCCTCTGTAACTGTGACCATTCAGTGATTCAGTTCCAATTGTCTGTGTTTCTCTGGGTGGTTCCACTGAACTCTGGGGTGTCGCTGCCTCTGTATCTGTGACCATTCAGTGGTTCAGTTCCAATTGTCAGTGTGTTTCTCTGGGTGGTTCCATTGCATCCTGTGGTGTAGCTGCCTCTGTAACTGTGACCATTCAGTGATTCAGTTCCAATTGTCTGTGTTTCTCTGGTTGGTTGCATTCCACTCTGGGGTGTCGCTGCCTCTGTATCTGTGACCATTCAGTGGTTCAGTTCCAATTGTCAGTGTGTTTCTCTGGGTGGTTGCACTACACTCTGGGATGTCGATGCCTCTGTATCTGTGACCATTCAGTGATTCAGTTCCAATTGTCAGTGTGTTTCTCTGGGTGGTTGCACTGCACTCTGGGGCGTAGCTACCTGTAAAACTGTGACCATTAAGTGATTCAGTTCCAATTGTCTGTATTTCTCTGGGTGTTTGCACTGCACTCTGGGCTGGAGCGACCTCTGAAACTGTGACCATTCAGCGATTCAGTTCCAATTGTCTGTGTTTCTCTGGGTGGTTGCACTGCACTAAGGGGTGTAGCTACCTCTGAAACTGTGACCATTCAGTGATTCAGTTCCAATGATCTGTGTTTCTCTGGGTGGCTGCACTGCACTCTGGGGTGTAGCTACCTCTGAAACTGTGACCAATCAGTGATTCAGTTCCAATTGTCTGTGTTTCTCTGGGTGGTTGCACTGCACTCTGGGGTGTAGCTACCTCTGAAACTGTGACCAATCAGTGATTCAGTTCCAATTGTCTGTGTTTTTCTGGGTGTTGGCACTGCACTCTGGGGTGTCGCTGCCTCTGAAACTGTGACCATTCAGTGATTCAGTTCCAATTGTCTGTGTTTCTCTGGGTGGTTGCACTGCACTCTGGGGTGTAGCTACCTCTGAAACTGTGTCCATTCAGTGATTCAGTTCCAATTGTCTGTGTTTCTCTGGGTGGTTGCACTGCACTCTGGGGTTTAGCTGCCTCTGGCACTGTCACCATTCAGTGATTCAGTTCCAATTGTCTGTGTTTCTCTGGGTGGTTGCACTGCACTCTGGGTTGTCGCTGCCTCTGTATCTCTGACCATTCAGTGATTCAGTTCCAATTGTCTGTGTTTCTCTGGGTGGTTGCACTGCACTCTGGGGTGTAGCTACCTCTGAAACTGTGTCCATTCAGTGATTCAGTTCCAATTGTCTGTGTTTCTCTGGGTGGTTGCACTGCACTCTGGGGTTTAGCTGCCTCTGGCACTGTCACCATTCAGTGATTCAGTTCCAATTGTCTTCTTGCTCTGGATGGTTCCATTGCATTCTGGGGTGTCGCTGCCTCTGTAACTGTGACCATTCAGTGATTCAGTTCCAATTGTCTGTGTTTCTCTGGGTGGTTGCACTGCACTCTGGGCTGTAGCTACCTCTGAAACTGTGACCATTCAGTGATTCAGTTCCAATTGTCTGTGTTTCTCTCGGTGGTTGCACTGCACTCTGGGGTGTAGCTACCTCTGAAACTGTAACCATTCAGTGATTCAGTTCCAATTGTCTGTGTTTCTCTGGGTGGTTGCACTGCACTATGGGTTGTCGCTGCCTCTGTATCTGTGACCATTCAGTGATTCAGTTCCAATTGTCTGTGTTTCTCTGGGTGGTTGCACTGCACTCTGGGGTGTAGCTACCTCTGAAACTGTGTCCATTCAGTGATTCAGTTCCAATTGTCTGTGTTTCTCTGGGTGGTTGCACTGCACTCTGGGGTTTAGCTGCCTCTAGCACTGTCACCATTCAGTGATTCAGTTCCAATTGTCTTCTTGCTCTGGATGGTTCCATTGCATTCTGGGGTGTCGCTGCCTCTGTAACTGTGACCATTCAGTGATTCAGTTCCAATTGTCTGTGTTTCTCTGGGTGGTTGCACTGCACTCTGGGCTGTAGCTACCTCTGAAACTGTGACCATTCAGTGATTCAGTTCCAATTGTCTGTGTTTCTCTGGGTGGTTGCACTGCACTCTGGGGTGTAGCTACCTCTGAAACTGTGACCATTCAGTGATTCAGTTCCAATTGTCAGTGTGTTTCTCTGGGTGGTTGCACTGCACTCTGGGGTGCCGCTGCCTCTGTATCTGTGACCATTCAGTGATTCAGTTCCAATTGTCTGTGTTTCTCTGTGTGGTTGCACTGCACTATGGGTTGTCGCTGCCTCTGTATCTGTGACCATTCAGTGATTCAGTTCCAATTGTCTGTGTTTCTCTGGGTGGTTGCACTGCACTATGGGTTGTCGCTGCCTCTGTATCTGTGACCATTCAGTGATTCAGTTCCAATTGTCTGTGTTTCTCTGGGTGGTTGCACTGCACTATGGGGTGTCGCTGCCTCTGTATCTGTGACCATTCAGTGATTCAGTTCCAATTGTCTGTGTTTCTCTGTGTGGTTGCACTGCACTCTGGGCTGTAGCTACCTCTGTAACTGTGACCATTCAGTGATTCAGTTCCAATTGTCTGTGTTTCTCTGTGTGGTTGCACTGCACTCTGGGGTGTAGCTGCCTCTGTATCTGTGACCATTCAGTGGTTCAGTTCCAATTGTCAGTGTGTTTCTCTGGGTGGTTGCACTACACTCTGGGGTGTCGCTGCCTCTGTATCTGTGACCATTCAGTGATTCAGTTCCAATTGTCTGTGTTTCTCTGGGTGGTTGCACTGCACTCAGGGGCGTAGCTACCTCTGTATCTGTGACCATTCAGTGATTCAGTTCCAATTGTCTGTGTTTCTCTGGGTGGTTGCACTGCACTCTGGGGTGTCGCTGCCTCTGTAACTGTGTCCATTCAGTGATTCAGTTCCAATTGTCTGCATTTCTCTGGGTGTTTGCACTGCACTCTGGGGAGTAGCTACCTCTGGAACTGTGACCATTCAGTGATTCAGTTCCAATTTTCTGTGTTTCTCTGGGTGGTTACACTGCGCTCTGGGGTGTCGTTGCCTCTGTAACTGTGACCATTCAGTGATTCAGTTCCAATTGTCAGTGTGTTTCTCTGGGTGGTTGCACTGCACTCTGGGGTGTAGCTGCCTCTGTAACTGTGACCATTCAGTGATTCAGTTCCAATTGTCTGTGTTTCTCTGGGTGGTTCCACTGCACTCAGGTGTGTAGCTACCTCTGAAACTGTGACCATTCAGTGAGTCAGTTCCAATTGTCTGTGTTTCTCTGGGTGGTTGCATTGCACTCAGGTGTGTAGCTACCTCTGAAACTGTGACCATTCAGTGATTCAGTTCCAATTGTCTGTGTTTCTCTGGGTGGTTGCACTGCACTCTGGGGTTTAGCTGCCTCTGGCACTGTCACCATTCAGTGATTCAGTTCCAATTGTCTTCTTGCTCTGGATGGTTCCATTGCATTCTGGGGTCTTGCTGCCTCTGTAACTGTGACCATTCAGTGATTCAGTTCCAATTGTCAGTGTGTTTCTCTGGGTGGTTGCACTACACTCTGGGGTGTCGCTGCCTCTGTATCTATGACAATTCAGTGATTCAGTTCCAATTGTCTGTGTTTCTCTAGGTGGTTGCACTGCACTCTGGGGTGTAGCTACCTCTGAAACTGTGACCATTCAGTGATTCAGTTCCAATTGTCTGTGTTTCTCTGGGTGGTTGCACTGCACTATGGGGTGTCGCTGCCTCTGTATCTGTGACCATTCCGTGATTCAGTTCCAATTGTCTGTGTTTCTCTGGGTGGTTGCACTGCACTCTGGGGTGTAGCTGCCTCTGTAACTGTGTCCATTCAGTGATTCAGTTCCAATTGTCTGTGTTTCTCTGGGTGGTTGCACTGCACTCTGGGCTGTAGCTACCTCTGTAACTGTGACCATTCAGTGATTCAGTTCCAATTGTCTGTATTTCTCTGGGTGTTTGCACTGCACTCTGGGCTGTAGCTACCTCTGAAACTGTTACCATTCAGTGATTCAGTTCCAATTGTCAGTGTGTTTCTCTGGGTGGTTGCAATGCGCTCTGGGGTGTCGCTGCCTCTGTATCTGTGACAATTCAGTGATTCAGTTCCAATTGTCTGTGTTTCTCTGGGTGGTTGCACTGCACTCTGGGGTGTAGCTACCTCTGTAACTGTGTCCATTCAGTGATTCAGTTCCAATTGTCTGTGTTTCTCTGGGTGGTTGCACTGCACTCTGGGGTGTAGCTACCTCTGAAACACTGACCATTCAGTGATTCAGTTCCAAATGTCAGTGTGTTTCTCTGGGTGGTTGCACTGCACTCTGGGGTGTAGCTGCCTCTGTATCTCTGACCATTCAGTGATTCAGTTCCAATTGTCTGTGTTTCTCTGGGTGGTTGCACTGCACTCTGGGGTGTAGCTACCTCTGAAACTGTGACCAATCAGTGATTCAGTTCCAATTGTCAGTGTGTTTCTCTGGGTGGTTGCACTTCACTCTGGGGTGTAGCTACCTCTGTATCTGTGACCATTCAGTGATTCAGTTCCAATTGTCTGTGTTTCTCTGGGTGGTTGCACTACACTCTGGGGTGTCGCTGCCTCTGTATCTGTGACCATTCAGTGATTCAGTTCCAATTGTCTATGTTTCTCTGGGTGGTTGCACTGCACTCTGGGGTGTAGCTACCTGTAAAACTGTGACCATTCAGTGATTCAGTTCCAATTGTCTGTATTTCTCTTGGTGTTTGCACTGCACTCTGGGCTGGAGCTACCTCTGAAACTGTGACCATTCAGCGATTCAGTTCCAATTGTCTGTGTTTCTCTGGGTGGTTGCACTGCACTCTGGGGTGTCGCTGCCTCTGTAACTGTGACCATTCAGTGATTCAGTTCCAATTGTCTGCATTTCTCTGGGTGTTTGCACTGCACTCAGGGGTGTAGCTACCTCTGAAACTGTGACCATTCAGTGATTCAGTTCCAATTGTCTGTGTTTCTCTGGGTGGTTGCACTGTACTCTGGGGTGTAGCTGCCTCTGTAACTGTGTCCATTCAGTGATTCAGTTCCAATTGTCAGTGTTTCTCTGGGTGGTTGCACTACACTCTGGGGTGTCGCTGCCTCTGTATCTGTGACCATTCAGTGATTCAGTTCCAATTGTCTGTGTTTCTCTGGGTGGTTGCACTGCACTCTGGGGAGTAGCTACCTCTGGAACTGTGACCATTCAGTGATTCAGTTCCAATTTTCTGTGTTTCTCTGGGTGGTTCCACTGCGCTCTGGGGTGTCGTTGCCTCTGTAACTGTGACCATTCAGTGATTCAGTTCCAATTGTCTGTGTTTCTCTGGGTGGTTGCACTGCACTCAGGTGTGTAGCTACCTCTGAAACTGTGACCATTCATTGAGTCAGTTCCAATTGTCTGTCTTTCTCTGGGTGGTTGCATTGCACTATGGGGTGTCGCTGCCTCTGTACCTGTGACCATTCAGTGATTCAGTTCCAATTGTCTGTGTTTCTCTGGGTGGTTGCACTGCACTCTGGGCTGTAGCTACCTCTGTAACTGTGACCATTCAGTGATTCAGTTCCAATTGTCTGTGTTTCTCTGGGTGGTTGCACTGCACTCTGGGGTGTAGCTACCTCTGAAACTGTGACCATTCAGCGATTCAGTTCCAATTGTCTCTGTTTCTCTGGGTAGTTGCACTGCACTATGGGGTGTCGCTGCCTCTGTACCTGTGACAATTCAGTGATTCAGTTCCAATTGTCTGTGTTTCTCTGGGTGGTTGCACTGCACTCTGGGCTGTAGCTACCTCTGTAACTGTGACCATTCAGCGATTCAGTTCCAATTGTCTGTGTTTCACTGGGTGGTTGCACTGCACTATGGGTTGTCGCTGCCTCTGTATCTCTGACCATTCAGTGATTCAGTTCCAATTGTCTGTGTTTCTCTGGGTGGTTGCACTGCACTCTGAGCTGTAGCTACCTCTGAAACTGTGACATTCAGTGATTCAGTTCCAATTGTCAGTGTGTTTCTCTGGGTGGTTGCACTACACTCTGTGGTGTCGCTGCCTCTGTATCTGTGACCATTCAGTGATTCAGTTCCAATTGTCTGTGTTTCTCTGGGTGGTTGCACTGCACTCTGGGCTGTAGCTACCTCTGTAACTGTGACCATTCAGTGATTCTGTTCCAATTGTCAGTGTTTCTCTGGGTGGTTGCACTGCACTCTGGGGTTTAGCTGCCTCTGGCACTGTCACCATTCAGTGATTCAGTTCCAATTGTCTTCTTGCTCTGGATGGTTCCATTGCATTCTGGGGTCTTGCTGCCTCTGTAACTGTGACCATTCAGTGATTCAGTTCCAATTGTCAGTGTGTTTCTCTGGGTGGTTGCACTGCACTCTGGGGTGTAGCTACCTCTGAAACTGTGACCATTCAGTGATTCAGTTCCAATTGTCTGTGTTTCTCTGGGTGGTTACACTGCACTATGGGGTGTCGCTGCCTCTGTATCTGTGACCATTCCGTGATTCAGTTCCAATTGTCTGTGTTTCTCTGGGTGGTTGCACTGCACTCTGGGCTGTAGCTACCTCTGTAACTGTGACCATTCAGTGATTCAGTTCCAATTGTCTGTGTTTCTCTGGGTGGCTGCACTGCACTCTGGGCTGTAGCTACCTCTGAAACTGTGACCATTCAGTGATTCAGTTCCAATTGTCAGTGTGTTTCTCTGGGTGGTTGCACTGCACTCTGGGGTGTAGCTACCTCTGAAACTGTGACCATTCAGTGATTCAGTTCCAATTGTCTGTGTTTCTCTGGGTGGTTGCACTGCACTATGGGGTGCATTTGCCTCTGTATCTGTGACCATTCAGTGATTCAGTTCCAATTGTCTGTGTTTCTCTGTGTGGTTGCACTGCACTCTGGGCTGCAGCTACCTCTGTAACTGTGACCATTCAGCGATTCAGTTCCAATTGTCTGTGTTTCTCTGGTTGGTGCACTGCACTATGGGCTGTAGCTACCTCTGAAACTGTGACCATTCAGTGATTCAGTTCCAATTGTCTGTGTTTCTCTGGGTGGTTGCACTGCACTCTGGGGTGTCGCTGCCTCTGTAACTGTGACCATTCAGTGATTCAGTTCCAATTGTCTGCATTTCTCTGGGTGTTTGCACTGCACTCAGGGGTGTAGCTACCTCTGAAACTGTGACCATTCAGTGATTCAGTTCCAATTGTCTGTGTTTCTCTGGGTGGTTGCACTGTACTCTGGGGTGTAGCTGCCTCTGTAACTGTGTCCATTCAGTGATTCAGTTCCAATTGTCAGTGTTTCTCTGGGTGGTTGCACTGCACTCTGGGGTTTAGCTGCCTCTGGAACTGTCACCATTCAGTGATTCAGTTCCAATTGTCTGTGTTTCTCTGGGTGGTTGCACTGCACTCTGGGGAGTAGCTACCTCTGGAACTGTGACCATTCAGTGATTCAGTTCCAATTTTCTGTGTTTCTCTGGGTGGTTACACTGCGCTCTGGGGTGTCGCTGCCTCTGTAACTGTGACCATTCAGTGATTCAGTTCCAATTGTCTGTGTTTCTCTGTGTGGTTGCACTGCACTCTGGGCTGCAGCTACCTCTGTAACTGTGACCATTCAGCGATTCAGTTCCAATTGTCTGTGTTTCTCTGGTTGGTGCACTGCACTATGGGCTGTAGCTACCTCTGAAACTGTGACCATTCAGTGATTCAGTTCCAATTGTCTGTGTTTCTCTGGGTGGTTGCACTGCACTCTGGGGTGTCGCTGCCTCTGTAACTGTGACCATTCAGTGATTCAGTTCCAATTGTCTGCATTTCTCTGGGTGTTTGCACTGCACTCAGGGGTGTAGCTACCTCTGAAACTGTGACCATTCAGTGATTCAGTTCCAATTGTCTGTGTTTCTCTGGGTGGTTGCACTGTACTCTGGGGTGTAGCTGCCTCTGTAACTGTGTCCATTCAGTGATTCAGTTCCAATTGTCAGTGTTTCTCTGGGTGGTTGCACTGCACTCTGGGGTTTAGCTGCCTCTGGAACTGTCACCATTCAGTGATTCAGTTCCAATTGTCTGTGTTTCTCTGGGTGGTTGCACTGCACTCTGGGGAGTAGCTACCTCTGGAACTGTGACCATTCAGTGATTCAGTTCCAATTTTCTGTGTTTCTCTGGGTGGTTACACTGCGCTCTGGGGTGTCGCTGCCTCTGTAACTGTGACCATTCAGTGATTCAGTTCCAATTGTCTGTGTTTCTCTGGGTGGTTGCACTGCACTCTGGGCTGTAGCTACCTCTGAAACTGTGACCATTCAGTGAGTCAGTTCCAATTGTCTGTGTTTCTCTGGGTGGTTGCACTGCACTATGGGGTGTAGCTACCTCTCAAACTGTGACCATTCAGTGATTCAGTTCCAATTGTCAGTGTGTTTCTCTGGGTGGTTGCACTGCACTATGGGGTGTCGCTGCCTCTGTACCTGTGACCATTCAGTGATTCAGTTCCAATTGTCTGTATTTCTCTGGGTGGTTGCACTGCACTCTGGGCTGTAGCTACCTCTGTAACTGTGACCATTCAGTGATTCAGTTCCAATTGTCTGTGTTTCTCTGGGTGGTTGCACTGCACTCTGGGGTGTTGCTGCCTCTGTAACTGTGTCCATTCAGTGATTCTGTTCCAATTGTCTTCTTGCTCTGGATGGTTCCATTGCATTCTGGGGTCTTGCTGCCTCTGTAACTGTGACCATTCAGTGATTCAGTTCCAATTGTCAGTGTGTTTCTCTGGGTGGTTGCACTGCACTCTGGGGTGTAGCTACCTCTGAAACTGTGACCATTCAGTGATTCAGTTCCAATTGTCTGTGTTTCTCTGGGTGGTTGCACTGCACATTGGGGTGTCTCTGTCTCTGTGACCATTCAGTGATTCAGTTCCAATTGTCTGTGTTTCTCTGGGTGGTTGCACTGCACTCTGGGCTGTAGCTACCTCTGTAACTGTGACCATTCAGTGATTCAGTTCCAATTGTCTGTGTTTCTCTGGGTGGCTGCACTGCACTCTGGGCTGTAGCTACCTCTGAAACTGTGACCATTCAGTGATTCAGTTCCAATTGTCAGTGTGTTTCTCTGGGTGGTTGCACTGCACTCTGGGGTGTAGCTACCTCTGAAACTGTGACCATTCAGCGATTCAGGTCCAATTGTCTGTGTTTCTCTGGGTGGTTGCACTGCACTCTGGGGTGTAGCTACCTCTGTAACTGTGACCATTCAGTGATTCAGTTCCAATTGTCAGTGTGTTTCTCGGGGTGGTTCCACTGCACTCTGGGGTATAGCTACCTCTGTAACTGTGACCATTCAGTGATTCAGTTCCAATTGTCTGTGTTTCTCTGGGTGGTTGCACTGCACTCTGGGGTGTAGCTGCCTCTGTATCTGTGACCATTCAGTGGTTCAGTTCCAATTGTCAGTGTGTTTCTCTGGGTGGTTGCACTACACTCTGGGGTGTCGCTGCCTCTGTATCTGTGACCATTCAGTGATTCAGTTCCAATTGTCAGTGTTTCTCTGGGTGGTTGCACTGCACTCAGGGGCGTAGCTACCTGTAAAGCTGTGACCATTAAGTGATTCAGTTCCAATTGTCTGTATTTCTCTGGGTGTTTGCACTGCACTCTGGGCTGGAGCTACCTCTGAAACTGTGACCATTCAGCGATTCAGTTCCAATTGTCTGTGTTTCTCTGGGTGGTTGCACTGCACTCTGGGGTGTCGCTGCCTCTGTAACTGTGACCATTCAGTGATTCAGTTCCAATTGTCTGTATTTCTCTGGGTGTTTGCACTGCACTCAGGGGTGTAGCTACCTCTGAAACTGTGACCATTCAGTGATTCAGTTCCAATAGTCTGTGTTTCTCTGGGTGGTTGCACTGCACTCTGGGGTGTAGCTGCCTCTGTAACTGTGTCCATTCAGTGATTCAGTTCCAATTGACAGTGTTTCTCTGGGTGGTTGCACTGCACTCTGGGGTTTAGCTGCCTCTGGAACTGCCACCATTCAGTGATTCAGTTCCAATTGTCTTCTTGCTCTGGATGGTTCCATTGCATTCTGGGGTCTTGCTGCCTCTGTAACTGTGACCATTCAGTGATTCAGTTCCAATTGTCAGTGTGTTTCTCTGGGTGGTTGCACTACACTCTGGGGTGTCGCTGCCTCTGTATCTGTGACCATTCAGTGATTCAGTTCCAATTGTCTGTGTTTCTCTGGGTGGTTGCACTGCACTCTGGGGAGTAGCTACCTCTGGAACTGTGACCATTCAGTGATTCAGTTCCAATTTTCTGTGTTTCTCTGGGTGGTTACACTGCGCTCTGGGTGTCGCTGCCTCTGTAACTGTGACCATTCAGTAATTCAGTTCCAATTGTCTGTATTTCCCTGGGTGTTTGCACTGCACTCTGGGCTGTAGCTACCTCTGAAACTGTGACCAATCAGTGATTCAGTTCCAATTGTCAGTGTGTTTCTCTGGGTGGTTGCACTGCACTCTGGGGTGTAGCTACCTCTGAAACTGTGACCATTCAGTGATTCAGTTCCAATTGTCTGTGTTTCTCTGGGTGGTTGCACTGCACTATGGGGTGTCGCTGCCTCTGTACCTGTGACCATTCAGTGATTCAGTTCCAATTGTCTGTGTTTCTCTGGGTGGTTGCACTGCACTCTGGGCTGTAGCTACCTCTGTAACTGTGACCATTCAGTGATTCAGTTCCAATTGTGTGTGTTTCTCTGGGTGTTTGCACTGCACTCTGGGGTGTTGCTGCCTCTGTAACTGTGTCCATTCAGTGATTCTGTTCCAATTGTCAGTGTTTCTCTGTGTGGTTGCACTGCACTCTGGGGTTTAGCTGCCTCTGGGACTGTCACCATTCAGTGATTCAGATCCAATTGTCTTCTTGCTCTGGATGGTTCCATTGCATTCTGGGGTCTTGCAGCCTCTGTAACTGTGACCATTCAGTGATTCAGTTCCAATTGTCAGTGTGTTTCTCTGGGTGGTTGCACTGCACTCTGGGGTGTAGCTACCTCTGAAACTGTGACCATTCAGTGATTCAGTTCCAATTGTCTGTGTTTCTCTGGGTGGTTGCACTGCACATTGGGGTGTCGCTGCCTCTGTATCTGCGACCATTCAGTGATTCAGTTCCAATTGTCTGTGTTTCTCTGGGTGGTTGCACTGCACTCTGGGCTGTAGCTACCTCTGAAACTGTGACCATTCAGTGATTCAGTTCCAATTGTCAGTGTGTTTCTCTGGGTGGTTGCACTGCACTCTGGGGTATAGCTACCTCTGAAACTGTGACCATTCAGCGATTCAGTTCCAATTGTCTGTGTTTCTCTGGGTGGTTGCACTGCACTCTGGGGTGTCGCTGCCTCTGTAACTGTGACCATTCAGTGATTCAGTTCCAATTGTCTGTATTTCTCTGGGTGTTTGCACTGCACTCAGGGGTGTAGCTGCCTCTGTAACTGTGTCCATTCAGTGATTCAGTTCCAATTGTCGGTGTTTCTCTGGGTGGTTGCACTGCACTCTGGGCTGTAGCTACATCTGTAACTGTGACCATTCAGTGGTTCAGTTCCAATTGTCTGTGTTTCTCTGGGTGGTTGCACTGCACTCTGGGGTGTAGCTGCCTCTGTAACTGTGTCCATTCAATGATTCAGTTCCAATTGTCAGTGTTTCTCTGGGTGGTTGCACTGCACTCTGGGGTTTAGCTGCCTCTGGAACTGTCACCATTCAGTGATTCAGTTCCAATTGTCTTCTTGCTCTGGATGGTTCCATTGCATTCTGGGGTCTTGCTGCCTCTGTAACTGTGACCATTCAGTGATTCAGTTCCAATTGTCAGTGTGTTTCTCTGGGTGGTTGCACTACACTCTGGGGTGTAGCTACCTCTGAAACTGTGACCATTCAGTGATTCAGTTCCAATTGTCAGTGTGTTTCTCTGGGTGGTTGCACTGCACTATGGGGTGTCGCTGCCTCTGTATCTGTGACCATTCAGTGATTCAGTTCCAATTGTCTGTGTTTCTCTGGGTGGTTGCACTGCACTCTGGGGTGTAGCTACCTCTGAAACTGTGACCATTCAGTGATTCAGTTCCAATTGTCAGTGTGTTTCTCTGGGTGGTTGCACTACACTCTGGGGTGTCGCTGCCTCTGTATCTGTGACCATTCAGTGATTCAGTTCCAATTGCCTGTGTTTCTCTGGGTGGTTGCACTGCACTCAGGGGCGTAGCTACCTGTAAAGCTGTGACCATTCAGTGATTCAGTTCCAATTGTCTGTATTTCTCTGGGTGTTTGCACTGCACTCAGGGGTGTAGCTACCTCTGAAACTGTGACCATTCAGTGATTCAGTTCCAATTGTCTGTGTTTCTCTGGGTGGTTGCACTGCACTCTGGGGTGTAGCTGCCTCTGTAACTGTGTCCATTCAGTGATTCAGTTCCAATTGTCAGTGTTTCTCTGGGTGGTTGCACTGCACTCTGGGGTTTAGCTGCCTCTGGAACTGTCACCACTCAGTGATTCAGTTCCAATTGTCTTCTTGCTCTGGATGGTTCCATTGCATTCTGGGGTCTTGCTGCCTCTGTAACTGTGACCATTCAGTGATTCAGTTCCAATTGTCAGTGTGTTTCTCTGGGTGGTTGCACTGCACTCTGGGCTGTAGCTACCTCTGTATCTGTGACCATTCAGTGATTCATTTCCAATTGTCTGTGTTTCTCTGGGTGGTTGCACTGCACTCTGGGGAGTAGCTACCTCTGGAACTGTGACCATTCAGTGATTCAGTTCCAATTTTCTGTGTTTCTCTGGGTGGTTACACTGCGCTCTGGGGTGTCGCTGCCTCTGTAACTGTGACCATTCAGTAATTCAGTTCCAATTGTCTGTGTTTCTCTGGGTGTTGGCACTGCACTCAGGTGTGTAGCTACCTCTGAAACTGTGACCATTCAGTGAGTCAGTTCCAATTGTCTGTGTTTCTCTGGGTGGTTGCATTGCACTATGTGGTGTCGCTGCCTCTGTATCTGTGACCATTCAGCGATTCAGTTCCAATTGTCTGTGTTTCTCTGGGTGGTTGCACTGCACTCTGGGGTGAAGCTGCCTCTGAAACTGTGACCATTCAGTGATTCAGTTCCAATTGTCTGTGTTTCTCTGGGTGGTTGCACTGCACTATGGGGTGTCGCTGCCTCTGTTCCTGTGACCATTCAGTGATTCAGTTCCAATTGTCTGTGTTTCTCTGGGTGGTTGCACTGCACTCTGGGCTGTAGCTACCTCTGTAACTGTGACCATTCAGTGATTCAGTTCCAATTGTCTGTGTTTCTCTGGGTGGTTGCACTGCACTCTGGGGTGTAGCTACCTCTGAAACTGTGACCATTCAGTGGTTCAGTTCCAATTGTCTGTGTTTCTCTGGGTGGTTGCACTGCACTCTGGGGTGTAGCTACCTCTGAAACTGTGACCATTCAGTGATTCAGTTCCAATTGTCTGTGTTTCTCTGGGTGGTTGCACTGCACTATGGGGTGTCGCTGCCTCTGTTCCTGTGACCATTCAGTGATTCAGTTCCAATTGTCTGTGTTTCTCTGGGTGGTTGCACTGCACTCTGGGCTGTAGCTACCTCTGTAACTGTGACCATTCAGTGATTCAGTTCCAATTGTCTGTGTTTCTCTGGGTGGTTGCACTGCACTCTGGGGTGTCGCTGCCTCTGTAACTGTGTCCATTCAGTGATTCAGTTCCAATTGTCAGTGTTTCTCTGGGTGTTTGCACTGCACTCTGGGCTGTAGCTACCTCAGAAACTGTGACCATTCAGGGATTCAGTTCCAATTGTCTGTGTTTCTCTGGGTGGTTGCACTGCACTCTGGGGTGTCGCTGCCTCTGTAACTGTGACCATTCAGTGATTCAGTTCCAATTGTCTGTATTTCTCCGGGTGTTTGCACTGCACTCAGGGGTGTAGCTACCTCAGAAACTGTGACCATTCAGGGATTCAGTTCCAATTGTCTGTGTTTCTCTGGGTGGTTGTACTGCACTATGGGGTGTCGCTGCCTCTGTATCTGTGACCATTCAGTGATTCAGTTCCAATTGTCTGTGTTTCTCTGGGTGGTTGCACTGCACTCTGGGCTGTAGCTACCTCTGTAACTGTGACCATTCAGTGATTCAGTTCCAATTGTCTGTGTTTCTCTGGGTGGTTGCACTGCACTCTGGGGTGTTGCTGCCTCTGTAACTGTGTCCATTCAGTGATTCTGTTCCAATTGTCAGTGTTTCTCTGGGTGGTTGCACTGCACTCTGGGGTTTAGCTGCCTCTGGGACTGTCACCATTCAGTGATTCAGATCCAATTGTCTTCTTGCTCTGGATGGTTCCATTGCATTCTGGGGTCTTGCTGCCTCTGTAACTGACCATTCAGAGATTCAGTTCCAATTGTCTGTGTTTCTCTGGGTGGTTGCACTGCACTCTGGGGTGTAGCTACCTCTGTAACTGTGACCATTCAGTGATTCAGTTCCAATTGTCTGTGTTTCTCTGGGTGGTTGCACTGCACTCTGGGCTGTAGCTACCTCTGTAACTGTGACCATTCAGTGATTCCGTTCCAATTGTCTGTGTTTCTCTGGGTGGCTGCACTGCACTCTGGGCTGTAGCTACCTCTGAAACTGTGACCATTCAGTGATTCAGTTCCAATTGTCAGTGTGTTTCTCTGGGTGGTTGCACTGCACTCTGGGTTGTAGCTACCTCTGAAACTGTGACCATTCAGTGATTCAGTTCCAAATTTCTGTGTTTCTCTGGGTGGTTGCACTGCACTCTGGGCTGTCGCTACCTCTGTAACTGTGACCATTCAGTGATTCAGTTCCAATTGTCTGTGTTTGCACTGCACTATGGGTTGTCGCTGCCTCTGTATCTCTGACCATTCAGTGATTCAGTTCCAATTGTCTGTGTTTCTCTGGGTGGTTGCACTGCACTCTGGGCTGTAGCTACCTCTGTAACTGTGACCATTCAGTGATTCAGTTCCAATTGTCTGTGTTTCTCTGGGTGGTTGCACTGCACTCTGGGGTGTTGCTGCCTCTGTAACTGTGTCCATTCAGTGATTCTGTTCCAATTGTCAGTGTTTCTCTGGGTGGTTGCACTGCACTCTGGGGATTAGCTACCTCTGTGACTGTCACCATTCAGTGATTCAGATCCAATTGTCTTCTTGCACTGGATTGTTCCATTGCATTCTGGGGTCTTGCTGCCTCTGTAACTGTGACCATTCAGTGATTCAGTTCCAATTGGCAGTGTGTTTCTCTGGGTGGTTGCACTACACTCTGGGGTGTCGCTGCCTCTGTATCTGTGACCATTCAGTGATTCAGTTCCAATTGTCTGTGTTTCTCTGGGTGGTTGCACTGCACTCTGGGCTGTAGCTACCTCTGTAACTGTGACCATTCAGTGATTCAGTTCCTATTGTCTGAGTTTCTCTGGGTGGCTGCACTGCACTCTGGGCTGTAGCTACCTCTGAAACTGTGACCATTCAGTGATTCAGTTCCAATTGTCTATGTTTCTCTGGGTGGTTGCACTGCACTCTGGGGTGTAGCTACCTCTGAAACTGTGACCATTCAGTGATTCAGTTCCAATTGTCTGTATTTCTCTGGGTGTTGGCACTGCACTCTGGGGTGCAGCTACCTCTGAAACTGTGACCATTCAGTGATTCAGTTCCAAATTTCTGTGTTTCTCTGGGTGGTTGCACTGCACTCTGGGCTGTCGCTACCTCTGTAACTGTGACCATTCAGTGATTCAGTTCCAATTGTCTGTGTTTGCACTGCACTATGGGTTGTCGCTGCCTCTGTATCTCTGACCATTCAGTGATTCAGTTCCAATTGTCTGTGTTTCTCTGGGTGGTTGCACTGCACTCTGGGCTGTAGCTACCTCTGTAACTGTGACCATTCAGTGATTCAGTTCCAATTGTCTGTGTTTCTCTGGGTGGTTGCACTGCACTCTGGGGTGTTGCTGCCTCTGTAACTGTGTCCATTCAGTGATTCTGTTCCAATTGTCAGTGTTTCTCTGGGTGGTTGCACTGCACTCTGGGGATTAGCTGCCTCTGGGACTGTCACCATTCAGTGATTCAGATCCAATTGTCTTCTTGCTCTGGATGGTTCCATTGCTTTCTGGGGTCTTGCTGCCTCTGTAACTGTGACCATTCAGTGATTCAGTTCCAATTGTCAGTGTGTTTCTCTGGGTGGTTGCACTACACTCTGGGGTGTCGCTGCCTCTGTATCTGTGACAATTCAGTGATTCAGTTCCAATTGTCTGTGTTTCTCTGGGTGGCTGAACTGCACTCTGGACTGTAGCTACCTCTGAAACTGTGACCATTCAGTAATTCTGTTCCAATTGTCAGTGTTTCTCGGGGTGGTTGCACTGCACTCTGGGGTTTAGCTACCTCTGTGACTGTCACCATTCAGTGATTCAGATCCAATTGTCTTCTTGCACTGGATTGTTCCATTGCATTCTGGGGTCTTGCTGCCTCTGTAACTGTGACCATTCAGTGATTCAGTTCCAATTGGCAGTGTGTTTCTCTGGGTGGTTGCACTACACTCTGGGGTGTCGCTGCCTCTGTATCTGTGACCATTCAGTGATTCAGTTCCAATTGTCTGTGTTTCTCTGGGTGGTTGCACTGCCCTCTGGGCTGTAGCTACCTCTGTAACTTAGACAATAGGAACTGAATCACTGAATGGTCAGAGTTTCTCTGGGTGGCTGCACTGCACTCTGGGCTGTAGCTACCTCTGAAACTGTGACCATTCAGTGATTCAGTTCCAATTGTCTATGTTTCTCTGGGTGGTTGCACTGCACTCTGGGGTGTAGCTACCTCTGAAACTGTGACCATTCAGTGATTCAGTTCCAATTGTCTGTATTTCTCTGGGTGTTGGCACTGCACTCTGGGGTGTAGCTACCTCTGAAACTGTGACCATTCAGTGATTCAGTTCCAAATTTCTGTGTTTCTCTGGGTGGTTGCACTGCACTCTGGGCTGTCGCTACCTCTGTAACTGTGACCATTCAGTGATTCAGTTCCAATTGTCTGTGTTTCTCTGGGTGGTTGCACTGCACTCTGGGGTGTAGCTACCTCTGAAACTGTGACCATTCAGCGATTCAGGTCCAATTGTCTGTGTTTCTCTGGGTGGTTGCACTGCACTCTGGGGTGTCGCTGCCTCTGTAACTGTGACCATTCAGTGATTCAGTTCCAATTGTCAGTGTGTTTCTCTGGGTGGTTGCACTGCACTCTGGGGTGTAGCTACCTCTGAAACTGTGACCATTCAGTGATTCAGTTCCAATTGTCTGTGTTTGTCTGGGTGGTTGCAATGCGCTCTGGGGTGTCGCTGCCTCTGTATCTGTGACCATTCAGTGATTCAGTTCCAATTGTCTGTATTTCTCTGGGTGTTTCCATTGCACTCTGGGCTGTAGCTACCTATGTAAGTGTGACCATTCAGTGATTCAGTTCCAATTGTCTGTGTTTCTCTGGGTGGTTGCACTGCACTCTGGGGTGTAGCTTCCTCTGTAACTGTGTCCAATCAGTGATTCAGTTCCAATTGTCAGTGTTTCTCTGGGTGGTTGCACTGCACTCTGGGGTTTAGCTACCTCTGAAACTGTGACCAATCAGTGATTCAGTTCCAATTGTCTTCTTGCTCTGGATGGTTCCATTGCATTCTGGGGTCTTGCTGCCTCTGTAACTGACCATTCAGAGATTCAGTTCCAATTGTCAGTGTGTTTCTCTGGGTGGTTGCACTGCACTCAGGGGTGTAGCTACCTCTGAAACTGTGACCATTCAGTGATTCAGTTCCAATTGTCTGTGTTTCTCTGGGTGGTTGCACTGCACTATGGGGTGTCGCTGCCTCTGTATCTGTAACCATTCAGTTATTCAGTTCCAATTGTCTGTGTTTCTCTAGGTGGTTGCACTGCACTCTGGGCTGTAGCTTCCTCTGTAACTGTGACCATTCAGTGATTCAGTTCCAATTGTCTGTGTTTCTCTGGGTGTTTGCACTGCACTCTGGGGTGTAGCTACCTCTGAAACTGTGACCAATCAGTGATTCAGGTCCAATTGTCAGTGTTTCTCTGGGTGGTTGCACTGCACTCTGGGGTGTAGCTACCTCTGAAACTGTGAGCATTCAGTGCTTCAGTTCCAATTGTCTGTGTTTCTCTGGGTGGTTGCACTGCACTCAGGGGTGTAGCTGCCTCTGTAACTGTGACCATTCAGTGATTCAGTTCCAATTGTCTGTGTTTCTCTGGGTGGTTGCACTGCACTAAGGGGTGTCGCTGCCTCTGAAACTGTGACCATTCAGTGATTCAGTTCCAATTGTCTGTGTTTCTCTGGGTGGTTGCAATGCGCTCTGGGGTGTCGCTGCCTCTGTATCTGTGACCATTCAGTTATTCAGTTCCAATTGTCTGTATTTCTCTGGGTGTTTCCACTGCACTCTGGGGTGTGGCTGCCTCTGTATCTGTTACCATTCAGTGCTTCAGTTCCAATTGTCTGTATTTCTCTGGGTGTTTCCACTGCACTCTGGGCTGTAGCTACCTCTGAAACTGTGACCAATCAGTGATTCAGTTCCAATTGTCTGTGTTTCTCTGGGTGGTTGCACTGCACTCTGGGCTGTAGCTACCTCTGAAACTGTGACCAATCAGTGATTCAGTTCCAATTGTCTGTGTTTCTCTGGGTGGTTGCACTGCACTCTGGGGTGCAGCTATCGTTCGGAGGAGGAGGAGCAGTCTCTGTCAGGGAGAGAATCTGAGAACATCTAAGACACTCAGAAGGTAAGAAGGTAAGTAAGTGATTTTTACTCATTTTTACTTTTATACCTTTTTAAAATAGTGTATGTCGGGGGAAACAGAAAAGCTGTGGCCTGAGTGGCTGGTTGGGAATCTACACTAAATTTAAAAAATTAAGCATTGGTAACTAATTAAACATAATTACTTAATTATAATTTAGAGGGGTATCTAAGTCAGAGATCGGAGAGTACTAAATTTAGCTTTCGCATTTATATTAGAAATCTAGTGCTGGGAAACAGATAGTTAACAGTAACTTAAAAAATAAATTACAAAATAATATATATATATTTTTTAACTTTAAATTTTAATTAATTGACGCAATGTCAGTTAGAGGGGTGCAGTGCTCTGACTGTGAGATGTGGCAGGTCCGGGAGGCTTCCAGCGTCCCGGATGGCTTCATCTGCAGAATGTGCACCCAACTGGAGCACCTCACAGACCGCATGGTTCGGTTGGAGCAGCAATTGGATGCACTTAGGAGCATGCAGGTGGCGGAAATCGTCATAGATCGCAGTGAGATAAATGTGGTCACACCCAAGGTGTAGGCAGAGAAATGGGTGACCACCAGAAAGGGCAGGCAGTCAGTGCAGGAATCCCCTGTGGTTGTCCCCGTCTCGAACAGGTATACCCCTTTGAATACTGTCGGGGGGGGGGGGCGGGGATAGCCTATCAGGGGAAAACAGCAGCAGCCAGAGCAGGGGAACCACGGCTTGCTCTGATGTTCAGAAGAACATAAGAACATAACTAGGAGCAAGAGTCGGCCATCTGGCCCCTCGAGCCTGCTCCGCCATTCAATGAGATCATGGCTGATCTTTTGTGGACTCAGCTCCACTTTCCGGGCCGAACACCATAACCCTTAATCCCTTTATTCTTCAAAAAACTATCTATCTTTATCTTAAAAACATTTAATGAAGGAGCCTCTACTGCTTCACTGGGAAAGGAATTCCATAGATTCACAACCCTTTGGGTGAAGAAGTTCCTCCTAAACTCAGTCCTAAATCTACTTCCCCTTATTTTGAGGCTATGCCCCCTAGTTCTGCTTTCACCCGCCAGTGGAAACAACCTGCCCGCGTCTATCCTATCTATTCCCTTCATAATCTTATATGTTTCTATAAGATCCCCCCTCATCCTTCTAAATTCCAACGAGTACAGTCCCAGTCTACTCAACCTCTCCTCGTAATCCAACCCCTTCAGCTCTGGGATTAACCTAGTGAATCTCCTCTGCACACCCCCCAGTGCCAGTACGTCCTTTCTCAAGTAAGGAGACCAAAACTGACCACAATACTCCAGGTGTGGCCTCACTAACACCTTATACAATTGCAGCATAACCTCCCTCGTCTTAAACTCCATCCCTCTAGCAATGAAGGACAAAATTCCATTTGCCTTCTTAATCACCTGTTGCACCTGAAAACCAACTTTCTGCGACTCATGCACTAGCACATCCAGATCTCTCTGCACAGCAGCATGTTTTAATTTTTTATCATTTAAATAATAATGCCTTTTGCAAAACGCAAAGTGTCAAAGCGCAGAAGAGCATTTGTAATAGGGGGCTCTATAGTCAGGGGCACAGACAGGCGCTTCTGTGGACGTGAAAGAGACTCCAGGATGGTATGTTGCCTCCCTGGTGCCAGGGTCCAGGATGTCTCCGAACGGGTAGAGGGCATCCTGAAGGGGGAGGGCAAACAGGCAGAGGTCGTTGTACATATTGGTATTAACGACATAGGCAGGAAGGGGCATGAGGTCCTGCAGCAGGAGTTCAGGGAGCTAGGCAGAAAGTTAAAAGACAGGACCTCTAGGGTAGTAATCTCGGGATTGCTCCCTGTGCTACGTGCCAGTGAGGCTAGAAATAGGAAGATAGAGCAGCTAAACACGTGGCTAAACAGCTGGTGTAGGAGGGAGGTTTTCCGTTATCTGGACCACTGGGAGCTCTTCTGGGGCAGGTGTGACCTATATAAGAAGGACGGGTTGCATCTAAACTGGAGAGGCATAAATATCCTGGCCGCGATGTTTGCTAATGTCACACGGAGGGTTTAAACTAGTATGGCAGGGGGGTGGGCACGGGAGCAATAGGTCAGAAGGTGAGAGCATTGAGGGAGAACTAGGGAATAGGGACAGTGGGACTCTGAGGCAGAGCAGACAGGGAGAAGTTGCTGAACACAGCGGGTCTGGTGGCCTGAAGTGCATATGTTTTAATGCAAGAAGTTATACGGGTAAGGCAGATGAACTTAGAGCTTGGATTAGTACTTGGAACTATGATGTTGTTGCCATTACAGAGACCTGGTTGAGGGAAGGGCAGGATTGGCAGCTAAACGTTCCAGGATTTAGATGTTTCAGGCGGGATAGAGGAGGATGAAAAAGGGGTGGCGGAGTTGCGTTACTGGTTAGGGAGAATATCACAGCTGTACTGCGGGGGGACACCACAGAGGGCAGTGGGGCTATATGGGTAGAGATCAGGAATAAGAAGGGTGCAGTCACAATGTTGGGGGTTTACTACAGGCCTCCCAACAGCCAGCGGGAGATAGAGGAGCAGATAGGTAGACAGATTTTGGAAAAGAGTAAAAACAACAGGGTTGTGGTGATGGGAGACTTCAACTTCCCCAATATTGACTGGGAGTCACTTAGTGCCAGGGGCTTAGACGGGCGGAGTGTGTAAGGAGCATCCAGGAGGGATTCTTGAAATAATATGTGGACAGTCCAACTAGGGAAGGGGCTGTAGTGGACCTGGTATTGGGGAATGAGCACGGCCAGGTGGTAGATGTTTCAGTAGGGGAGCATTTAGAACATAGAACATAGAACGATACAGCGCAGTACAGGCCCTTCGGCCCACGATGTTGCACCGAAATAAAAGCCATTTAACCTACACTATGCCATTATCATCCATATGTTTATCCAATAAACTTTTAAATGCCCTCAATGTTGGCGAGTTCACTACTGTAGCAGGTAGCGCATTCCCGGCCTCACTACTCTTTGCGTAAAGAACCTACCTCTGACCTCTGTCCTATATCTATTACCCCTCAGTTTAAAGCTACGTCCCCTCGTGCCAGCCATTTCCATCTGCGGGAGAAGGCTCTCACTGTCCACCCTATCAAACCCCTGATCATTTTGTATGCCTCTATTAAGTCTCCTCTTAACCTTCTTCTCTCCAACGAAAACAACCTCAAGTCCATCAGCCTTTCCTCATAAGATATTCCCTCCATACCAGGCAACATCCTGGTAAATCTCCTCTGCACCCGCTCCAAAGCCTCCACGTCCTTCCTATAATGCGGTGACCAGAATTGTACGCAGTACTCCAAATGCGGCCGTACCTGAATTCTGTACAGCTGCAACATGACCTCCTGACTCCGGAACTCAATCCCTCTACCAATAAAGGCCAACACTCCAAAGGCCTTCTTCACAACCCTGTCAACCTGGGTGGCAACTTTCAGGGATCTATGTACATGGACACCGAGATCCCTCTGCTCATCCACAATTCCAAGAACTTTACCATTAGCCAAATATTCCGCATTCCTGTTATTCCTTCCAAAGTGAATCACCTCACACTTCTCTACATTAAACTCCATTTGCCACCTCTCAGCCCAGCTCTGCAGCTTATCTATGTCCCCCTGTATCCTGCTACATCCTTCCACACTATCAACAACACCACCGACTTTAGTATCGTCTTCAAATTTACACACCCACCCTTCTGCGCCTTCCTCAAGGTCTTTAACAAACAGCAACGGCCCCAGAACAGATCCTTGTGGTACTCCACTTGTAACTGAACTCCATTCTGAACATTTCCCATCAACCACCACCCTCTGTCTTCTTTCAGCTAGCCAATTTCTGATCCACATCTCTAAATCACCCTCAATCCCCAGCCTCCGAATTTTCTGCAATAGCCTATCGTGGGGAACCTTATCAAACGCTTTGCTGAAATCCATATACACCACATCAACTGCTCTACCCTCATCTACCTGTTCAGTTACCTTCTCAAAGAACTCGATAAGGTTTGTGAGGCATGACCAACCCTTCACAATGCCATGCTGACTATCCCTGATCATATTATTCCTCTCTAGATGATTATAAATCTTGTCTCTTATAATCCCCTCCAAGACTTTACCCACTACAGACGTGAGGCTCACCGGTCTATAGTTGCCGGGGTTGTCTCTGCTCCCCTTTTTGAACAAAGGGACGACATTTGCTCTCCTCCAGTCCTCTGGCACTATTCCTGTAGCCAATGATGACAGCAAAATCAAAGCCAAAGTTCCAGCAATCTCTTCCCTGGCCTCCCAGAGAATCCTAGGATAAATCCCATCAGGACCCGGGAACTTATCTATTTTCAGCCTGTCCAGAATTGCTAACACCTCTTCCCTACGTACCTCAATGGCATCTATTCTATTAGCCTGGGTCTCAGCATTCTCCTCCACAACATTATATTTTTCCTGAGTGAATACTGACGAAAAATATTCATTTAGTATCTCGCCTATCTCTTCAGACTCCACACACAACTTCCCATCCCTGTCCTTGACTTGTCCGACTCTTTCCCTAGTCATTCGCTTATTCCTGACCTTTCCAAAAGAAAGCTTTTGAGTTTTCCTTGATCCTTCCTGCCAAATACTTCTCATGTCCCCTCCTTGCTCGTCTTAGCTCTCTCTTTAGATCCTTCCTCGCTACCTTGTAACTATCCATCGCCCCAACTGAAACTTCACACCTCATCGTCACATAGGCCTCCTTCTTCCTCTTAACAAGAGATTCCACTTCTTTGGTAAACCACGGTTCCCTCGCTCGACGCCTTCCTCCTTGCCTGACCGGTACATACTTATCAAGAACACGCAGTAGCTGATCCTTGAACAAGCTCCACTTATCCAGTGTGCCCAACACTTGCAGCCTACTTCTCCACGTTATCCCCCCCCCTCCCCGCCAAGTCACGTCTAATGGCATCATAATTGCCCTTCCCCCAGCTGTAACTCTTGCCCTACGGTGTATACTTATCCCTTTCCATCATTAACGTAACGTCACCGAATTGTGGTCACTGTCCCCAAAGTGCTCTCCTACCTCCAAATCCAACACCTGGCCTGGTTCATTACCCAAAACCAAATCCAACCTGGCCTCGCCTCTTGTTGGCCTGTCAACATATTGTGTCAGGAAACCCTCCTGCACACACTACAAAAAACGACCCACCTAATGTACTCGAACTATATCTTTTCCAGTCAATATTTGGAAAGTTAAAGTCTCCCATAACTACCCTGTTACTTTCGCTGTTATCCTGGATCATCCTCGCCATCCTTTCCTCTACATCCCTAGAATTATTTGGAGGCCTATAGAAGACTCCCAACAGGGTGACCTCTACTTTCATGTTTCTAACCTCAGCCCATACTACATCGGAAGATAAGTCCCCATCTAGCATCCTCTCCGTCACCGTAATACTGCTCTTGACCAGCAGCGCCACACCTCCCCCTCTTTTGCCTCCTTTTCTGAGCTTACTAAAACACCTAAACCCCGGAACCTGCAACATCCACTCCTGTCCCTGCTCTATCCATGTCTCCGAAATGGCCACAACATCGAGGTCCCAGGTACCAACCCATGCTGCCAGTTCCCCTACCTTATTTCGTATACTCCTGGCATTGAAGTAGACACACTTCAAACCACCTAACTGAACACTGGCCCCCTCCTGCGACGTCAAATCTGTGCTCCTGACCTCTATACTCTCATTCTCCCTTACCATAAAACTACAATCCAGGTTCCCATGCCCCTGCTGCATTAGTTTAACCCCCCCCCCCCCAAAGAGCACTAACAAATCTCCCCCCCCCCCCCCCCCAGGATACTTGTGCTCCTCAGGTTCAGATGTAGACCATCCTGTCTGCAGAGGTCCCACCTTCCCCAGAGAGAGCCCCAGTTATCCAGAAATCTGAATCCCTCCTGCCTGCACCATCCCTGTAGCCACGTGTTTAATTGCTCTCTCCCTATTCCTCATCTCACTATCACGTGGCACGGGCAACAACCCAGCGATAACAACTCTGTTTGTTCTAGTTCTGAGCTTCCATCCTAGCTCCCTGAAAGCCTGCCTGATATCCTTGCCCCTTTCCTCCCTATCTTGTTAGTGCCAATATGGACCACAACTTGGGGCTGCTCCCCCTCCCCCTAAAGACCCGGCAAACACGATCCGAGACATCATGTACCCTTGCACCTGTGAAGCAACATGCCAAACGTGAGTCTCTCATGCTCCCACAAAATCTCCTATCTGTGCCCCTGACAATCGAGTCCCCAATTACTAATGCTCTGCTCCTCTCCCCCTTCCCTTCAGAGCAACAGGGACAGACTCCATGCTAGAGGCCTGACCCCCCCCCCCCCCCCACAAGTATCCAAAGCGGAATACTAGTTTCTCAGGGGAACGACCGCAGGGGATCCCTGCACTGACTGCTTCTTCCCAGTCCCTCTTAGTTACCCATCTATCTCCAATCTTTGGTGTAACTAATTCCCTGAAGCTGCTATCTATGACCCCTTCTGCCTCCCGAATGATCCGAAGTTCTTCCAACTCCAGCTCCCGTTCCCTAACTCGGTCTTGGAGGAGCTGGAGATGGCAGCACTTCCTGCAGGTAAAATCAGCAGGGACACAAACGGCATCCCTCACCTCAAACATCCTGCAGGAGGAACATTGCACTCCCTTCCCTGCCATCCCTCTAACTTTCTACCAAGATCTGGCTAACAACTAAATTAAATTAAACGAAAAAATAATAAGAATAATAAAATATGGTACATACCTCACAGCAATGGGTTTTATTATTAGATTAGAGGAGGAGGGCGGGTGGGAGACACTACACGTGTAGTTTCTCGGGTTTCCCCTCCACCAGAATTTATTGGTGAGTGTGTTCCCAGAAGTTCGCGGGTCGAACTTCCTGTTCCCGCCTTAAACACTATAATTAAAAAAAAAACAGCAAAGAGGGACCGAAAACGGGACCAGGTAAGTGTTTACCGCTGAAATTGACTAGCCTGTGAAGGTCTCCCAGAAATCACTTACGCACTGCTCCAGCTGAAAATGACTAACCTGCTCCGCTCCCGCTGAAATCGACTGGCCTGCTCCTGCAAAGACAAGTGTTTTTAACGGAGAAAGTTACCTCCCAGAAATCACTTGCGCACTGCTCCCGCTGAAATTGACTGGCCTGGTCCTGCAAAAACAAGTGTTTTAAAGGAGAAACATACCTCCCAGAAATCACTTGCGCACTGCTACCGCTGAAATTGACTGGCCTGGTCCTGCAAAAACAAGTGTTTTAAAGGAGAAACATACCTCCCAGAAATCACTTGCGCACTGCTACCGCTGAAATTGACTGACCTGCTCTGCTCCCGCTGAAATCGACTGGCCTGCTCCTGCAAAGACAAGTGTTTTTAAAGGAGAAACATACCTCCCAGAAATCACTTGCGCACTGCTCCCGCTGAAATTGACTAACCTGCTCCGCACCCGCTGAAATCGACTGGCCTGCTCCTGCAAAGACAAGTGCTTTTAAATGAGAAACTTACCGCCCAGAAATCACTTCCGCACTGTTCCAGCTGAAAATGACTAACCTGCTCCGCTCCCGCTGAAATCGACTGGCCTTCTCCTGCAAAAACAAGTGTTTAAAGGAGAAACATACCTCCCAGAAATCACTTGCGCACTGCTCCCGCTGAAATTGACTGGCCTGGTCCTGCAAATACAAGTGTTTTAAAGGAGAAACATACCTCCCAGAAATCACTTGCGCACTGCTCCCGCTGAAATTGACTGACCTGCTCCGCTCCCGCTGAAATCGACTGGCCTGCTCCTGCAAAGACAAGTGTTTTTAAAGGAGAAACTTACCGCTCAGAAGTCACTTGCGCACTGCTCCCGCTGAAAATGACTAACCTGCTCCACTCCCGCTGAAATCGACTGGCCTGCTCCTGCAAAAACAAGTGTTTTTAAAGGAGAAACATACCTCCCAGAAATCACTTGCACACTGCTCCCGCTGAAATTGACTGACCTGCTCCGCTCCCGCTGAAATCGACTGGCCTGCTCCTGCAAAGACAAGTGTTTTTAAAGGAGAAACATACCTCCCAGAAATCACTTGCGCACTGCTCACGCTGAAATTGACTAACCTGCTCCGCTCCTGCTGAAATCGACTGACCTGCTCCTGCAAAATCAAGTGTTTTTAACGGAGAAACATACCTCCCAGAAATGACTTGCGCACTGCTCCCGCTGAAATTGACTGACCTGCTCCGCTCCTGCTGAAATCGACTGGCCTGCACCTGCAAACACAAGTGTTTTCAAAGGAGAAACTTAGCGCCCAGAAATCACTTGCGCACTGCTCCAGCTGAAAATGACTAACCTGCTCCACTCCCGCTGAAATCGACTGGCCTGCTCCTGAAAAAACAAGTGTTTTTAAAGGAGAAACATACCTCCCAGAAATCACTTGCGCACTGCTCCCGCTGAAATTGACTGACCTGCTCCGCTCCCGCTGAAATCGACTGGCCTGCTCCTGCAAAAACAAGTGTTTTTAAAGGAGAAACTTAACTCCCAGAAATGACTTGCGCACTGCTCCCGCTGAAATTGACTGACCTGCTCCGCTCCCGCTGAAATCGACTGGCCTGCTCCTGCAAAGACAAGTGTTTTTAAAGGAGAAACGTACCTCCCAAAAATCACTTGCGCACTGGCCCGCTGAAATTGACTAACCTGCTCCGCTCCTGCTGAAATCGACTGGCCTGGTCCTGCAAAAACATATGTTTTTAAAGGAGAAACATACCTCCCAGAAATCACTTGCGCACTGCTCCCGCTGAAATTGACTGACCTGCTCCGCTCCCGCTGAAATCGACTGGCCTGCTCCTGCAAAAACAAGTGTTTTTAAAGGAGAAACTTAACTCCCAGAAATGACTTGCGCACTGCTCCCGCTGAAATTGACTGACCTGCTCCGCTCCCGCTGAAATCGACTGGCCTGCTCCTGCAAAGACAAGTGTTTTTAAAGGAGAAACTTACCTCCCAGATATCACTTGCGCACTGCTCCAGCTGAAAATGTCTAACCTGCTCCGCTCCCGCTGAAATCGACTGGCCTGCTCCTGCAAAGACAAGTGTTTTTAAAGGAGAAACTTACCTCCCAGATATCACTTGCGCACTGCTCCAGCTGAAAATGTCTAACCTGCTCCGCTCCCGCTGAAATCGACTGGCCTGCTCCTGCAAAGACAAGTGTTTTTAAAGGAGAAACGTACCTCCCAGAAATCACTTGCGCACTGCTCCAGCTGAAAATGACTGACCTGCTCCGCTCCCGCTGAAATCGACTGGCCTGCTCCTGCAAAGACAAGTGTTTTTAAAGGAGAAACATACCTCCCAGAAATCACTTGCGCACTGCTCCCGCTGAAATTGACTGACCTGCTCCGCTCCCGCTGAAATCGACTGGCCTGCTCCTGAAAAAACAAGTGTTTTTAAAGGAGAAACATACCTCCCAGAAATCACTTGCGCACTGCTCACGCTGAAATTGACTAACCTGCTCCGCTCCTGCTGAAATCGACTGACCTGCTCCTGCAAAATCAAGTGTTTTTAACGGAGAAACATACCTCCCAGAAATGACTTGCGCACTGCTCCCGCTGAAATTGACTGACCTGCTCCGCTCCTGCTGAAATCGACTGGCCTGCACCTGCAAACACAAGTGTTTTCAAAGGAGAAACTTAGCGCCCAGAAATCACTTGCGCACTGCTCCAGCTGAAAATGACTAACCTGCTCCACTCCCGCTGAAATCGACTGGCCTGCTCCTGAAAAAACAAGTGTTTTTAAAGGAGAAACATACCTCCCAGAAATCACTTGCGCACTGCTCCCGCTGAAATTGACTGACCTGCTCAGCTCCCGCTGAAATCGACTGGCCTGCTCCTGCAAAAACAAGTGTTTTTAAAGGAGAAACTTAGCGCCCAGAAATCACTTGCGCACTGCTCCAGCTGAAAATGACTAACCTGCTCCGCTCCCGCTGAAATCGACTGGCCTGCTCCTGCAAAGACAAGTGTTTTTAAAGGAGAAACGTACCTCCCAAAAATCACTTGCGCACTGGTCCCGCTGAAATTGACTAACCTGCTCCGCTCCTGCTGAAATCGACTGGCCTGGTCCTGCAAAAACAAATGTTTTTAAAGGAGAAACATACCTCCCAGAAATCACTTGCGCACTGCTCCCGCTGAAATTGACTGACCTGCTCCGCTCCTGCTGAAATCGACTGGCCTGCTCCTGAAAAAATAAGTGTTTTTAAAGGAGAAACATACCTCCCAGAAAGCACTTGCGCACTGCTCCCGCTGAAATTGACTGACCTGCTCCGCTCCCGCTGAAATCGACTGGCCTGCTCCTGCAAAGACAAGTGTTTTTAAAGGAGAAACTTACCTCCCAGATATCACTTGCGCACTGCTCCAGCTGAAAATGTCTAACCTGCTCCGCTCCCGCTGAAATCGACTGGCCTGCTCCTGCAAAAACAAGTGTTTTTAAAGGAGAAACTTACCTCCCAGATATCACTTGCGCACTGCTCCAGCTGAAAATGTCTAACCTGCTCCGCTCCCGCTGAAATCGACTGGCCTGCTCCTGCAAAGACAAGTGTTTTTAAAGGAGAAACTTACCGCCCAGAAATCACTTGCGCACTGCTCCAGCTGAAAATGACTGACCTGCTCCGCTCCCGCTGAAATCGACTGGCCTGCTCCTGCAAAGACAAGTGTTTTTAAAGGAGAAACTTACCGCCCTGAAATCACTTGCGCACTGCTCCAGCTGAAAATGACTAACCTGCTCCGCTCCCTGCTCCGCTCCCGCTGAAATCGACTGGCCTGCTCCTGCAAAAACAAGTGTTTTTAAAGGAGAAACTTAACTCCCAGAAATGACTTGCGCACTGCTCCCGCTGAAATTGACTGACCTGCTCCGCTCCCGCTGAAATCGACTGGCCTGCTCCTGCAAAGACAAGTGTTTTTAAAGGAGAAACTTACCTCCCAGATATCACTTGCGCACTGCTCCAGCTGAAAATGTCTAACCTGCTCCGCTCCCGCTGAAATCGACTGGCCTGCTCCTGCAAAGACAAGTGTTTTTAAAGGAGAAACTTACCTCCCAGATATCACTTGCGCACTGCTCCAGCTGAAAATGTCTAACCTGCTCCGCTCCCGCTGAAATCGACTGGCCTGCTCCTGCAAAGACAAGTGTTTTTAAAGGAGAAACGTACCTCCCAGAAATCACTTGCGCACTGCTCCAGCTGAAAATGACTGACCTGCTCCGCTCCCGCTGAAATCGACTGGCCTGCTCCTGCAAAGACAAGTGTTTTTAAAGGAGAAACGTACCTCCCAAAAATCACTTGCGCACTGGTCCCGCTGAAATTGACTAACCTGCTCCGCTCCTGCTGAAATCGACTGACCTGCTCCTGCAAAATCAAGTGTTTTTAAAGGAGAAACTTACCGCCCTGAAATCACTTGCGCACTGCTCCAGCTGAAAATGACTAACCTGCTCCGCTCCCGCTGAAATCGACTGGCCTGCTCCTGCAAAGACAAGTGTTTTTCAAGGAGAAACTTACCTCCCAGATATCACTTGCGCACTGCTCCAGCTGAAAATGTCTAACCTGCTCCGCTCCCGCTGAAATCGACTGGCCTGCTCCTGCAAAGACAAGTGTTTTTAAAGGAGAAACGTACCTCCCAGAAATCACTTGCGCACTGCTCCAGCTGAAAATGACTGACCTGCTCCGCTCCCGCTGAAATCGACTGGCCTGCTCCTGCAAAGACAAGTGTTTTTAAAGGAGAAACGTACCTCCCAAAAATCACTTGCGCACTGCTCCCGCTGAAATTGACTAACCTGCTCCGCTCCCGCTGTAATCGACTGGTCTGCTACTGCAAAGACAAATGTTTTTCAAGGAGAAACTTACCGCCCAGAAATCACTTGCGCACTGCTCCAGCTGAAAATGACTAACCTGCTCCGCTCCCGCTGAAATCGACTGGCCTGCTCCTGCAAAAACAAGTGTTTTTAAAGGAGAAACTTACCGCCCTGAAATCACTTGCGCACTGCTCCAGCTGAAAATGACTAACCTGCTCCGCTCCCGCTGAAATCGACTGGCCTGCTCCTGCAAAAACAAGTGTTTTTAAAGGAGAAACTTAACTCCCAGAAATCACTTGCGCACTGCTCCCGCTGAAATTGACTAACCTGCTCCGCTCCCGCTGTAATCGACTGGCCTGCTACTGCAAAGACAAGTGTTTTTAAAGGAGAAACTTACCGCTCAGAAGTCACTTGCGCACTGCTCCCGCTGAAAATGACTAACCTGCTCCACTCCCGCTGAAATCGACTGGCCTGCTCCTGCAAAAACAAGTGTTTTTAAAGGAGAAACATACCTCCCAGAAATCACTTGCGCACTGCTCCCGCTGAAATTGACTGACCTGCTCCGCTCCCGCTGAAATCGACTGGCCTGCTCCTGAAAAAACAAGTGTTTTTAAAGGAGAAACATACCTCCCAGAAATCACTTGCGCACTGCTCCCGCTGAAATTGACTAACCTGCTCCGCTCCTGCTGAAATCGACTGACCTGCTCCTGCAAAATCAAGTGTTTTTAACGGAGAAACATACCTCCCAGAAATGACTTGCGCACTGCTCCCGCTGAAATTGACTGACCTGCTCCGCTCCTGCTGAAATCGACTGGCCTGCTCCTGCAAAAACAAGTGTTTTTAAAGGAGAAACATACCTCCCAGAAAGCACTTGCGCACTGCTCCCGCTGAAATTGACTGACCTGCTCCGCTCCTGCTGAAATCGACTGGCCTGCTCCTGCAAAAATAAGTGTTTTTAAAGGAGAAACATACCTCCCAGAAATCACTTGCGCACTGCTCCCGCTGAAATTGACTGACCTGCTCCGCTCCCGCTGAAATCGACTGGCCTGCTCCTGCAAAGACAAGTGCTTTTAAATGAGAAACTTACCGCCCAGAAATCACTTCCGCACTGTTCCAGCTGAAAACGACTAACCTGCTCCGCTCCCGCTGAAATCGACTGGCCTTCTCCTGCAAAAACAAGTGTTTAAAGGAGAAACATACCTCCCAGAAATCACTTGCGCACTGCTCCCGCTGAAATTGACTGGCCTGGTCCTGCAAATACAAGTGTTTTAAAGGAGAAACATACCTCCCAGAAATCACTTGCGCACTGCTCCCGCTGAAATTGACTGACCTGCTCCGCTCCCGCTGAAATCGACTGGCCTGCTCCTGCAAAGACAAGTGTTTTTAAAGGAGAAACTTACCGCTCAGAAGTCACTTGCGCACTGCTCCCGCTGAAAATGACTAACCTGCTCCACTCCCGCTGAAATCGACTGGCCTGCTCCTGCAAAAACAAGTGTTTTTAAAGGAGAAACATACCTCCCAGAAATCACTTGCGCACTGCTCCCGCTGAAATTGACTGGCCTGGTCCTGCAAATACAAGTGTTTTAAAGGAGAAACATACCTCCCAGAAATCACTTGCGCACTGCTCCCGCTGAAATTGACTGACCTGCTCCGCTCCCGCTGAAATCGACTGGCCTGCTCCTGCAAAGACAAGTGTTTTTAAAGGAGAAACTTACCGCTCAGAAGTCACTTGCGCACTGCTCCCGCTGAAAATGACTAACCTGCTCCACTCCCGCTGAAATCGACTGGCCTGCTCCTGCAAAGACAAGTGTTTTTAAAGGAGAAACATACCTCCCAGAAATCACTTGCGCACTGCTCACGCTGAAAATGACTAACCTGCTCCGCTCCCGCTGAAATCGACTGGCCTTCTCCTGCAAAAACAAGTGTTTAAAGGAGAAACATACCTCCCAGAAATCACTTGCGCACTGCTCCCGCTGAAATTGACTGGCCTGGTCCTGCAAATACAAGTGTTTTAAAGGAGAAACATACCTCCCAGAAAGCACTTGCGCACTGCTCCCGCTGAAATTGACTGACCTGCTCCGCTCCTGCTGAAATCGACTGGCCTGCTCCTGCAAAAATAAGTGTTTTTAAAGGAGAAACATACCTCCCAGAAAGCACTTGCGCATTGCTCCCGCTGAAATTGACTGACCTGCTCAGCTCCCGCTGAAATCGACTGGCCTGCTCCTGCAAAGACAAGTGTTTTTAAAGGAGAAACATACCTCCCAGAAATCACTTGCGCACTGCTCCCGCTGAAATTGACTAACCTGCTCCGCTCCCGCTGTAATCGACTGGTCTGCTACTGCAAAGACAAATGTTTTTCAAGGAGAAACTTACCGCCCAGAAATCACTTGCGCACTGCTCCAGCTGAAAATGACTAACCTGCCCCGCTCCCGCTGAAATCGACTGGCCTGCTCCTGCAAAAACAAGTGTTTTTAAAGGAGAAACTTACCGCCCTGAAATCACTTGCGCACTGCTCCAGCTGAAAATGACTAACCTGCTCCGCTCCCGCTGAAATCGACTGGCCTGCTCCTGCAAAAACAAGTGTTTTTAAAGGAGAAACTTAACACCCAGAAATCACTTGCGCACTGCTCCCGCTGAAATTGACTAACCTGCTCCGCTCCCGCTGTAATCGACTGGCCTGCTACTGCAAAGACAAGTGTTTTTAAAGGAGAAACATACCTCCCAGAAATCACTTGCGCACTGCTCCCGCTGAAATTGACTGACCTGCTCCGCTCCCGCTGAAATCGACTGGCCTGCTCCTGCAAAGACAAGTGTTTTTAAAGGAGAAACATACCTCCCAGAAATCACTTGCGCACTGCTCACGCTGAAATTGACTAACCTGCTCCGCTCCTGCTGAAATCGACTGACCTGCTCCTGCAAAATCAAGTGTTTTTAACGGAGAAACAAACATCCCAGAAATGACTTGCGCACTGCTCCCGCTGAAATTGACTGACCTGCTCCGCTCCTGCTGAAATCGACTGGCCTGCACCTGCAAACACAAGTGTTTTCAAAGGAGAAACTTAGCGCCCAGAAATCACTTGCGCGCTGCTCCAGCTGAAAATGACTAACCTGCTCCACTCCCGCTGAAATCGACTGGCCTGCTCCTGAAAAAACAAGTGTTTTTAAAGGAGAAACATACCTCCCAGAAATCACTTGCGCACTGCTCCCGCTGAAATTGACTGACCTGCTCCGCTCCCGCTGAAATCGACTGGCCTGCTCCTGCAAAGACAAGTGTTTTTAAAGGAGAAACATACCTCCCAGAAAGCACTTGCGCACTGCTCCCGCTGAAATTGACTGACCTGCTCAGCTCCCGCTGAAATCGACTGGCCTGCTCCTGCAAAAACAAGTGTTTTTAAAGGAGAAACTTAGCGCCCAGAAATCACTTGCGCACTGCTCCAGCTGAAAATGACTAACCTGCTCCACTCCCGCTGAAATCGACTCGCCTGCTCCTGCAAAAACAAGTGTTTTTAAAGGAGAAACATACCTCCCAGAAATCACTTGCGCACTGCTCCCGCTGAAATTGACTGACCTGCTCCGCTCCCGCTGAAATCGACTGGCCTGCTCCTGCAAAGACAAGTGCTTTTAAATGAGAAACTTACCGCCCAGAAATCACTTCCGCACTGTTCCAGCTGAAAATGACTAACCTGCTCCGCTCCCGCTGAAATCGACTGGCCTTCTCCTGCAGAGACAAGTGTTTTTAAAGGAGAAACATACCTCCCAGAAATCACTTGCGCACTGCTCCCGCTGAAATTGACTGGCCTGGTCCTGCAAATACAAGTGTTTTAAAGGAGAAACATACCTCCCAGAAATCACTTGCGCACTGCTCACGCTGAAATTGACTAACCTGCTCCGCTCCTGCTGAAATCGACTGGCCTGCTCCTGCAAAAACAAGTGTTTTTAAAGGAGAAACATACCTCCCAGAAAGCACTTGCGCACTGCTCCCGCTGAAATTGACTGACCTGCTCCGCTCCTGCTGAAATCGACTGGCCTGCTCCTGCAAAAATAAGTGTTTTTAAAGGAGAAACATACCTCCCAGAAAGCACTTGCGCATTGCTCCCGCTGAAATTGACTGACCTGCTCAGCTCCCGCTGAAATCGACTGGCCTGCTCCTGCAAAGACAAGTGTTTTTAAAGGAGAAACATACCTCCCAGAAATCAATTGCGCACTGCTCCCGCTGAAATTGACTAACCTGCTCCGCTCCCGCTGTAATCGACTGGTCTGCTACTGCAAAGACAAATGTTTTTCAAGGAGAAACTTACCGCCCAAAAATCAATTGCGCACTGCTCCCGCTGAAATTGACTAACCTGCTCGGCTCCTGCTGAAATCGACTGACCTGCTCCTGCAAAATCAAGTGTTTTTAACGGAGAAACATACCTCCCAGAAATCACTTGCGCACTGCTCCCGCTGAAATTGACTGACCTGCTCCGCTCCTGCTGAAATCGACTGGCCTGCACCTGCAAAGACAAGTGTTTTCAAAGGAGAAACTTAGCGCCCAGAAATCACTTGCGCACTGCTCCAGCTGAAAATGACTAACCTGCTCCGCTCCCGCTGAAATCGACTGGCCTTCTCCTGCAAAAACAAGTGTTTTTAAAGGAGAAACATACCTCCCAGAAATCACTTGCGCACTGCTCCCGCTGAAATTGACTGACCTGCTCCGCTCCCGCTGAAATCGACTGGCCTGCTCCTGCAAAGACAAGTGCTTTTAAATGAGAAACTTACCGCCCAGAAATCACTTCCGCACTGTTCCAGCTGAAAATGACTAACCTGCTCCGCTCCCGCTGAAATCGACTGGCCTTCTCCTGCAAAAACAAGTGTTTAAAGGAGAAACATACCTCCCAGAAATCACTTGCGCACTGCTCCCGCTGAAATTGACTGACCTGCTCCGCTCCCGCTGAAATCGACTGGCCTTCTCCTGCAGAGACAAGTGTTTTTAAAGGAGAAACATACCTCCCAGAAATCACTTGCGCACTGCTCCCGCTGAAATTGACTGGCCTGGTCCTGCAAATACAAGTGTTTTTAAAGAAGAAACCCTCCTCCCAAAAATCACTTGCGCACTGCTCACGCTGAAATTGACTAACCTGCTCCGCTCCTGCTGAAATCGACTGGCCTGCTCCTGCAAAAACAAGTGTTTTTAAAGGAGAAACATACCTCCCAGAAAGCACTTGCGCACTGCTCCCGCTGAAATTGACTGACCTGCTCCGCTCCTGCTGAAATCGACTGGCCTGCTCCTGCAAAAATAAGTGTTTTTAAAGGAGAAACATACCTCCCAGAAAGCACTTGCGCACTGCTCCCGCTGAAATTGACTGACCTGCTCAGCTCCCGCTGAAATCGACTGGCCTGCTCCTGCAAAGACAAGTGTTTTTAAAGGAGAAACATACCTCCCAGAAATCACTTGCGCACTGCTCCCGCTGAAATTGACTAACCTGCTCCGCTCCCGCTGTAATCGACTGGTCTGCTACTGCAAAGACAAATGTTTTTCAAGGAGAAACTTACCGCCCAGAAATCACTTGCGCACTGCTTCAGCTGAAAATGACTAACCTGCTCCGCTCCCGCTGAAATCGACTGTCCTGCTCCTGCAAAGACAAGTGTTTTTAAAGGAGAAACATACCTCCCAGAAATCACTTGCGCACTGTTCCAGCTGAAAATGACTAACCTGCTCCGCTCCCGCGGAAATCGACTGGCCTGCTCCTGCAAAGACAAGCGTTTTTAAAGGAGAAACTTACCGCCCAGAAGTCACTTGCGCACTGCTCCCGCTGAAATTGACTGACCTGCTCCGCTCCCGCTGAAATCGACAGGCCTGCTCCTGCAAAGACAGTGTTTTTAAAGGAGAAACTTACCTCCCAAAAATCAATTCCGGACTGCTCCCGCTGAAATTGACTAACCTGCTCCGCTCCCGCTGTAATCGACTGGCCTGCTCCTGCAAAGACAAGTGTTTTTAAAGGAGAAACTTAGCGCCCAGAAATCACTTGCGCACTGCTCCAGCTGAAAATGACTAACCTCCTCCACTCCCGCTGAAATCGACTGGCCTGCTCCTGCAAAAACAAGTGTTTTTAAAGGAGAAACATACCTCCCAGAAATCACTTGCGCACTGCTCCCGCTGAAATTGACTGACCTGCTCCGCTCCCGCTTAATCGACTGGCCTGCTCCTGCAAAGACAAGTGTTTTTAAATGAGAAACATACCTCCCAGAAATCACTTGCGCACTGTTCCAGCTGAAAATGACTAACCTGCTCCGCTCCCGCTGAAATCGACTGGCCTTCTCCTGCAAAAACAAGTGTTTAAAGGAGAAACATACCTCCCAGAAATCACTTGCGCACTGCTCCCGCTGAAATTGACTGACCTGCTCCGCTCCCGCTGAAATCGACTGGCCATCTCCTGCAGAGACAAGTGTTTTTAAAGGAGAAACATACCTCCCAGAAATCACTTGCGCACTGCTCCCGCTGAAATTGACTGGCCTGGTCCGCTCCCGCTGAAATCGACTGGCCTGCTCCTGCAAAGACAAGTGTTTTTAAAGAAGAAACCCTCCTCCCAAAAATCACTTGCACACTGCTCACGCTGAAATTGACTAACCTGCTCCGCTCCTGCTGAAATCGACTGGCCTGCTCCTGCAAAAACAAGTGTTTTTAAAGGAGAAACATACCTCCCAGAAAGCACTTGCGCACTGCTCCCGCTGAAATTGACTGACCTGCTCCGCTCCCGCTGAAATCGACTGGCCTGCTCCTGCAAAGACAGTGTTTTTAAAGGAGAAACTTACCTCCCAAAAATCAATTGCGCACTGCTCCCGCTGAAATTGACTAACCTGCTCGGCTCCTGCTGAAATCGACTGACCTGCTCCTGCAAAATCAAGTGTTTTTAACGGAGAAACATACCTCCCAGAAATCACTTGCGCACTGCTCCCGCTGAAATTGACTGACCTGCTCCGCTCCCGCTGAAATCGACTGGCCTGCTCCTGCAAAGACAAGTGTTTTTAAAGGAGAAACATACCTCCCAGAAATCACTTGCGCACTGCTCCAGCTGAAAATGTCTAACCTGCTCCGCTCCCGATGAAATCGACTGGCCTGCTACTGCAAAGACAAGTGTTTTTCAAGGAGAAACTTACCTCCCAGATATCACTTGCGCACTGCTCCAGCTGAAAATGTCTAACCTGCTCCGCTCCCGATGAAATCGACTGGCCTGCTCCTGCAAAGACAAGTGTTTTTAAAGGAGAAACGTACCTCCCAAAAATCACTTGCGCACTGGTCCCGCTGAAATTGACTAACCTGCTCCGCTCCTGCTGAAATCGACTGGCCTGGTCCTGCAAAAACAAATGTTTTTAAAGGAGAAACATACCTCCCAGAAATCACTTGCGCACTGCTCCCGCTGAAATTGACTGACCTGCTCCGCTCCTGCTGAAATCGACTGGCCTGCTCCTGCAAAAATAAGTGTTTTTAAAGGAGAAACATACCTCCCAGAAAGCACTTGCGCACTGCTCCCGCTGAAATTGACTGACCTGCTCAGCTCCCGCTGAAATCGACTGGCCTGCTCCTGCAAAGACAAGTGTTTTTAAAGGAGAAACATACCTCCCAGAAATCACTTGCGCACTGCTCCCGCTGAAATTGACTAACCTGCTCCGCTCCCGCTGTAATCGACTGGTCTGCTACTGCAAAGACAAATGTTTTTCAAGGAGAAACTTACCGCCCAGAAATCACTTGCGCACTGCTCCAGCTGAAAATGACTAACCTGCTCCGCTCCCGCTGAAATCGACTGGCCTGCTCCTGCAAAAACAAGTGTTTTTAAAGGAGAAACTTACCGCCCTGAAATCACTTGCGCACTGCTCCAGCTGAAAATGACTAACCTGCTCCGCTCCCGCTGAAATCGACTGGCCTGCTCCTGCAAAAACAAGTGTTTTTAAAGGAGAAACTTAACTCCCAGAAATCACTTGCGCACTGCTCCCGCTGAAATTGACTAACCTGCTCCGCTCCCGCTGTAATCGACTGGCCTGCTACTGCAAAGACAAGTGTTTTTAAAGGAGAAACTTACCGCTCAGAAGTCACTTGCGCACTGCTCCCGCTGAAAATGACTAACCTGCTCCACTCCCGCTGAAATCGACTGGCCTGCTCCTGCAAAAACAAGTGTTTTTAAAGGAGAAACATACCTCCCAGAAAGCACTTGCGCACTGCTCCCGCTGAAATTGACTGACCTGCTCCGCTCCCGCTGAAATCGACTGGCCTGCTCCTGCAAAGACAGTGTTTTTAAAGGAGAAACTTACCTCCCAAAAATCAATTGCGCACTGCTCCCGCTGAAATTGACTAACCTGCTCGGCTCCTGCTGAAATCGACTGACCTGCTCCTGCAAAATCAAGTGTTTTTAACGGAGAAACATACCTCCCAGAAATCACTTGCGCACTGCTCCCGCTGAAATTGACTGACCTGCTCCGCTCCTGCTGAAATCGACTGGCCTGCACCTGCAAAGACAAGTGTTTTCAAAGGAGAAACTTAGCGACCAGAAATCACTTGCGCACTGCTCCAGCTGAAAATGACTAACCTGCTCCACTCCCGCTGAAATCGACTGGCCTGCTCCTGAAAAAACAAGTGTTTTTAAAGGAGAAACATAAGTTACAGAAATCACTTGCGCACTGCTCCCACTGAAATTGACTGACCTGCTCCGCTCCCGCTGAAATCGACTGGCCTGCTCCTGCAAAGACAAGTGTTTTTAAAGGAGAAACATACCTCCCAGAAATCACTTGCGCACTGCTCCCGCTGAAATTGACTAACCTGCTCCGCTCCCGCTGTAATCGACTGGCCTGCTACTGCAAAGACAAATGTTTTTCAAGGAGAACCTTAGCGCCCAGAAATCACTTGCGCACTGCTACAGCTGAAAATGACTAACCTGCTCCGCTCCCGCTGAAATCGACTGGCCTGCTCCTGCAAAAACAAGTGTTTTTAAAGGAGAAACATACCTCCCAGAAATCACTTGCGCACTGCTCCCGGTGAAATTGACTGACATGTTCCGCTCCCGCTGAAATCGACTGGCCTGCTCCTGCAAAGACAAGTGTTTTTAACGGAGAACCATACCTCCCAGAAATCACTTGCGCACTGCTCCCGCTGAAATTGACTGACCTGCTCCGCTCCTGCTGAAATCGACTGGCCTGCTCCTGCAAAGACAAGTGTTTTTAAAGGAGAAACTTAGCGCCCAGAAATCACTTGCGCACTGCTCCAGCTGAAAATGACTAACCTCCTCCACTCCCGCTGAAATCGACTGGCCTGCTCCTGCAAAAACAAGTGTTTTTAAAGGAGAAACATACCTCCCAGAAATCACTTGCGCACTGCACCCGCTGAAATTGACTGACCTGCTCCGCTCCCGCTTAATCGACTGGCCTGCTCCTGCAAAGACAAGTGTTTTTAAAGGAGAAACATACCTCCCAGAAATCACTTGCGCACTGCTCCCGCTGAAATTGACTAACCTGCTCCGATCCCGCTGAAATCGACTGGCCTGCTCCTGCAAAGACAAGTGTTTTTAAAGGAGAAACATATCTCCCAGAAATCACTTGCGCCCTGCTCCCGCTGAAATTGACTGACCTGCTCCTCTCCCGCTGAAATCGACTGGCCTGCTCCTGCAAAGACAAGTGCTTTTAAATGAGAAACTTACCGCCCAGAAATCACTTCCGCACTGTTCCAGCTGAAAATGACTAACCTGCTCCGCTCCCGCTGAAATCGACTGGCCTTCTCCTGCAAAAACAAGTGTTTAAAGGAGAAACATACCTCCCAGAAATCACTTGCGCACTGCTCCCGCTGAAATTGACTGGCCTGGTCCTGCAAAAACAAGTGTTTTAAAGGAGAAACATACCTCCCAGAAATCACTTGCGCACTGCTCCCGCTGAAATTGACTGACCTGCTCCGCTCCCGCTGAAATCGACTGGCCTGCTCCTGCAAAGACAAGTGTTTTTAAAGGAGAAACCCTCCTCCCAAAAATCACTTGCGCACTGCTCACGCTGAAATTGTCTAACCTGCTCCGCTCCTGCTGAAATCGACTGGCCTGCTCCTGCAAAAACAAGTGTTTTTAAAGGAGAAACATACCTCCCAGAAAGCACTTGCGCACAGCTCCCGCTTAAACTGACTAACCTGCCCCGCTCCAGCTGAAATCGACTGGCCTGCTCCTGCAAAAACAAGTGTTTTTAAAGGAGAAACTTTCCGCCCAGAAATCACTTGCGCACTGCTCCAGCTGAAAATGACTAACCTGCTCTGCTCCCGCTGAAATCGACTGGCCTGCTCCTGCAAAAACAAGTGTTTTTAAAGCAGAAACGTACCTCCCAGAAATCACTTGCGCACTGCTCCCGCTTAAATTGACGAACCTGCTCCGCTCCAGCTGAAATTGACTGGCCTGCTCCTGCAAAAACAAGTGTTTTTCAAGGAGAAACTTACCGCCCAGAAGTCACTTGCGCACTGCTCCCGCTGAAATTGACTGACCTGCTCCGCTCCCGCTGAAATCGACTGGCCTGCTCCTGCAAAGACAAGTGTTTTTAAAGGAGAAACTTACCTCCCAGAAATCACTTGCGCACAGCTCCCGCTGAAATTGACTGACCTGCTCCGCTCCCGCTGAAATCGACTGGCCTGCTCCTGCAAAGACAAGTGTTTTTAAAGGAGAAACCTACCGCCCAGAAGTCACTTGCGCACTGCTGCCGCTGAAATTGACTGACCTGCTCCGCTCCCGCTGAAATCGACTGGCCTGCTCCTGCAAAGACAGTGTTTTTAAAGGAGAAACTTACCTCCCAGAAATCAATTGCGCACTGCTCCCGCTGAAATTGACTAACCTGCTCCGCTCCTGCTGAAATCGAATGACCTGCTCCTGCAAAAACAAATGTTTTTAACGGAGAAACATACCTCCCAGAAATCACTTGCGCACTGCTCCCGCTGAAATTGACTGACCTGCTCCGCTCCTGCTGAAATCGACTGGCCTGCTCCTGCAAAGACAAGTGTTTTTAAAGGAGAAACTTAGCGCCCAGAAATCACTTGCGCACTGCTCCAGCTGAAAATGACTAACCTGCTCCACTCCCGCTGAAATCGACTGGCCTGCTACTGCAAAGACAAGTGTTTTTAAATTAGAAACTTACCTCCCAGAAATCACTTGCGCACTGCTCCCGCTGAAATTGACTGACCTGCTCCGCTCCTGCTGAAATCGACTGGCCTGCTCCTGCAAAGACAAGTATTTTTAAAGGAGAAACTTACATTCCAGATATCACTTGCGCAATGCTCCCGCTGAAATTGACTGACCTGCTCCGCTCCCGCTGAAATCGACTGGCCTGCTCCTGCAAGAACAATTGTTTTTAAAGGAGAAACATACCTCCCAGAAATCACTTGCGCACTGCTCCCGCTGAAATTGACTGACCTGCTCCACTCTCGCTGAAATCGACTGGCGTGCTCCTGCAAAAACAAGTGTTTTTAAAGGAGAAACATACCTCCCAGAAACCACTTGCGCACTGCACCCGCTTAAATTGACTGACCTGGTCCGCTCCTGCTGAAATCGACTGGCCTGCTCCTGCAAAAACAAGTGTTTTTAAAGGAGAAACATACCTCCCAGAAATCACTTGCGTACTGCTCCCGCTGAAATTGACTGACCTACTCCGCTCT